>NC_077232.1:267874780-268181780 GCF_027887165.1 Monodelphis domestica
ACTTTAATCTTTCTTAAAAGGAATGACTTATTGGAAAGGAATATATTCAGAAAGCATGAGACATAAAAACAAAAGACATTAAAATAAACTAAGATAAAACTTCACAGATCTTCTCTTTAAATACTTCTAATTTTCTGTTTTATTCATATTTATATTCAGTTTCTCCATGGTATTTTCAAAGCTCTATTTACCCTTCTTCCTATGAAAAATAATTACCAATAACTGCTTACCCTTCTTTATTTGGCTCTAATTATTTTCATGAAACCCCTCTAATGGCCAGACATTGATAGATTTAAGATCTTGTGTTTGTGTGTGTGTGTGTGTGTGATAAAACTCTCTTGACAAGTTGGTGAAAGCCCCTTGAAGGATTATATTAGTTTTCCTGACTAGATTATCCTTGGTTGTAAGTCTTTAACTTTTGCATTTTGTAATGAATCCAAGTTCTCTTCTCTTTTACTATGGAAACTGCCAAGTCTTGTGTAATACTTACTATGGCTCTTTGTTTTTTTTGACCTCTTTAATTCTGCCTGTTTTCTAATAATTCCTCTTTTTTAAAGTTCTAGATTTTGACTATAATGCTTTTGGGAGTTTTCACTTGGTGTTTCTTTCAGGAGATGAATAGTGGCTTCTTCCTGCTTTTATTCTATTATCAGGTTCTAAAAACTTTGAGTAGTTTTCATTTATAATTTATTGAAATATCATGATTTTCAAATAGACTGATACTTAATAGATTATCTTTCCTTGCATAATAGAAAAGTTAGTGGTTTGCAATAGAATAGTTCTTACTTTTCCTGTGGGGCCTCCCAACTTTTGATTTCAGTATTTCTTATTAAAATAGTAACTATTTTCTCTCCAACATATTCCAATTTTGAGTATTCAGTTCTTAGATGTGGTTTTCCATTTGTACCAAACTATCAATTCCCTTTGTATTAAGAAAAAATGATATAGCATGACTTCTTGATGAAGTCATACTCCCTCTCTGTAACCAATACTTCCTTTTGCTAATAAATATTTCTACAACATTCTTTAAAAAGATGTTTAGATTTTATTTTGTTTTTATATCACCTTTATTTTCAAACAGTCTTTCCTTCTTTCCTAACCAGCAAGAAGTCCACTATAATAAAGAATAAAAAATAAATATGAAAAAAAATTGAGTAAAATTAGTCAATACATCAATGAAGTCTGTCAGTCTAGACAATATTTCATGCCCATAGTCCCCAAACTCAACAAGAAAGGAAGGAGGTATAATGCTTGGTCTCTTTAGCGACAAGCTAAGTCCTACTAATTATAGAATATTATACTACCATGTAAAAGGAAAGTGCTACCATGTGAAAATATTCAATTGGTAAAAAGTTTCATATATACCTTTAGCCCAATCAGTGATAGGAGTAAACTTTCGATTCCTTTTGTGACTTCTTGTCCAAGATGACTATAACAGTTTTCCAGTGGGCTGTTTACTAAATCTAGTACCTACAAAATAAAACTATATTACATTTAGGAGCTAATTTAATTTTATCATAGAAAAATGCTATTCTATATAGGAAATTCTATTGTTCTTTAAAAAAAAAGAAAGCAAAATGTCCATGAAGCTTTGATAAATACTTTATGGAATCATATGTAACTAGATATATTTATAACTCTTTTGTTTTAAACCCTTACCTTCCATCTTGGAATCAATACTGTGTATTGGCTCCAAGGCAGGAGAGTAGGCAATGGGGGGGTCAAGTGACTTGCCCAAGGTCACACAGCTGGGACGTGTCTGAGGCCAGATTTGAACCTAGGACCTCCCATCTCTAGGCCTGGCTCTCAATCCATTGCGACCCCTCCCCCCCCTTTTTTAGTTGCCAAATTTCCTATTTTCTTTGCCAAAGATTTTTTTTTTTAAACCCTTACCTTCCGTCTTGTCAATACTGTGTATTAGTTCCAAGGCAGAAGAGTGGTAAGGGCTAGGCAATGGGGGTCAAGTGACTTGCCCAGGGTCATACAGCTAGAAAGTGTCTGAGGCCAGATTTGAACATAGGACCTCCCGTCTCTAGGCCTGGCTCTCAATCCACTGAGCTACCCAGCTGCCCCCTCTTTGCCAAAGATTTAAGGAATGTAGATGGATGCAAAAGAACATGAGGAAACCCAAAACAGAAGTCTCAATTAGCAAAACAAAACTATATATTTTTATTTGCCATTCATAAAGATAATAGGAAAAAACAGAACAGTATAAAGATGAAATTCAAAAGATGCTAAATACAATAAATTGTATTTCATCAAGGAGAAAGCATATGTCTCTGAAAAATTTTATTCAATTTTTATAGTAGCCTTCAGAAAATAATATGGTCAACATTTGCCATTTTTATGTCCCACATAGATATAAAAAGTTAAATTTTGAAGATCTGACACAAACTTCACCATTTCTAATATTAAAAAATAAAATTATAATTAAAAAAAACTGGTGAGAAATGCTTTTGAAAGGTGCAAAATACATTAACTTATGACTGAAACCTGAATTTCAGTTATGTTGATAATGGCTGGGAGGGTGAATTCTTAAAAGTATGGCACAAAGCCCATTGGTAATTTTCTTAAGTTTTACACATCTCTTTTACACAAGAGATGATTTTCTCAAAACTTAACACCATTACTATGAAGCAAGAAGCTATTTATAGTGAAGGTCTTTACTTAAAAGTTGAGCTTAAATAAATAGCTAAAGAGAAAAGTCCTTATTACTAAAAAGACATCTACATCTATCAAGACTGCTCTTTTTTTTTAGGGTTATCTCAAAATGAGACTGGCATAATTAAAAAATAAAATCTAACAACCCTGTTTATAGAGAAGGTAAAAATAATAAAAATAAAAACATTATGCTCAAAATTAAAAATCAGCAAAAAGTAATTTGTCTAAAACAGAAAAACAGGTTGGGTTAGAATCTTAATACCTAAGAATTATATATATATATATATATATATATATATATATATATATGGACAATCAATAATGATCTACATTACCAAATGCTTGTCTTTTTCTTGTAATATAAGGATACTCTCACCAACAGTATCCATTCCAGCTCGACCAGCTCTGCCAATCATCTGTTGATACTGATTTCTCTTTAGAAACTGTGTTGCAATATAGGGTGCTCTCAAAATAACTCTATGGAATCAGATAAATGTATTAAACATACAATCTTCATTTGTTGTTAATAGTAAACTATTAATAATTGTAACAAATTCTCTAAATCACTAATAAGAAGTGTTAGCTACTAGACCTATGATTTCATTGACATAGGAAATGATGTGTAAACTACTACTGATATGGAGCCACATCTATTCCAGAACAGAGGGTCACACAGCTATTAAGTATCCAAGGTGGGACCTGAACTCAGAGTTTTGAAAGACTTGGGTTCAAGTCTGGTCCCTGAATTTGTCACTTAATCTCTTGGTGCCCTAGGCAACTTTCTAAGACTATAAGTTGACAAGATGGTACCAATCTGCATTAGTAGAATGAGTAACCTCACTGGGAAGTTCCTTGTGCCAATGAAAAAGCAGGTTCAAATAACTATCCTTAATAATTCAATAATAATATCAACATTTATACAGTACTTTATAAAAGTGCAAATCTAACAACTCTGATGTTTTACCTTATATGTAACCCAATAAATTGACAAATGGAATGGATAATGCTGGCAGGGTTGTGAAAGAAAGGTTTATGTTGTTGAAGCTATAAACTGATCCATCCATTCTTGAAAATAATTTGAAACTGTACAAGGAATGTGACTAAAACCTCCATACTTTTTGACCTAAAGGTCAATGACAAAGAAGAACGGCCCTTGTATACAACAAAAATATTTATAACGTTATTTTTTTGTAATGGCACAGAACAGGAAACAAAGCATACAGCAATTGATTAGAGAATGGCTAAATAAATTATGGCAAATATGTTGCATTTTTCTTTATTTTCTTAAACATTTTCCAATTACATTTTAATTGAGTTTTTGCAAGCTGAGTTTGACACCTCTGAGCAAAAGAACAGAAACTAAATGCTTTGAAATTGACCAAGCTTTCCCTCAAAGAAGGGGGTCAGAAAATACCTATCAGTCTTTCTTTGCAGAACTAAGAGTACATGGATATGGAATATTATATACAATGCCAGATTTCCCCCTTTATATTAGTTTATCTGAGCTTTCTTCTTTTTTATTTCTGAATTATAAAATATAGCTCTCTGGAAGCAGCTGGGGGAAGTAATAGGAAAAGGGAAAATGGGAAATGTAAATAATACACTAATATAAAGTACATTAAAAAATGTTTTTAAAATTTAAGTCTTCATTTTAATTATACTAATTCAATAAATAGGCTATCTTCCATTTATTTCAATAAATTACCAAATCAAAAAGACCTAAGAAAATGCTTCATTTTAATTAGTATTAAAAAACATATTTAATATTAAAAAGATTGCTTTGAAGAGACTAGTCAATAAATACTTTTATTAACCTTCGTGCTGGTAGATTCACTCCAGCTGCTAAAGTTGAAGTGCAAGTTAGAAGGCAAAGGACTCCTGTGGCATAAGCTTCCTCTAAGATCTTCCTTTCATCATTAGTAAGGCCACTATGGTGATAAGCAACTCCGAATGGAACGGTGCGCTTGAGAACAGGACACAGGCTGCCATTACTGATATTCTTCAAGTTTTTAAGGAAATCACATTTTTCTTTTTCCCTGTGTTTTAGATAGTCCCTAAAAAAAAAATCTGTTAGAAATGTAAAACTTTGATTTCAACAGGCCATCAACTCTTCTACTACACTTTCATCAGTCTAGAAGGGCTGAATAGATTCTCTCTTTTTGTTGGGTTTTCTTGAAATTTATTTCTATTGATTCTTTCCTACCCATTGACTGCTTGTTCTCAGTCTCTTTTGCTTTGTGTCTTTCATCCAGGGGTTTGAGAACCTCTCAAAGCTTGGTCCTTTCCCCCCTTCATATAGTTTTACTTGATCTCATCATCTCCCAAGGATTCAATTATCCCCAAGTTGATGATTCTCAGATCTACTTATTCAGCTCTAACCTCCAAACCCATGTCTGACCATGGCTATTTTCAATAAATTCTGGTGCCTCCCTGTTGCCTCCAGGATCAAATATAAAATCCTATTTGACTTTTAAATCTTATCATAACCTAGTGCCTCTCCAGTCTTTTTACACCTTCTTATACCCCCTTAATCACCCAACACCACCCTGTAATTCAGTGACACTGGCCTCTTGCTGTTCCTCCAAAAAAAAAAAAATCTTATCTTCAGACTCCAGGCATTCTCATTATCTGTTCCCCATATCCAGCCCTCTCTCGTTCCTCTTCTCAACCCTCTAGATTGCCTGGTTTCCTTCAATTATCACCTAAAGTTCTGTAATCTGCAAGAAGTCTTTCCAGGTCCCTCTTAACCTTAATGACTTCCCTCTGAGATTATCTTCAATACCCGTCAATTTATAATATAGGATAATGTTAATTGTTTATTAATGTGTATGCTACTATTAATATATAATCATAATTTTATTCCATTTAACTGTACATAACTGTTTATATAATGACTTCCCATTAGACTATGATCTCTTTTTAGGGCAAAGACTGTGTAACTTTCTTTGAATTTCCAGTGCTTAGCACATACTACATAGTAGGTGCTTAATAAATGCTCGTTGACTTGATTTGACTTGAAGCCACCAAGGACATGTCCATCTGAAACTCATTATATTTCCTCCCAAATCCTCCTCTTTTTCTAGCTTCGTCAAGAGGACCACTCTCCTCTAGGGCTCCCAAGGCAGGTACTTTCTTTGAATGCTCCCCCTGACCCCTGTCTCTCTCACTCCCCATATCCAATAAAAGCTGTAAAGCCCTGCATATTCTGACTTATTAACATTTCTTTCTTCTGACACTGCCACACCTTGGTTCAAGCCCTCATCATTTTCTGCCTGAACGAATGCAACAGCCTGTATTGTACGCTTGACACAAGTCTTGGCTCATTGTAGTCCATTCTGCACTCAGCTATCAGTGATCTTCCTCAAGGGCAGGTTTATGTCACCCATCATTCAATAATTCTAGTGGCTCCTTATCTTATTCAGAATCAAATATAAAATTCTGCTTAGCATTTAAAGTCCTTTTCAACCTGGTTCCCTTTTAATTTTCCAGTATTTTTTCACCTTCTCTTCCCCTAATGAATGTTTGTTGACTTGGCTAGTCAATTTCATAGATATTATATCTACATATAAGATGTCCATGAAAATCACTAATCACATATGTATACTTGGGTATTTTCACTTATGTGTGAGCTACAATCAATTAAAATTATTTTCCCTCTTTGGTAACTCTAAATCCTATGTCTTTATTCTACCTCAGTGACTCACATGTGAGAGCAGAAATACTCCAGCACTTCAGATATTCAGGACCTCAATGATATTGGCATATTCTTCAATAATATAGCCTGGAATTCCTCTACACCTTAATAAACTGCTTTATTAGTTTCAACGTGCAAAAAAATTATTCACTATCTGGTGATGAGGCCCTCTTTAAAAAAATTTCTTCATAGTTTTTATAGTTTAAGATAAATATTATTTAAAAAGAGTAATTACAAAAGACTTAAGTGGTAATCAACTAAGTGGTAGTCATGATTCCAGAAGAGACATCAAGAAAAACATTTCCCTCCTTACAACAGAGAGCCCATCAGCTAATATACGAATAAGAAATATTTTGAGACATTGCAATTGTGAGGACTTATTTTGTTTGATTATGCCTATGTGATAAAGAGATTCCATATTTCTTTTTTCTATTTATTTCCAGCAGATGGGGGGAGGTCAAAAGGGGGAAAAGAGTGTTTGATAAAAATAAAAGTTAGACATTTCTACCTGCTCAGCCACTCTCATATAACCAATCACCTTAGGTTAGGTCCTTATCACCTCTCTCCTAGATTATTACATACCCTCCAAATGGTCTCCTTGTGATGAGGCCCTCTTAAATACAATTTGTCTACACTCAAAGGTTTCTCAGCTTGTCATGTTCAGTTCACATAACCTTGAAAAACCAGGCGTCACCTCCATACCACAATTAAGACACTGCAGTAGGACTTTCATGGAGCACAATAAAAATGCAAATTATAAAAGTTTTTCTAATTATAAAGGATGACGCTTAAGTGGAAAAACAGGATTTAGCCCTTACATCTCAGCTACCTTCTCTCTAGCCACAGAACTCTGAGATCAGAAGATCTCAAATGTCCCAAATCTTTAGGTAGTTACCATCACACTTCCCTTGAAGACTTGGCCAACTTCTAGTCAGCAGCACTGCTTATCCTGTCTTATTCCTACTCTTCTCTCCCCCTTCCAGTTTTGAAACCATAATTAAATTAATAATACTGCTAGTGCTTTTATGTTAATCCACCACTCTGAGGCTCTATTTACAATCATCATAATAATTTTCCAAAACAAAATTCCCTCCCAAGCCAACATCTCAGTTGTCAATGTGTCAATTTCCATTAAAATGCAAGCTCTTTGAGGGTAGGGTTGTTTTTATATTCTCAGTGTTTGGCACATAGAAAATGCTTCTTCATTCATTCATTCATTAATAAATATTCTTGCAAAGTAAAAATAATGATATAATCTGTGATCGAAATAACATAGGGAAAATATATTTTAAAATATTAACATACTTGTTCAAAAACTTGCATATCATATCTGCTACATTTTCACAGTTTTTCTTAGTAGGGCAAAAAACCAAGCAGGAATAGCTAGGAATAACTTCAGTCACCAAAGCAACTAAATGATCAGGATCCATCTTTTTGAGATTATCAGAATACTGTAAAACAATAAAAAAGTCATAATTATTGCCATACCCTACAGCTTTTCCATCTGTGTTAACTGAAGCTAGCAAAATAAAATATCTATACAGCACATCAATTCCTTAATTTCTCTTAAATTATAAATTATCTGACATAATTAAATTCTTTTATAAACTATTTCTCAACTGGCTGTTTCACAAGAGGAATTTTTAAAAATAGTTAATACATTATTTTCAGAAACAACCAACAAAAGAATCTGATTTTCTTGGCTATGCATATTTGCTACAAAGAAGAGATAGAGAGAAGGGAGGAGAAAAGGAAAGAGAGAAGGTGATGGAAAGGGAGAGGAGAGGAGAGACTTTAAGGCATCTTTTTCTTAAAAACAAAACAAAACTGCAGAGAAGGAAGGCCAAAAAGAAGTAATGACAATTGGATAGTTTTGAAAGCTACAGACTGAACTTATTTCTATACTTAAGAATATAGAAAAAATATATATTAAAATGATCTGCAGATTTATGTTCAGCATTTTCTATATTGTGAACTTTAGGATACTCTACCCTACTTAGTCTAACAAAATCAGGAATGTCTACACCCATACTTAAGGATTAAGTATTTTAGATGATGGCCTATGACAGACATGTGCCAGCAAATGACAAATCTGAAACAACTGGCAGACCCCTGGGTTGTCCTAAGTCAAGTCTAAGATATCATTGGTACATGTGAGACACAAGAAAGTGATGTAAAACCATCTATATATTTTGCGTCACTTCTTCTCTCTGGGCTCTTTGATGGTGGAAAGGTAGCTGGTGGGAGCTGGCTAAGCATGTCGGTATCTTAGCGTGGCGGCTGCTATTGTCCGGTTTTTAGTGGTGAGTTTTCCTTGGAGGAAGCCTAGTAACCTAGTTCAGTGAGGTGTCTTCTCTGAGATCTCTCGGAGTTTTAAGTTGATTCTTTCTCTTTTACCTTCCAAACAATATTCACTTAAGAAGCCTCTAATCTTCTTCAGAAACCTTGTGGTGGAGGATTTGATTTGGCACAGGCCAGGCGGGAGAAATCCTACACCCTCTCCCTCTCTCTTCTCCTTGATTTCTTTCCTATATATTGATTAAACCACCATATATTTACAAACTGACTTGGGTATTTTTATTTGGGTGACCAAAAATTAAATTTAGATTAGGTTATGACCCTAAATTATCCTTACAATATATATGTGTGTTACATATATATATATATAGAGAGAGAGAGAGAGAGAGAGCGTTCATTTTATTATGTTTAAATTAAGAATACATTTAAAAAAGAATCCTCAATATCTCCTGTTGATAAATGGTCAAAGCATATGAACAGGCATTTTCAGATTAAGAAAACAAAGCTAAATAGCCATATGAAAAAATATTTTAAATCACTATTGACTAGAGAGATGCAAATTAAAACAACTCCCAGGTAACATCACACATCTATCAGATTGACTGATATGACAGAAAAGAAAAATGAAGAATGTTGGAAGGGATGTGTGAAAATGGGATCCAAATACATTATTGGTAGAGTTATGAGTGCAGTCATTCAACCATGTGGAACTATGCCCAAAGGGCTCTAAAACTCTGCATACTCTTTAACCCAGACATACCATTATTAGATCTGTATGTCAAAGAGATAAAAAACCAAAAAGGAAAAAGATCTGTATGTAAAAATATATATAATACCTCTTTTTTTTCTTTAAATAATATTTTATTTGATCATTTCCAAGCATTATTCATTAGAGACAAAGATCATTTTCTTTTCCTCATCCCCCCCCCGCACCCCCCCCCCACCAGCACGTGATATAATACCTCTTTTTGTGATGGCAAAGAATCAGAAATTGAGGAGATATCCACCAATTGGGGAATAGCTAAACAAGATGTGGTATGTTATTGTGACGGAATACTACTATGCTGTAAGAAATGATGAGCAGGATGCTCTTAGAGAAACCTGGAAAGATTTACATGAATCCATGAAAAGTGAAATGAACCAGAACTGGGAGAACATTACATTGTACATGATAACAGTAATATTCTAAGAAATATCAGTTGTGAATGCCTTAGCTATTCTCAGCAATACAATGATCCAAGACTATTCTGAAGGGCTTATGATGAAAAATGCTCTCCACCTCCAGAGAAGAACTGATGGAGTCTGAATGCAGGTCAGAAAATAATTTTTAAAACTTAATTTTTCTTGTTTTTTTTTGTTGTGTTTTCTTATATAATGACAATATGGAAATGTGTTTTGAATGACTATACATATACCTATATCAAATTGTTTGCTATATCAGGAAGTGGAAAGGGGAAGGAGTAAGAAGAGAATCTGGAACTGGAAATTTGAAAAAAAAAAAAGAATGTTAAAAATTAATTGTACAATAGCTGGGTAAGAATATCTAAAGTTAAAAAGATTTTTTTCATCAAAGCAAAGCAATAACCTGAACAATGTCAAGAGAAAGGAATACAACTTGCCCTAACAAATGTCATAGAAGTTTATGAGATTTATTAATCTTTAGGAATAATTAGACACTAAAATCTGTATGTACACACAGATTTTCATAATACAAAAATAAAAATCTGCCAGTGAATTGTTACTATTTCTGGAATGTCAGACATGTGGGATATAGATTATTATTCATGTAGAAAAAGAAAATCTCAACAAAACTATTCACTAAAAACTTCATTTTTATTTATTAAAAATGATCATAATCTTAATTTCAAAACAATACCTTTTTTAAAAATTTTAAACCCTTACCTTCCATCTTGGAATCAATACTGTGTATTGGTTCTAAGGCAGAAGAGTGGTAAGGGCTAGGTAATGGGGGTCAAGTGACTTGCCCAGGGTCACACAGCTGGGAAGTGTCTGAGGCCAGATTTGAACCTAGGACCTCTTATCACTAGGCCTGGCTCTCAATCCACTGAGACCCCCAGTGTCCCCCTAAAACAATACCTTTTGAAAATTATGAAATTCAATTTAGTAAACATTCATTTTGTTATTCTTTTAAGACTAGCAACAAAATGTAGTGTTCAATACATTTTCACATTCACATTATATGTTTGTTTCTTGATGTCAATATCTGATTTAAAGAACACACAAC
Source organism: Monodelphis domestica (assembly GCF_027887165.1). Taxonomy (NCBI): domain Eukaryota; kingdom Metazoa; phylum Chordata; class Mammalia; order Didelphimorphia; family Didelphidae; genus Monodelphis; species Monodelphis domestica. The sequence continues at coordinate 267,885,679 of NC_077232.1, forward strand.
TTAACCAATTTATTTTAATATAAATATCCACTGTTAAATCTCTGGTGATCAACATTACCTTGCAATTTAGTAGACGAGAAAAAGTATAGCCTTTCTCTGATTTGATGTCAACTTCAAAGATGGTATCATTTATTTTCAGATATTCTTTTAATTCTACCTGGAATTTAAAAAGCAAAGATGTATTTATTATAATACACATGTGTATGAACCAACTATATGTTTATTGTTCATCAACAAATTAAAATTGTTGACACTTCCCAGCTGTGTGACCCTGGGCAAGTCACTTGACCCCCACTGCCTAGCCCTTACCACTCTTCTGCCTTGGAGCCAATACAGGAGCTCCAAGACAGAAGGTAAGGGTTTATATAAAATTAAAAAAAATAAATAAATAAAATTGTTAAAAACATATTGTAAAAACCACACACTAACAAAAAGATGATCTGTTCCCTAAAAACAAGGGAAAAAACTTTTAGTAAGCAAGTATTTATTAAGCACTATGCTAAGAGTAGAGAGAAAAAAGAAAAGCAAAAGCATAGCCTCTGTCCTCAAGGAACTACAAATAACTATGCACAGATAAGCTACATATGGCATAACTATCAAGTAATCTGAGAGGGAAGTACTAGTACTAGAGGGGACCAGGAAAGGCCTTATGCAAAAGGTGAGATTTGAACTAAGCCTTGAAGGAGGCCAGGAAAACCAGGTGAAGATGAGAAGGAACAGTACTCCAAAGTGGGGAAACAGCCAGTAAAAGGCAGAGTCCAGAGATGGAATATCATGTATGAGGAACAGCAAATAGGTTTCTATAGCTGATATGAAGGGTAAAGTGTAAGAAGCCTGAAAAGATGGAATTGGGCCAATTGTGATGGGCTTTAAATGCAAAAATACAGCATTTTATATTTATGGGAATGAGTCACTGGAGTTTGAGTAGGTGTGGTCAGATTTGATTGTTAAGAAGACTAGGTTTTTTTTTTTACATTAATATGTCTCTTTAGGGGCAAATACTTTCATAAATACAGCCAAAATGTCTTCAGTAAACAATATGGCCATTATGAACATTCTTTTCTGAAAATAACCAAATTTGACAATACTCATATTTATATAGAAATAACATATTTTTATGGAATGCAATCTAATTTATTTTGAACAAAAAAAATTTAAGCCTGTTTTGGGATTGAAATTAACTACCTGATTGCCATTTATATACTAGTATTAGAGAAAATAGTTGGGAAAGTCCATAGTAATAGTTTTCCCAAAAGTCTTATTGCAGTTTTATGCTTTAATAACCTAAAATAGCATTAAGATATAAAACAGTGAAAAAAATTTTGGGATACCCTATTATGTACTAAGTCCTATTTTTCAAATAAAATAAAATTTCAGTATAATTTTTTTATATATATTTAATGTGATATTTTTTAAGAGAATCAAATTAAAAAACAAGAAGTCTAAATTTACTTTAGAAAATGCATTACAACTATTCAAATTTATGGTTGAGTCAGTCAAAATATTTCTCATTCTTTTGATCACATATTGATAAATACAGCTAGTTTTCTGCCATATGCAAAAAATAAATAAAAAGAAAAGCAGAGTAAAAATAAGTACATGCATATCAATGGAAAGGATTCCTTTCCACACTACTAAAATACTTCATATAAGTATCTGAAAAAAAGAACCTATAAGTGTTTTCCATTCCACATTTACATCTTTAGTTTCCATAAAGGAGTTTACTAAAATCCTATATTGACCGGAATTTCTAAACATCAAAGTCAGCTGCTGCTTCCTCAACAGACATTCTAATAATATTTGTGAATGTTTCTGGCCATATCAAGATTAAATAAGACTGATTCCAGTGATAATTGGATGAAACCTGTAGGGGCACATGGAAAATTTCTACTCTTCACAGTACCCCCAAATAGGAAGTGCCCAATTCACAAAAAGGTTACCTTAAAAAGTTGGGAATTTCCTGGGATTCTTTCAGTGATGACTACAATAGAAGTTTTTGACTGCTCCAGAATTAGATGGCTTCTGATTTTTCCTTCATTACATATTCTATGACCCTTAAACAATCTCAAGGTTCAAGAATGAATTTATAATTCAAAGGTATTGGATTAAAAATAAAAGAGGATGTATGACAGTATTAGAGCAAAAGTCTATAGGTGAGATGCTACTTAAGTGACAATTCTTTGTTGCCTTTCTTTCCCTTTAGAGTATATGCTACTATAAATATAGGATCCACCAGCCGTTCCTATATAATGAACCTTTTGGTGGTGACCTGAGAAGGAAATTGGAGGCTAGAGGAATATGGACGTAAGATAGATAAGGCAGTCATAGGAAGAAAGCAGGAATAAAGACTCCAAGACCACAAGTTAAAACACGTGGGGAGAAGTGAGCTCCTTAATGCCTCTCTAGAAAGAGAAATTATGCATTACAACTATTCAAATTTATGGTTGAGTCAGTCAAAATATTTCTCATTCTTTTGATCACATATTGATAAATACAGCAAGCGGAGAAATTATGAGAAACAAGAGAACATGCATGGAGCTGAGAACTCCGGGATATCCCCCATGGACCAGGTGGTTAAGAGATTAATGGGAGATATGTGGGGCAGCTGCACTGCGTCAGTCAGTCAGACATGAGGAGGCCATTATAGGCCATAGCAAGATTAAGAGGTACAAGGAGCAAGAGCAAGAGCAAGGGCTGTGAGAGCAAGAGGTGTAAGAGAAGAGGAGGCTCCCACATATTCCCCAGCCTTTATTGGGGACTTTAGGAATGTCAAGTGGGAGGTGATTAATGAATACGTGACATGATAAAAGTTTTTACATTGGTAGAATTGATAATGATGGAATCAAAGAGGAGATTAATCCAATCTGTGCTTTGTAAATGAATGTAGTCTGAGCCAGGACACTGTGGCTGTCAACGCCAAGCCCAGGAATTTGCTAGCCCTTTGCGCTAGTCCTTCGGATGTCCCTTTCCATACAATGAACATTAAGTGATCTGACCATGTGTCTGGTAAATGAATATACAGGATATACTATCAATACATCAACCATACTTCCAAGATGCTAACATGCCTGGTATGCTACAATAGAGATGGAGAGCAATGTGAAATCTAAAATGGATAATTTTGATTATATTAAATTAAAAAGGTTTCATTCAAGTAAAACTAATGTAGCCATGATTAGAAAGCAGAAAATTGGGGAAAAAATTTTATAGACAGTTACTTGAATAGAGGTCTCATATTTAAAAATATAGAAAAATTTGTCATGTTTATAAGAATAAGAACCATCCCCAATTGATAAGTGGTCAAACAATATGAACAGTTAATTTTGGGATGAAGAAATCAAAACCACATGTAGGTAATCAGAAAAAGGCTCTAAATCACTACTGATTAAAGAAATGCAAATCAAAACAGTTGAGGTATCATCTTGAACAGTAAATTGGCTAAAATGATAAAAGGGTAAAATGACAAATGTTGGAGGGGATGTGGAAAAATGGGAACACCAATACACTGTTGGTGGAATTGCACATTTATCTAACCGTTTTGGAGAGCAATTTGTAATTAAGCCCAGAGTTATAAAACTGTGTATATCTTCAGACACAGCTGGGTCTGTTTCCCAAGGAGATCAGAGAAAAAGGAAAAGAACCTATATGTTTCAAGATATTTATAGCAGCTCTCTTTGTGATGACAAAGAACTGGAAATTGAGAGGATGTACATCAATCGGGGAACACTTGGACAAACTGAAGTATATGATTGTGATGGAATATTATTGTGCTGTAAGAAATGAGTAGGTTAATTTAAAAAAAAAAACTTGGCAAGATCCAGTTAAGTAATGAAAAGTAAAATGAGTAGAACGAGAACATCATATACAACTAGAATTAGTATTTGAAGAATAACTTGTTAATGTCCACCTTCCAGAGAATGAACTGAAAAACAGAAACATGAAAGAAACAAAAACATATCTTTTTGTTGGGTGATACCTTCTATGGTTCAAGGAAGGAAGTGTATTGGGGAAAGGAAAGAGATAGGATAAGATTTAAGATAAGTAGAAGGCTGTCTAAGGCACATATTAGAAACTCAAGGGAAAGGATTTTAGCAGGTAGAAGGCAGAAGAGGAACAGTTTAGAAGTGACATCTGCTAGAGTAGTGACTTCCTATAGGAGGTAGGGTGCTTCCTGTCCAGAAGGTTGGAGGAAAGAAGGGCTTGTGGAGCTTATCTACCTCAATCTGACTGTGAAAAGGAGTAAAGCCCTAAATGATCTTTGGAGGTACTCATTGGATGGGAAAGATCTAGAAAAGGATCTGATCATACCTGCTGTGTTTTACAGAAGGGTTTTTATCTAAAAATCCTGTCAGATTGGCTTTGAGGTTTTATCTCAGGGGTCAGACCCCATGGAGTGAACTTAGCTGTTTGAGATCAATCATAACAGTTTTTGGAGACAGCTGTTGAACTAAATCTAATCAACTACTTAGGGTCATAGATAGGCAGCTTAGTCAGCTTTGGGAAACACCTAGATAGAAATAGGGAGCTGGTAAGTTAGCTGGAAGACCAGAAGGCTCCCTCTTTTGAGAGACTTAGAGGATTGTGGGAAACTAGCTAAATTCCTTAGAGTTAGGGACCCCTTGTTCTAATCCTCAGTTTGTATCCCCTCTTATAATAAAAGAGATACTGGTTGTTGGTTTTTGTTTTTGTTTTAATAAATTGTCTCCAAGGCATTTGCACAACTGGCCCAGTGAGAGAAAGTGATTCTGCTTCATTCTCACTAATGGGGGTGAGAATACCAGAGATTATGGCTGGGTATTCAGGGAGATCTCTGAGTGGAAACTACTCTATCCACTCTGGGTCTGGGTTTCCCCCTTTATATCTTTTTATAGGGAGAGGCTAAAATACTTGGGAATAAATTCTATTAAATATATATTTTTAAAAATAAGGGGCAGCTAGGAGGCTCAGTGGATTGAGAGCCAGGCTCAGAAATAGGAGGTCCTGGCTTCAGATTTAGACTCAGACATTTGCTTGCTGTGTAACCATGGGCAAGTCACTTTTTTACTTGCTGTGTAACCATGGGCAACCCCATTTCCTGGCCCTTACCCTTCTTTTGCCTTAGAACCAATACACAATATTGATTCTAAAATTGAAGGTAAGGGTTTAAAAAAAAGATAAATAAAAATAAATAACCTTAAAAAAAATTAAAACTTTAACACATACCGGTCTAAATTTACTAGTATAATATTCTGCTTTCAGGAATTCTTGTAATTCTTCAACATTATTTAATGTTGCACTCATGCCAATAATTTGAGTAGTTTCTGGAAAAAAAATTGAGGGAAAAAACATTACTCAGTATGTTTAGGCAAAAAAATTGCCAAACTGGGTTTAAAAAGGCATTTTATGTTGCACCACCATGTGGCTGATTTTTGAAGAAACAAAATTTGGGAATGTTTTAATCATCTAGATTGAGATTTTAACATTTAACATTTAACAAAATGAATATTGAAAATTTTAGCACAATGCATTCACATTTCTTGCTTTTTAAAGCCAAGTACATTAAATATAATTTAACTTTTTCTTGATAACTTTTTTTTATATCTCAGGCCTAATAACAGGTTATTGCAACGCACTTTATAGCTACAATGAACAAAATCAATATGTAACATTAAAAACTTGCACAGTACTTTACATATATAGTCTCAGAGCCTTATAAATTAATTGTAGCCCTTTCCTGTTACAATGTGTAGAGCAAAGGCAGCCATGAACCCACAAGCCCCGCACAAAGTGACATGACACACAGCTGAATGGGACACAAGAGATGCTCTTTGACATCAAGTTGTCTGGCAAGTGGAGCATACATAATGATTAGGTTAAGGGCGTCTCCCTGCAGGTCTATGTCACTAGTAACAAGCATTTCCCTTCAAAGTATGTAAGGTTCAATGCAGCTAAGCCCTACTGAAATGCACAATGCCTAAATGTGGAACACCTTACTAATGCCATAAAGAAGCAAGAAAAGCCATGACAATAGCAAGAAGCTGTCGACAATCATTTGGATGAACCTGCTGTTGGTTTTGGTGATGACATTATCAAAAGTGACCTCTAAAAGGAATTAACCAGAATCAGGTGGGCAGGGACCATGAGACACCAGGCTAAGGTTCAGATTTCTTTGCACGGGCTTTTCTAGTGAAAGGCTGGGTTCAAGAACATGGTTGAGTGCCTAGTAGATGAACTCAGTGTTGTCAAGGCTCTTTTCAACTCCTATACCATGAAGAGAAGCTGGAGCTAATGGCCAAATCTAATCCCTGATTAACTCTCAAAAGACATGAATCCTTCCTTATAACCAGTTAGAGGATTTCTACAAACACAATCTGCTCTAAAGCTTTTCTTAATGTTCCACTTTTCAGAAAATTTGGGAATGAGCAACATGAAAAATTACATCTTTTCAGACTTGAAATCAGACTTAAAAGTCATTCATAATGGATCAACTTGTCCTCTTTTGTAATAAAATCTCATATTTTTATATTTAGGTTGTATTGAGAAAATAATACTAGAAGGCAAGAAAATTATAAAAGTATTAATTAACATTAATTCTGTTAATTTAAGGTGAGTTTGTATCTAGTCATGGAATATTTTATAAGATCACCTTGACAAATATTCAGAATGTGAAATTTTATTACAAAAGAGACTGCATGGAAAAGTATTTCCATTGTGCAGGACTTCCAATTTGATTCAATTTTTTAAGAAATGCAATTTTTAGTCCATTTTTTGTGTATAAAATTCTGTAAAAAGTAAAATGTCATTTACATAGAAGTAGATTTAAAAAAAATTTTCATAACCAAATTCCAATAATATTTTCCATTGAGAACAGAAATATTTTCTAGGATCCAGAGAGGTGGTCAGTTATCAAATGTTCAGTTTAAAAAAACAACCACGATTTCTTTTTATCTCATGTTTCAGTTATGCAAAGATCACACATACGGCATTTGTTAGCTCATTCACTGAGAATTTATTACATGCCTAAAAGGTGCCAGGCACCATGAGAGATAGATGTTCACAACTATAAGCATTCAACTGGATTTCAAACCTAGAATTACTTTTAAAAGTCAATCTCTTTAAATAAAGAGCCTTTCCATCAGACAATTAAAAAAAACAACAGGGAAGAACTGAGGACCTGATGTGCTATTTATTATTAGTTAGTTCATAGAAGGAAAGGTGTATCTGACAATACATATGGAAATTGCAAACTGGTTTGGACCTTACATTTCTAGGTTTGTGCTGTGGCTTTAGAGTTAGTCTATCAATTTTTCCTTTTTCCTTTTTTTTTTAAATTTTGTCTGTCAGATACTGCAATAAAAGTAATTTACATTTATAGCAAACACACTGCTTTTAGAGAATAACATGAGTTCTAAAAGCAGTGAAAACATAATGTGGTGATAAATGAACACAACACATAAAGGCATATAAGTTTATTATTCCCCAAACCTGTTGCTATGACTGTTTCAGAAACAAGATGCCATAGACTTAAGGCTATTTTTCAGGTGTGTTCATGAATTTGTGATACCTAAGTGTGAAGCAAGAAGTGCTGTTATAGTTTCTTAGTTTTATTATACTGACATATTCCTAATAGTTTCACATTCATGTCATAATCCTTGTTATGATTCCTAAGCTTTTAAAATACTTTTTACTGCTATAAAGCAACATGATGTGATGAATACAATGAATTGCTTCCAAAATTTTCTAATTGAACTAATGCCTAATTTTATTTTATGGTAGAGTGAAGAAAAACTAAAGAAGCAACAGAATATGAGACATGGTCAAAGCAAAGAAAAGTGACAATGAGTCAAAATGATAGAGAAAAGCTGCAGTGGCAGCTGGGAAATAACTGGGCTAGTGAAGAACAAAGTCAGCTGTGAAAAAGCAGAACAGAAGAGAGCTCTGTGCACTGGAAGGAATTTGCTTAACAGGTACATCAGACAGGCATGTGAGGCAGCTTACTTATCCTTATAGGCATTGCCAGACAATGTTAATTTATTTATTTTATTTCTTAAATAATAATGGCTTACTCTTCACAACAAATATATGTACTGGATATATGTACTGTACAATGTGAATTTTATAAACTGGAAAACGGAGTATTTATGTATTATCCATGGGCACACAGCTTGTCAGTGGCAGGGTTGGGATTCTTGGACGTATACACACACACACACACACACACACACACACACACACACACACACACACACACACACACAAATTTTCTATTCATCTGAGTAACCACAATTCATAAAATACTTACTGCTCATATAAAGAATTTTTGCTAGGGTAATTTCCAGTACAGCTCCTCGGCTTCCTTCACCAATCATGTGCAACTTTGAAGCAAAAAAATAAAGTTAAATGTATTTATAATAAAATGAGTTTTATAATATTTGCATAAAAGGAACGTATAGCCATAGCTTAAAACTTTAGTATGTACATTATGGGCAGGAAATTAAGAACCTTTAAAGGCCATAAAACCTTGGGGACCTTTCCTCAGAATTTTTTATTGTATTTCTTTTAAGTCTTTGGCATCTTTTTTCCTAACAATAGGTTTTGTGGTTAACAAAGAACTGATTGCAAAGAATGTGCCCATCGATTGGGGAATGGCTAAACCAATTGCAGTACATGGACATAATGGAATACTATTGTGCTACAGAAATTATGAACTTGAAGAATTTAGAGGAATGTGACAAGACTTATATAATGCAATAATAAAGTAAAGCAAAACTAGGAAAACAATATATAGTTCTATAAATTACAAAACTTAAAAGAATAAAACAAAGTTCACCACTGAATAATGGCAATTCTTAGTTCTAAAGAGTTAAGAAAATATATGAGTTTTTTCTTGGAGGTGGGGGTGAAGTGGGCGGTGGTCTATCTTTGGTGAGGAATGTTGCATACACTGTCAGGTAAGTTCACTATATTAGTTGGTTTTGCTTAACTGTTATTCTTTGTTACAAGGGAAGATTAACAGATGGGGAAGGGGAAAGGAATATAAGTAGAAAGGACTATCATATTAATGAAAAAAAGAATATTTCTAAAAATAATCTACATAATGTCTAGCAAGGAATCTATACAAATCCAACAGAGAGGATTATGAATTAAGAATAAGGGCAAATTAAGAATAAATGACCAATTGGAACTTTCTTTAATTGTGGTGTTTCTGGAGAAATCTACATGAAGCTTCAAGGAAATAATTTTTGAAATTATTAATGAATTAATAAGCTAGGAAAGTATTAACAAACCTCATCTATGACAACTAGACCCAATTCGTTAATTCTTCCATCTTCGATTAATGAGTTCACCAGACCATGTCCCTTTTCAATAGTAGCAATATACAAAGATTTTTTTCCTCTTCTTTTAATTGGAGGAAATCTTCCTTTGCTTCCTGCATATTCTTCAACAAGAAAACCCAACTCCAATCCGAAACTTGACAAGCTTGAAATCTAGAACAATAGACTTCAAAATGTTAATTAAGAAAAGTAAGTACTCGTATATATTCTCACCAAAACACAAACTAAAATTGTTTGAAAACAACCTCAGAAAAGATAAGATTTACCTAAGTAAGGTCACCAAGAAAACAATATGATGGTCTTTGCAAAATAAAGAGAAAGTTTATGAAACCACATAGAATCTGGTTTACATTTTAAGAGAAAGTTTAGTAGACTAAATTTACAAAAGATACTTTGACTTTCCAAAATAAATTATTTAGACGTATTTTTTAACAATATTGCTTAATTTTTGGCATCAAGCAAACTCCACTCTAAATTCAGGCTCCTTATAATGTCCTTTGGCCAATCCTCTGAGACCAAATTAGGTACACAAGTCAAGCTCTTGTTTTTCACCCTGGTTGAAGGATTTCAAGGAGATACTAATTAACCCAGCAAGAATTCATGGATAAGCAGCCTTATTATAATAAAGAGGCATTAAATATAACAGGACTAAATGATTCCAGCTCACAAAAAGAGAACTAAGAAAAAATAACAGCTTTTAAACTTTTAGCCTAATTTGTGCAAATTCGATCACTATTCAATTGTTTCCTATCCTTTGAAGATCAATGAAGAGGACTTTGCTCCTGAAGGAAAGGTTCAGATCTAGCCAAATGAACACCCCCTAGGGGTCTTTGCACTACAAATGCTAATAGTCCAGGAAGAAACTGTACTATCCCCAGGAATGGACATTTTTTTCTAAAACAAACAAACAAAAAAAAAAACATCCCAGGCTCATCTGAAATCAATAGATAAAAGATTCCCAGGGAGGAAAGAGAGAAAATTGACTCAAATATCTATGTTAGATGTATAGGCAGTCTAACTCAATTCTATTTAAGATAGCATGGGGGTGACCGAGTCTTTTTAGCAGATCAATCAACATACATTTATTAAGTATCTAGAAGCAAGCACTGTACTAAGCCAGTGTACAGGAGAATAGGAAGTAAAGCTGGACCTCTAAAGTCCTTTCAGCTCTGAAGTTACAAACTCCCAGTAGTAGTTGCCAATTTAACTGGACTCCCTACCCAACCCTCACCACAAAAGTCAAAGCTATCCCCTTTAAGAGCCCAGTGATTCTCATGCCTTTTTGCTGGGCAAACTGCTTTTATCTTATCTTAGGACGAGTTACCTGGCATGGAGACTCATAGTATATAGGACCCACAGTGATCAGCAAAGGATGAAGTGGGACTAAAGTATCCTAACATCCTCTTATAATTCTGTCCTTTTCCATTGTGCCCTCTGTTATTTTACAGTGGTGGTGGGGGGGGGGGGGAACCCTCTGATTTAGAGTCAGAGGACCTGAGTTCAAATCTTGGCTCTACTTCTTATTCCATGTGTGGTCTTGAATGATGTAGGCCATATATGCTAGGGTTATAATTACAATGTTACGAGACTAACTGGCTCAGGAGACTAGGGCTGTCACTGCTATGGTCAAGAGGAATTGCTCTTCCTCAGAGTGGACTGTCACCAGCATGGCCAAAAAAGGCAGAGAAGGTATAATTAATTTTAATCAGTACTTTATCTTACTGATTACTTTTTCCATGCTATAGCTGACTAAACTATTTTTTATTAACTGTTATGATCATTTATAACAATTTCATTCCAATTCTGAATCTGAAGCACCAAATTAGCCTGAATTTCTGGGTCGAAATATCCTCATTTGTAAGACAAGAGAACTGGACAAGATGATCTACAAGGTCCCTTTTGCCTCTTCCCTGATCCTAAATTAATTTCTCTCGGATTCCTTCCATTTTCTGATACTCAATGATATCCCATTTTTCTCCTGAAGTTCCCACATCCTTTAGCACCTTTTTGCCAGGATGGCCTTTTTCTCCTCAATACAAAGCACCTTCCTTGATACCCATGGCCACCTTCAGAGTCTCCCCCCTTTATCTGCTACTATCACTCAGGAATCACCTCTCCTCCCTTAAAGTTTACTTCTTTCTCCTCCTGTCTAGATCATTTTGCTGTTACCTTTAGAAGAGCTCAAGGTGGGGGCAGCTGGGTAGCTCAGTGGCCTGAGAGCCAGGCCTAGGTTCAAATCTGGTCTCAGATACTTCCCAGCTGTGGGACCCTGGGCAAGTCACTTGACCCCCATTGCCTAGCCCTTACTACTCTTCTGCCTTGGAGCCAATACGCAGTATTGATTCCAAGACAGAAGGAATGGGTTTAAAAAAAAAAGAAGAGCTCAAGGTCACTTATCCTCCTCTCCATTAAATTCCTTACCTGGTTCATAGTCTTCTCCACATCAATCCCTTGTCTCTGTAGGACATTCTCCCAGTTCTCCAACTGCCATGCCTTCTGTCTCTAATTTACTTCCACTGTGCACCAGAGTAATATATCTTAGGTTATCTCTACTATCTCTAGTTCAGCTGAATTTGTCCCAGGGTTTAGACATAGTTCTATTTGTGAATATTGATTTTAAATCTCTGCAATCTAATTTTGGTAGTCCAGGAAAAGGTCCTCTATTTATAAGTTTATAAGTTCCTAGGGACTTGCACCTCACCCTCAACATGTTCCATCTAGAACAATTTTTCCATAGAACCAAAAGGATTGGGCATACCTATATATAAACTACAAATTTTTCTGAAAACTCCAAGCCTGCTTTCATACTTTCTAAAACTGGTAACAACACATTTCAAAGTGAAAAAGAAATGAACTAAGACACCAATATTTTGTCTTATCAGTCAGTAAAACATTACATATATGAGACGACATAAGCCTAATTTCTACTATTACTATGAGAATAAATACTAATAATCAATATTTATTAGGAGAAAAAACATTATCCTACCTTTTCTTGGACAATAGCTACATAAGGTAGAATCATCAAGACATTCTTCTGCCTACAGAGCAATTCTTGAAGCATTAAAATCTCAGCTACAAGAGTTTTCCCACCACTGGTTGGCAGTGAATATATTAAATTCTTTCTCTGCTGTAGACATGTTAATGTTAAACAAGTATGTTGCCAATCTGTAGAATTGAAAATAGTAAGGGAATTACTTTTCTATATATCAATCTATCTCAAAGTAATTTTCTTCTTAAGTGGAGACCATCTAAAATCCAATATGACAACTTTTCTATTAAGACAGTAAAAAGAGTATAAATTCTCATCAATATGTTCAATATAGGACATTATTAAGTGAAATAATTGATTCATATTTTAACCTTAGCTGGGTTGAATTTTATATCCCTACTATCTATTCTTTTTGTTTGAAGAAACATTTATTAAACTTACACTATATGAGGCTTATATTAAAGTCTTATTCTGATGGCTTGTCATGGAATGCCAGTGAAGTGAAGTCAAAACAGGCCTTAAACTGGCAGGTTTTGGAGTTCAAGCTGAACTGGGTTTTTTTTTCCCCCCTCCTCTTCTCCCTTTACACTATTCCACTTAGTCATCTTATCACAACTAAGGGTTCCATCATCACCTCTATGCAGAAGACTCTCAGATGTTTCTCTATCCATACTAACTTCTGTTCTGACCTATAGTTTCACAATTATAATTGCCTAGTAAATATCTCAAACTGGATTTCTCATAGGCATATTACATTCAATATAGCCAAAACTCAACTTATCTTTTCCGACAAATTCTCCCCTCTTCTTAACTTGCCTATTCCTATGGAAAGCACCACGATTCTCCTAGTTTGTAGCAAGGTATCATCCTTAACTCCTTATTCCTCACCTCCCCTTTCAGATTCACTCTATTATAAATGGCACATTTTGCATATGCCCTCTTTTCTCCCTTGACCTTCCTACCACTCTCTTAGAGTCCCTCATCTTCTCTAGCCTAGCCTATTGCCAAAACCTTATAGATAAGTCTCCCTGCCTCAAGTCTCTCCCCATTCCAGCCCATCTACTATTCAGGTATCAAATTGGCTTTCCTAAATTGCAGGTTTGACTATGCCAACTAAGTAGTTAAGCTCCAGTAACTCCCATTATCATCAAATACAAAATCCTCTGGCTTTTAGGTACTTCATAGACTAGCCCTTTCCCATTTTCCAGTCTTCATGTACCTTACTTTTCTCCTAAGTCCTTTGCAATTCAGTGACACTGGCTTCTTTGTTGTTTCTCACACAAGCTCTAATCTCTTGATTACATTTTCATTGGCTATCTCCTGTGCCTGAAACTCTGTCCCTCATTTCTGCCTCTTGGGTTCCTTTAGTTTAACACTAAGACTCCAACCCCTAAAGAAGTCTTTCCTCATTCCCATTAGAGGAAGACTAGAATCTTCCATTTAAGATTATTTCAAACTCATCCTTCCTATATCTTGTTTGTATATAGTTGACTAACATATTTTCTTCCACTATTTACTAACAGGGGTTGTTTTTTGCTTTTCCTTGCATCTCTGGATCCCAGCAGAATGCCTTAAACCTAACAGACATTTGTTGACTCGACTTGGTGATAGATGAATGAATTTTTCATAAGAGAAATTCTCAAAGACCATGTACAAAGTTATGGAGTAGTCTCAGATAATAGAGCATGTGTAGCAGTAAAAATCACAATTGTTTGAAATATTATAGTGTATTCAATACATGAGATTGGGGATAAAAGATAAAAAAAGGTAAAGCAAATTAAAGGTCTATGTGAATATGTACACTAAACAGTTTCAAATTAATTAAGAAAATGAATTGTTTTAGGATTTAGGAAGTTTTTAAAAGGAATTTAATCTATTAGTTGACCATTAAAAATTCTAAATCATTAATAATTGGAAAAAAGCAAATCAGAACAAACTCATGGTTCTATCACATATCCATCAAATTGGCAAAGATGACAAAAAAGGAAAATGACAAATGTTAGCAGGGCTGAGGGAAAGCAAGCATACTAGTGAACTACTGAAGGAGTTGTGAATTTCCCCTACTAGTCTGTAAAGCTATTTGGAACTTTATCCCAAAAAATGCTACAATGTGCATACCCTTTGACCCTGCTACATTGGTTTGCTGAGCCCTTTTCAGGTCTACTTTCCTCCTTTGCCTCCTGCCATCCAGCTCTCATTTGTGGCTCCAAAAAGCTGTAGTATTCACAGCAGCCACACTCTGCTCTCAGCAGATAGGCTAACCCAGGTTGAGGGTGCTTCAAATTAGTTGGTGAATTGGGGAGTGGGGTATCTATCTATCTACCCTGTTGGAAAGGGCAGATAAGAACAATTTGTTCCAGTGGCCATTCAAGTGACAGAAGTGGGCACTGTGGATAACTTACAGCTTGATATATTCTGGCTATCACCAGCTGTCTTGACTTTTGTCTTGCCACTGGACCTTGATGCACTCAGAAAGAGTGTAATTCTGCTGCACTTAAATCCAAATCATACACAAGTCAAAAGACATCACTTGATGCAATTTTGGTCCCCTCTGATACCAAAGGACAACAACCAATGATCCACAAGAGATCAAAGGAGGAGGAAAAAGTGACCCACGTGTGCAAAAATGTTGCAAATAGCTCTTTTCATAGCAACCCAAAATGGGATCTTAAGGGACTATACTCCTTATACTTGGGAAATGTTTGGGAAGAACCTTATGAACTTAGAATGAAGTGAACAAACTAGAAGAACAATTTTTTACAATAAGAACAAAATTATAGAGAAGGGTGATTTTGAAATATTTTAGACCTCTGATCCCTATGGATTCTAAAATAATTAAGATGAAACACTTTTACCCTAGAGGGGATTAATATAAAATGTAGGAAAACATTAAATACATTTTGGGGCATGCATGGCCAATATGGGAATTAATTTTGGTGGCCTAGGTTTATAATGAGAATTTTATCCAGGTTTTGCTTTTGTTGTTTACTGGTGGTACTAGGGATGGGGTTGGTTGGTGGAGGATATATTATAAGTGAATGTAAAATAGATTTATTTTAAAATGAAATTAAATGTCCCATTCCAAAGTCTTAATAAAGTAATTTATAGTCTTCCCTTTGCAAAAATCCCAGCACATATTTTCAACAGGGTAGAACATACAAAGAAGTTATACACTTATCTATATCTAACCAACACACTTAACATAATTAAAACTGCTACAAGGTAAAGGTAATTGTTAGTAATATAGTTGCTATATAGGTTCCATTTTATTACTTAAAAAAAAGTTTGAGAGATCATATGTATATCATGTGCTGCTATCAATGTGCCACATATTAACATCTATAACTAAAAGGCAGAAGAAAGAATGATACCCTCTGCCTGGTCCCAAAGGTAAATGACATAGTAACCCCTGACAACTGAGCTGTGGCAACAAGAGGAAGATAATAGTTGGAAAAAGAGTGATTAGATCAGGGATCTCAGAAACTGAATGATGTCTAAGAAACTTCTTCACTTTATAGTCTTAGAGAATTGAGGAGACAGGACTTATACAAATCAAATGCTAAGCTATATGTATGGTATCACTTAGGAATGCTGTAACAATTCTAAAGAAAGGAGAAATCAATGTAGGCTGCCCATGAAGCCAATGATGGATTACAAACATACATTATTTAGGACAAGAAGAGTAAAATGTGATTTAAGGACTATAAAAATTTAAATACCACTCAAAAAGAAAAAATGGCCTTACCATATAATTTTTTAATCCCCTTGAATTGCACAAACAAGTCTCTAACTTTACTGGGTAATGAATAAAAAGGACCTAGGTCATCAGAAGAAGATTCAATTGTTTTTTTAGCAACATTAATCTCTTCAGATAGGATAGCTTCTTTCAGTTGATTCCTCTTAGAAAACTTAGGCGTCTGGGCTTTGGCATTTCCTGTCATGGCACTTTTCAAATGATCTTTGAGGCTTCTTCTCCTATTCATATCAGATTCTGTGCTTTTAGGAGATGAATTTTTCTTTTGCTGGGTTTGTTCCATAGATATATCATTCAAAGTTTGGTATGAATATAGAGGATAACTTTCTTTAGCAGACTGGCAATTCGAATCACTTGAAGAGTTCTTTGTTTCTTCAAAATATAAAGCCTGTGAGCATGGTACATCATCTAAAAGGTCATCTCCAGGTTTGATGGTCATATTTTCTTGCAAATTCAAAGTCTCTGGAGAATCCAGTGTTTTAACTTCAACCAAGTTACTGTTAGTAGCAATAATATCAAATTCTCTGGTCTCTGTACTTCTTGAACAAAGTTTTTCAAAAGCAGGTTGTGTGGTAATTATTCCACGATCAAGAGGCTGCATATATTTTTGTTCTAAATCATCTACATGAGTTAAAAAAGAGTTTTCAGTAAAACTGTCATAACCACCAAACATGTCCTCTTCACTGCCATCATACTAGAAAGAAAACAAAAGCATTTATCAATGTTAAAGCAACATTTATAAATAGTATGTATTAGCCTAAAGAAGTGACAGATATAAAAATGAATAGTTTTAAACTGTCTGGAAGACTGTGGGGGTGTAGCCAAGATGGAGGAGTAATTAGAGGGCACTGCCATTTCACCACAAAAATCCTCTCTGACCAAGAGTAAAATATCAACACAAAACAAATACAGAAGCAAAGGAAGCAACAAAGAGACACAGTGAAACAACCTGCAAAAGAGGAGAAACCTAAAAGGTAGGCAGAGACCATCTGGGGAACTGGGGTGAGAGGATATCTAAGCTGGCAGGAGGCATAGTAGAGAGTGAAGAGCAAGCCAGGAGCAAACCACACCTCCACACACCTGCTCTCACAGGTTCTGAGCTTAAACACTGTCTAGCTGGCAGACCCTGTTCTGCTAGGGCAAGTAGTGGTCCAAGCCAATTGCCACCCCTTGAAATTTCAAACCTGTGGAGAAGTCCAGAGTCCCAGCTCAGGGCAATCTGGGCTGAAGGGGACTGAACCAGTGGGTCCAGAGTGAAGCCATAAATCCCAGTCTGGGATTGGGATGAGGACATAATCCACAGTTTGGGGTGAAGAGACAGTCCTCTGGGAGAGCCTCCCCAGGATCTTTTTGCCCAAAACTAAGGGTAGAGCTCCAGGACAGGCCAATCAGAAGTGTGCCTGATTGAATCAAGAACACCTAGAAATAAAAAAAAAAAAAGAAAATTGAACCTAAACCTGGGCTAGAATTTGATCAGCCCTAGACCTGACCAAGTGCAAAAGCTTACACCCAAGCCTGAGGAAAGTCTTTAAACTAGCAACATCTAACCAACATGGGGGAGGGGGGGGACTATCAGAGCTCTCAGTCCTCTGACCATCTGGTAAACTAGTAATAACCAAGAAAATAAGCTGAAAACAGCATCAAGGATTGAAGTTTAAGAGGGTACCCCAACTTTCCAGAAAACAGAGCCTACCTATTTTAAAATGGGGAAAATGAGTAAACAACCAAAAAAGCACCTAACTCTAAGGATTTATTATGGAGACAAAGAGCAAGTACAGGCACAGAAGGGGACAGCGAAAACAAAGGAAACATAGGTAAAATCCAAAAGAAAAATATGGACTGGACACAGTCTGGAAGAGTTCAAAAAAGACTTTAAAAACTAATTAAGAGAGGTAGAGGAAAAGTGGGGAAGAGACATGAAAGTGATGCAAGAAGAAAGGAAAATAATGCAAGAAGAAATGAAAGTGAAGCAAAAAGAAAGGGAAGTAATGCAAGAAGAAATGGGCTAATTGAAAAAGGAGAATCAAAAACTGAGAAAGGAAAACCAGGCCTTCAAAATGAATTGTCTGGAAATTTTTCAGTAAAATATGATAATTCTGACCAGAAACAAAAGGCCTTCTCTCACAAAAGTTTCATATATACAGTAAAACTGATTAATTTTTAAAGTTGTGAAATACACTGAAAATTCCCTGAATTCTTCTCACAAAGGAAAAGGTAGTTGATAGACAAATGTCACAGAGACCCTATAGTTAGATTTTGTGGAGTTGTTTGTTTTTATTTAAGCATACGTTACACAAATGCAAAAGAAAAAAAAAATCACATTTAAAAGACTAAACTATACCATGGAAAGTAGTAATGGGTAATAAAGGCTTATTAATTTATAATAAAACAAAATGGAAAATTAACAAAATGAGATTTAATTTGGATATAGATGAATAAAATTACTTAGTCATTAGCAGAGAAAGAACAACACAAATTTATTAATTTTAGATATAAACATTTCCAGCTTGGGAAGGAATTCTAACCTGATTTAAAAGCACTACTCTCCTTTAAAAATTGAAACTTGTATTCAATAGACAAGATCTATGAAAAATGAAATGTAAAAAAATGACCAGGAGTATAAAAGATGATTTTCAATGTCCTGTGTACATACCAAACAATGTTATTTCCTTAAGTATAATTGCTCTGTGTATTTTTAAATACAAAAAACAGTCCTGGATATTTATTTGCTGACACCCAACTTCAGTGCTATTTTCTTGTAGTTACCAAATCCAAGTTGTTTCTATTATGTCTGCAATAAAATTAGCAAAATGGTCGGTTATATTCAGGAAATGTACTTATTAAGAAACACAGGAATCTATAAGTAATGTTCTGTTCATATCTGAGAAGTTAAAAATTACATTTATGAATACTATAATCATACACATTGAGGGAGAACAATTGAAGGATTGTCTATAGCTGAAGATTCATTATCCAGTTGCCAAACTAAGAATTACTGATGAGCTAGCTTCCTTTTATTTAGTTCTTATACTAGTCTTCAAAAAGTACACGATCTGCTTGGAAAACTGTTCCAAGGCTTTCCACCAAGAATGAAATTTAGTTATTAGGTAGCATCCTTTAATTTAGCAGACATTTATCTATTGAAAGGGGCAGAAGGGGCAACTAGGGGGCACAATGTATATAAAGTACCAGACCTGGAGTTGGAGGATCTGAGAACAAATCTACACTAACCAGCTGTTTGCCTAGCCCTTGCCCTTCTGTCTTTGAGTTGTTACTAAGATAGGAAGTAAGGGTTTAAAAAAGAAAAAAAAAAGCAGAAAAGGAGTACTGGTGTTTGAAACAATCAGAAAAGCAACCTGAGGAGAAAACAAATAGTTGTAAGAATTGAAAACAAATAGTTGTAAGCAGCTTTTCAGTTAAAGGTACTAAAAAGACCTTGAGAAAAAAATAGTCCCTTCATGAGACAAAAGTCATGAATGATGGGAGAGGGAGAAAAAAGCCTTTATAAAGCACACCATGTGCTAAGTGGGTAGGTAGGTGGCTCAGGGGATAGAGCACAGGGACTAGAAGCAGGAAGACTTCATTTCAAATACAGCCTCAGACATGAATGTTATGATAGAGATAGGGAGGGGGAGAGGGAGAGGGAGAGTGAGAGTGAGAGAGAGAGAGAGAGAGAGAAAGAAAGAGAGAGAGAGAGAGAGAAAGAGAGAGAGAGAGAGAGACAGAGAGACACCCACAGAGAGACAGAGAGAGACAGACAGACGGACGGATGGACAGAGACTGAGACCTTGGGCAAATGACTTAACCCTATTTGCCTCAGTATTCTCAGGTATAAAATGAGCTGGAGAAGGAATGGCTTCAGTGCTCCTGCCAAGAAAACCCCAAATGATGTCATGAAGAGTAGGATCTGACTGATTGAAACAACTGAACAACATATGCTAATAAACACTTTACAAATACTATCTCATTTAATCTTCACAACAACTCTGTGAGCTAGGTATTATTATTATCATCCCCATTTCAAAATTGAAGGAAAGAATTATTTGTCCAATAAATTTCAAAGACCATTTTTGAACTTGAGTTTCCAGGCCTAGCATTTCTATCCAGTATGCCATAACCAAGCTTCCTCGAGGCTATAGAAGATTCTTTTCTAATAAATAATTTACATAGGCCTTTTTAGAATCTGGGAAACTTGGAATCAAAGAACTGTTTTGGAACTAGAAAC
This sequence comes from Monodelphis domestica, assembly GCF_027887165.1. Taxonomy (NCBI): domain Eukaryota; kingdom Metazoa; phylum Chordata; class Mammalia; order Didelphimorphia; family Didelphidae; genus Monodelphis; species Monodelphis domestica. The sequence goes on from NC_077232.1 coordinate 267,905,964, forward strand.
ATTAATATAACAAATTGTTTCCTGTATAATGGAAATGTAGATTTGAGCTCTCAATTTAAATTAAAGATGGCACCTGGGGGAGAGAGTTAAAAAATCAGCCAAAGTTGAGAACAGGCATGAGATTAGAGAATCTCTTGGTAGGAGAGATGCCAAAAGTTAAGGGAACTGAGAGACTGACAGTAACACAGCAGGCAATTTCTGCTGACCTGATGAGGAGGAAAGTTCTTCTATTAGAACTAAAGGGAAAAAAGGAAAATACTCTGCAGTGTGAAGAGCTGGCAGGATAAAAAAAAAAAAAACCTTACTTGCTCTCTAGTGCCATTTATAGTTTGCGCCAGGGAATTTGCCACATTTGTTCCAATAGAGAGTAAAACCCTTCAAAAGTCTACAGATGACAAGATCTGATTAATTTTTTAAATGCCAGGATTAATTTTTATTAAAAGACTGTGATCTGTTTCATAGTCAAACTAAGGGAACAGATGTCTTCTCAAAATACTAGCAAAATAGCCCTGAGACAAAAATAAGGAGAAGAGTATAGGAGATTAAACTATTCTGGTTTACTGACAGCATGATGTCATTAGGAAATCCCAGGATAATGTAATTCACAAAATAAAGCCACAAAAAATCAACAGCATATTTACATAACAACAAAAATCCAAGAAGCACATAGAATATGTGTACAGATTATATTACAAAGTGTACCTTAATGAAATAAAGAACAATTTAACTAGCTTCAAAAATAGTTCATGGTCATACCTGGGCTGTGTCATATGTAATAAAATGACAATGTTACGAAAGTCTTAATGAAAGTCTTAATGCTATGCCAATCAAACTATCAAAGAAATACTTTACAGTACTGTAAATGAATGGCAAAATTCATTTGGAGAAAAAAAAGGGGCAAAATATTGAGGACTAATTCCAGACCTCCTACATTATAAAGCAGCAATTATCAAAACTATTTTATATTGGGGCGGGGAAGAATCAATGTAAGTGATGGACAAAGTAGAATCAGAAACAATGGAACTCAATAATCAGGTGCCCAGTAAATTGGAAAACATGAATTAGGAAATAATTCAGTATTTTATTAAAAAATAAACTCTTGGGAAAATAGGCAAGTATATTCTATCATTCTTATGGTACAATATTATTTCATTATATTCAAAATCAGTCTGGCATAGACCAATTTCTCATGCTGTATTCCAAAATAAGTTCCAAATGGATACCTTAATATTAAATATCCTGACATTAAAAAGAGTAAAATTTATCTACTTTTTACTTCATTCAAGAATACTTAGATGCATTAATAACCAAGAGATGGAAGCAATTATGAAAGAAAAATAGTTGATTACAAAAACTGAAAATTTTGAACAAAATTAACGCATCTCATATAAACCTTCTATCAATCAGACTCCTCGGATAAGGGCTTGGTATCCAAGATATATAAAAAACAAATCAAAAGTCATTTCCCTATATTTCAATAGATAAACAGTCAAAGGATGTTCTCAAAAAAATTGCAAACTACTAACCACCATTTGAAAAAATGCTGTTAGTCACTAGTCATATAAATCAAAACAACCCTGTGTTCTCATTCACCTCATAATCAGAAAATTGGCAATGGTGACAAAAGATAGAGTTCAACATTGGAAGGGTTGTGGGAAGTACATTATTGAAGTTATGAATTGGTACAATCATTCTGAAAAGCGCAATTTGGAATTATGCAAATAAAATTACTAAAGTACCCATACCTTTTAACTCAGAAATTCCACTAGCACTGTATACCATACTCAGCTCATTGGTAAGAACAAAGTCTCCATATACACAAAAATATTTGTAGTAGTACTTTTCAAAGGTCATTGGGATAATAGAACATTTACTGTACTGTAAAAAAATGCCACAAATATGAGGAATACAGAGAAGCAAGGAAAAATTTACAGGATATGATACAGAGTAAGGCAAGTAGAGGCAAAAAAAATATATACAATCAAAGAATGTTCTCAAAAAAATGTTAAAACAACGTAAATGTTAAGAACCACAAAATAATATGAAGTATTGCGAAATGAAAAAGAATAAGCAAGACCCTGAAGAAGAGAGCTTAGAAGACAATCCCAAGGCACACTTCTAAAAGGGTGGGAAGGGAGGCTCACTGGTGTGGTGCAGTACATATGTTTGTAGACATCTTCAATGTATTGTTTTGATTTGCTCTTTTCTTTTGGAAGAGATTGTTTATTTTATGGGATCACTCTTTAGGAGGAGATCCTGGGTGAAATTCTGATGTCAAAAACAAAAGATTGATAAAAATTTATTTTAAATGAAAATAAGGAATAGGGCCTGTACTTTTGATTTCATTAGTATGAGAATCTCTAGGAAAAGAAATTACTGTTACCAATTCTGGTAGACACCTTTTCTGCAACTCATAGTCTCAGAAAAGTTGCCTAGAACACTAAGAGATTTGTTTATAGGCACAAATAAGTAAGTGATAGGGACAGAACTGTATTTCTTTCAGTACAACCTGGAGGCTACAAATGTTGAGTTTTGGTCACCCAAACAACACTTGGAATGAAAGGCAGACTAAGAGGTAATTGTGATTACTGGGAATGGGAAAGTCTTTATCAGTATTTAGATAAAAAGGTGGCCGGGTAATGAAGGCAGTTCTTTGTTACCTAATCATAATTCCCAATATATCTATAATACATGAAGTGATAGGGGGCATATTTGGGCCTGGAAGGGACATTAGTGGAGGATTCTTAACTTGAGGTTCTTGAATTAATAATTTTTTAAATTCTATTTTAATATACTGGTTTCCTTAGTAATCCTATGTATTTTATTTTATCCATTTAAAAACACTGTTCTGATGCTTTACCAAATTACCAAATAATAATAGCAATAACTAGCACTTTTGTTGTTGTTATTGAATCATATCAGACTCTTCAGAATTTCATTTGGGATTTTCTAGGTGAAGATACTTGAAAGGTTTGCCCTTTTCTTTTCCAGCTCATCTTGCAGAAGAAGAAACGGAGGCAAACGGATTTAAATGATTTGCCCAAGGCCATACAGCTAGTAAGTGACTGATGCCAGATTTAAACTCAGGAAGAAGTCTTCCAGACTTCTGGCCCAGCAGGGCCAGCCACTCCTAATTAGCATATTCTTATTTTATCCTTACAACCACTCTGCAGGTAGATGTTAAGTTATTACTCAGTATATTTCTTCGAATTTTATGTATGAGGAAAGTAAGGTAGATAGAGTTTGTGTTTGAGACTGGATTTTAACTGAAGTATTTCTGACTCCAGGTCCAGCACTCTATCTCCATTGTGCCATCTAAGAACCGAAGAAATTCAATACACAAAAATAGCTAAGAACCACTGATTTAGGGGGCAATCTTAAAGATTTAAAAGAAAGTCAATAAATATTTGATAAATACCTCTAAGCGCTGAGGCAGGCGAAAGGCAGTTCTTTTCCCTAAGGAGCTCACAATCTAACTAGGGAAAGACAACATGCAAATAGCTTTTTACAACAAACTACGTACAGAATAAACTAAAAATAAGCAGCAGAGGGAATTAGAATTAAGAAGAGTCAGGAAAGGCTTCCTGTCCATGGTGAAATATTGGCTGGGAGGAAGGAAAGCCAAGGAGGCTTTGAAGGATGCCAAGGAGCAAAGACAAGGAAGTAAAACATTCCTGGCAAGAGGGAGAGCCAGAGAAAATGCCTAGAGGTGGGAGATGGAGTGTTCTGGACATTGTCACTGGACAGAAAAGTGTGGTGGAGAGACTGGAAAAGCAGTCTCTGAAGGACTCTTATTTCACGCCCCCTTCCCCCAGGGATGGCGCCCAGAAGGCCTGAGGGACTGGAGGTCATGGCGGGTATGAAGAATGGGGTTTGGGGCTTCAAGGTAGAGAAGTGAAATCACAGTAGCTTGAAGCAGAGTTCACGAAGATGGAAGTGAAACATCTGCGGGTGATGGTAGGAGAGGACAAGGCTTACAGCCCCAGATAACAGAGGGAAAAGGGGAGAAAGGGGCGGTGCTCTGCCGGGGCTCCCTACCTCGGGGGGCTCCGGGCTCTCGCTGCGTCGCCTCCTGCCCTCGGTCGCCTCCTCTTCGTCGTCGTCATCATCCTCGCCCGGTTCCAGCCGACCAGTGGCCGCAGTCTCCCCCAAGCTACGGCGGCGCCTCTTGCGGATAGATACCCGTCTACGAATGCCAGAGCCGGAGCCCTCCATATCCTGAGCTACGACCACGGGGCTCCGGGCGGGGGTTAGCTCCGCTCCAGAGGAAGCTCAAGGGTGGGACTCACTCCCACAAGAAATCTTAACAACTACAAACCGCCGGTCGTGGCCAAAACCCACGCATGCTCAGAAACCTTTCAGTTTAATCTCTTTAGCCTGGAGCAGGGGCTGGGGTGAATTCTGAATTGGCATAGATTAATTACGTCATCAATTCGCGCCCCGGCCGATCGGCTCCTCCTTAGAACAATTACGTCCGGTCTTAGACTGGCAGGAGGAAGTGAACCGGAAGGGATCATTCCAAATTGATGAAGGCCGGAAGAAATTATTAGGCCTGCTATGGCGCTCCTGGTAGGTTGTCTTGTCCTTGCGAGGGAGAAACTAATAATGCGTTTGGGAAGTGCTTGCATTTGCCCTGCTAGTCACGAGGTTCAGACTGGTAAGCATCTCTTCCCTCAAGTGCAGGGCTAACGTTGGGGAGCTCGCCCTCCCTTGCCTTTTGATAATCTCCGTCTCTTCCTGAAATGCTGGGATTTATGGGCTCGGGGTGGGAGGTGGAGGAAGAAAGGAGTGACCCAGCCTTCAAGGCCCTGCATGACCTCCACAACTGCGGACCCTGCTGATCCTTCCCCGTTCATTAGTCAGTTCAACAACTTTAGGCGTCTGCCCTGTGCCAGGCGCTGTCATAGCACCCGAGGGACCGAAGCAGCAGTTCGGCGGCACAGGTAATGGAACTCTGGACCTGGAGGCAGGAAGACCTGCGTTCAAATTCGACCTCAGATACAGCAGTGATCCACGACAACTTATAATCTCCATCTGCCCGAGTTCCCTTATTTGCAAAATATAGTAATAATAGTACTTACCTTCCAAGTAGTTGCGAGAATTAGATGAAAACTTTGTAAAACCCCTAGCATAGTACCTGGAACATAGTAGTGACTCGATGCATGCTTGTTCCCTCCCATGACACATTTTGCTTTAACTTTAACGTGTCTACCCTTCCCTTCCCCTTTTCCCTCTTTTCCACTTTGTTTTTTGTCTTTGTAGTTCGAGTCTGTTGAATGAAAAGCTCACTGACCCTTTTTTCTCCTCTGTATGACCCTTCAGTTTAGCACAGTACCTGGCACAGAGTAGGCACTCAGTACATGCTTCTCATCCCTTCTTACAACTCTTTAACCCTAACCCTCTAGTTTCACTGGCCTTCTTGCTATTCTCCCTCCTCATCTCCATTTCCTGGTTTTCTTCAAGCCCCAGCTAAAATCGTGACATCAATAGAAATGTAGATTCCCAAACTCTTTCCCAATCCCTCTTAATTCTGTCTTCCCATGTTGATCATTCACCATTTAACCAGTATATAGCTTGTTTGCATATAGTTATTAGCTTGTTGTTTCTTTCATATTACATTAGGAGCTACTCCAAAACTGAGACTGCTTTTTACCTTTTCTTGTATTTGCAGTGCTTAGCACATTGTTCAGTAGGCCCTTAAGAAATATTTATTGACTGACTTGAGAGGTTCCCAGTGTCCACACCAGGACTGTTAAGACAGTACAATCAAGTTGTTCTTATAACCTCTCCCTTTATTTTTCTTTTCATCAGATGACCAAGACCCTTCTCTGTCAGAAATTGCACTATAGGTTTAGTTTTCATTATTTGTGCCTTGGTATTCAGCTAACTGGTATGAATTTAATTCAGTGTGGGTTACAGATCCAAGCAGTATCTGCCAATTCCAGGCAGTGAGCTGATGAGGGGAAATTACTTATGGAGTAGAACTTTTTTTGGTTCACCTGAAATTATCTTATTTAGAATCTGGTCCAAGTCCACTCACATAGTTGTAAAACATTACTTCCCCCCCCCCTCCCCCCATGCCTTTCACTTTTAAAATAAAGCCATTTAAGGTATTGTTGCCTAAACATTTTCTTGTTTTTTGTTTAGTTACAATACTTCAGAGAAGTTGTTCTCAGTTTAAGCAGGTGGCCAGTAACGAAGACCTGGTAAGAAAAAATACTGATTTTCAAGTTTCTATCACTTGAGATTGAACACTTTTGCTATTGGTCTTTGACTGAGGGGTTGTCACATACCAAAAATTTTTTAGAAAATCCTTTGTAACAAGCTCGTTTTCAGTATATTGTCTTATTTCTTAAGCTTTCATGGAGGTTTGAACAAGGATTCTATAAAAAATATCAATCTTAATTTTTTCCTTTAAAGATTACATATAAAATAATGTATTATCAAAAATGTGTGTGGAAACTTTTCATTATAAAAGTAGGCTTAACTTTCTTGGTTTTATTCCAAAGATTTCCCCCTCTTACGATTCCAATACCATGTTTACAATTCAGTATCTTCAAGCACCATAATAATGCAATGCAACAGGCAAATTGTTTTCAGAAACTAATGAAGATCCTGAACCTGACACTTTCCAGCTTCACAAATATTTGTCATTGAATCCCAGTTTTGTTCATTTTAGAATGGGGAAATAATGCCTGTAGTATCTTACTTCATAAAGTTGTTAAGAAGCTTAGAAGAGATTATATAAAATGCTCATTGAGTTATATTTTGTCAATAGATTCTTTTTCCTCCTTCCTCCATTCTAGCCAGTTCCAATGGAAAATCCCTACAAGGAATCACTTAAAAAATGTATCCTATGTGGAAAACGTGTAGATTATAAGAATGTACAGGTAAGACCTGAATTTATTGCCTAAGTTACTTGACTGGAATTTTACTCTTGATAGTTGTCAAAGAGAATTTAGTACTTTAAAAAATGAGAATATAATCTACCATATACCTAAAACTCTTAGTGTGAGGACATATAAAGTGCTTATATATGTGGAATTGTCAATCATCCAAAGAAGTAAGCAAAAAATGGAATTTCAGTAGATGCCAATAGTCCAGGTGTTTCACTAATTAGTATTGTATACCATAATGAATGTATGTATTTCTAAGCAAGTTTATAGCTTAGCACAGTGATGGTGAACCTTTTATTTTATTTACTTTTTAAAACCCTACCTTCCAATACTGTGTATTGATTATAAGGCAGAAGAGTAGTAAGGGCTAGGCAAAAGAGATTAAGTAACTTGCTCAGGGTCACATAGCTAGGAAGTATATGAAGCCAAGACCTCCCATCTCTAGGCCTGGCTCTCAATCCACTGAGCCACCCACCTGCCCCCGTTGGTGAACCTTTTAGAGACTGAGTGTCCAAACTGCAACCTTCTTACCACATGTGAACCCCCAGCCTTACCCCAGATAGAGGAGGGAGAAAACATTCCCATTGGGCTGCTGGGTGGGGGGAAGGAGGAAAGTCATGTGAAAAATGTCCTCAGGTGAGATAGAGGGGGGAGGGGAACAGCTCCCTCTGGCACATGTGCCATAGGTTCACCAAAACAGTCCTAGCACATAGCTAATTAAAATCAATAAATTATAAAAGATGGGAGAACTGTACTGCTAGCAAGACATATAAGGTAATGGTAAGAGGGGGAAAAATACTCCAAAATGTTGACATAAGAACTTCAAGTATGGGTTTAAATAGCCACACCCATCCCCAAATTCATAATGGATATTCATTATGATAGTAATGGATCAAGTTGTTTAGTAATTTTTTAGTTGTATTCAACTCTGCATGACCCTATGTGGGATTTTCTTAGCAAAGATACTGAAGTGGTTTGCCATTTCTTTTTCTAGTTCATTTTACAGATAAGGAAACTTGAGGCAAAATTAAGTGACTTGGCCAGAGTCACACAGCTAAATATCTGAGGCAGGACTTGAATTCAGGGACATGAGTTCCCCAATCCAGGCCAGACTTTCTTATCCACTGGGCCATCTAGCTACCAACAAAGAAATGTAAATACATTTTTGTATGCATTTTGATTCCTTTTTTATTTACCCTTAAATATTGCTGCCTTTCTGTAACAAAACATTTGAGCAAAACCAGTAGTCTATTAACGTGTAGCATATCACACAATCTGTTGTCCCCCATTTCTCAACTGAGGGACATTTGTTTCATAGTCTCTAGGACTTAGATTGGTTATGTGTATAAAGATAACAATGCAAAAGGAAAACTTTAAAGAAACTTAAACCCCTGGTACTTAAAAAGGGTCAACCTTAAGTTACTTCCTTCCCTGATAATATTAAGTAAGATATGTATACATAAGCATATTTTTAATGAAAATTGATAAGGAAAAGCCCCATTAAAAATTAGGGTCCATGCTGTTAATAAGTGGGCTCAGTATTTCTTAAAGATACTCATGTCCCCCTTCCAAAAATAACATAAACATGTAGTTATGACAAACCTTATAGTTTTGTAGTAGACATTTCAATGGATTTAGGAATCATTAGGCCTTGGGCTAAAATTCCAGCCCATAACATTTTCTGGTTCTATTTTTATGACACTTTCCCATATAAAATATACATTGGTATTGGGGGGGGGGGAGCAAAGTACTGAAGACATTAAAAGTTGTTTATCAGTTTTGATTGTTATTAATATAGTTTTTGCTTATAAAAATGTCAACAGCTTTTGTCCCAGTTTGTTTCTCCATTTACTGGATGCATTTATGGAAGACACATAACAGGTATTTTTATTAAAACACTTTTGTGAATATTTTAATGTGGAAATAACTTCAAATCAAGTCTTAGTTTTTTACCTTTCGGAAAATTAGCCAATTTTCTAACAACAGTTGACTAGATGTTAAAGGTGAGGCAAAATGGTTTGAGGCACTATAGGTTCCATTAACTATTTTGACATACCCCTCTGAATGCATTATATTCAAGGATAGAAATTGATGCAGTATTTTGAGATTAAATTAAGCAAAATTTACTTGTTACTATACCCCAGTTATTCTAGGAATTTTATATAAATATTGACCTTTTACATATCTGGGGTGAAAGTAATAACACTTTTCTTTCATAGGTTTATGTGGGAAAAAACAGAAAGAGATTACAAAGGCTATTAAGCGAGCTCAGATAATGGGTAAGAGCTAATGAATATGTTAGCAAATTTTTTGTCTATCATATAATTGAATGTTTTAAAAAATATTTTGCTCTGACATAGCACTTACCAACAAGTACCCAAATCCCTCATAACTTTTCTCCTGAGATTAAGCAGAATAGCCCAATTGCAAATGAAAGTGTGCCATTTTGTACACTTTTTTTTTTTTGTAATTTGCAGTTTACAGGATGTGTGCTTTACCTGTGGTGTTATGCAGCATTGGAGGGCTGTTTTTCTTACTCATTGTGTGTTCTTGTTTTGCTTTCTTTGCTGAATCACTTTATACAAATCTTGCTGTATTTCTCTGAATTCACATTCCATCCTTCTTATGGCACTTTATTCATATCACAACTTTTTATTAGCAATTATTGGGTACATACTTCCCCAGCTTTAAAAATAAGAATTATGCTATAAATATTTTTCACTTATTTTCTTCTGGCTTTCATTAGATCAAAGGAAGTAAAGAATTAACTAAAATAATTCCAAAAATTCACCAAAACCCATTTGGATGATTTTAGCAGTAGTGAAATAAACATGCTAGTCTTTTAACAAGCTCTCCTCCAACACTAAATTTTGCAATTTTTTTGCTGGTGACACCTCCGTATTTTAATAATTCTCATTGGTGATTTTGAATTTTCCTTTAGTTTGCATTTTTTCCTTTGCAAATCTCAGATCTTTCAACCTTGGCTATTAATTTATCTTTTTTGCTTTATATTTTATGTCAGAAAATTAGCTTAAATGTTTAATCTTTTTCTAATTTTAGCTTTATTTGTGCAAATTATAGTAAAAACCTTAAAAATAAATTATCTTTTTATAGGTTTTATGCCAGTTACTTTCAAGGATCCTGCATATCTGAAAGATCCCAAAATTTGTAACATCAAATACTGAGACTGAAGCTATTACCAATAAAACTTTTGATATTTAATGTGAAATTGACTATGATTTAGTTTTATTGTAACTGTACATCAGGAGATCTGGCCTGTTACTACAAATGGGACTTTGGACAGGCCCTTCTGTAAAATGAAGTTGGAAAAGTTGTTCTCCAAGGAGCTTTATAGTGCTTATGATCTGATTTCATAAAATTAATTTTCACATTTTTGAAAAATTCAGCCAAACCTACCTACCTAAAGTTATCACTCAAATTCTAAACTTTGATGAAGTGATAGAAGTGTTCTAGATTCTTGGTTCTGGTGAGGAAATGATATAAAATGCAGTAAATTAAAGATGAATTTGTTGTTTTGAAATCAAGTCCTTTAGAATTTTAACTGAGAACCATTATTCAAACAATAGAGCAGACTTAAGAGACAAGTACAGTTCATTCTTTCAGCAACCATTTATTAAGTACCTACTATGTGAGAGACACTGTTGGGCTCAAAAGATACACACCAAAAGTGCTTGCAAGGGAGAAGAAACAATACATACACAGACACAAAAGGTAGGCACAAGAACTTCTTGATTGGGGACTAGCTTGGGCTTTAGGAATACCAATCTGATAGCCAATTTGGTGGCAAGAAATGGATACAGTGAAAACTTGGGTAGTTGTTTTGAAATTTAAGTGTGGTCTCTATTTCTCAGAACAAAGTAAAAAAGAAAGCTTCAGCTTTTAGGATGACTTTTTACAGAAATATTTCATCTACAAAGTCCATGGATAGTGTCAGTGAAAAATTGTATTTACAAAAAAAAAAAAAAATCCAACCACTTCCTAAAACACAACTGAAAAATGACTAGTAATTTTTGCCATACTCCTAGAGTATTTTAACAAAAATATCACCACATTCCTAATGTAGAAATAGTTTTCCGAAACATTTTATAGGAAGCAATACTTTAGAAAATTATTAGAACTTATCCAATTTGCATTTTCAAACAGTAAACTTTTTTTTTCCTGTTGCCTTTTGGTCAGTAGGGACAATCAGAAAAACTGTATAAAAGGTTCAGAAAGTTGGCGACTCTGGATATTCAGTGATGTTCTTCAATTTCTCTGCATCATCATCTGTTTCTATACTGCTTGTCAGTACTTTTTCCTCATCACTGTTTTCATGATCTTTTTTAAGGGATTGATTCTGATGTTGTAATGGCCTTGCTTTCTTGAATGGTCTTTGGTTCTCCAACTCAAGAGATTTACGCTTCATTCCACATCTTGTTCCATCTTCTTCTGGAAAATCAGGGCTTTCCAGCATCAGAGTTAATTCACTCACCAGATTGAGCTTATGGTCAGTGTTACAGCAATTTCTAGAAATCTGCCTGCCTTTTAAACAGACAATACGTGAATGAAGAAATCCATGACTTGGGAAAAATGTCCGTAAAGCTTGACAGAGAAGGACATTCTCTTCGGCTGCTGGGTCTTGGCTTCTTACTGCTAAATCAAATATCAGATTTTATTACTCAGTATTATGTAAAAGTTCAGGATAGGTGTTCAGATTGACATGAAATGTGGGGGTGTAGGGCCTTTTATGACTTACTTCATCTAAGAGTCTAATTTCAAAATTTTATCCACACTTTTTCTTAGAACATTAGGCAATCTTTATGAATTTGAATTGAAGAAAGAATTCTTTTGATTTCGCAAAACCTTCCCATCCTCTGATCTAATGACAAGAGATTGCTGACTACATCCAATCTTGTTAAACTAAAATTAGTAAAAGTTTGATAACTCTGTAAATGGTAGCATGGAACACTTCATACTGGTTTAATAACTGGTTATAACAGGCACCCAAAGGGGTTGCTTGTGAAGTTACAGCTTTATCAATCTGAAAGTGCTAAGTAAAATGATTATGGAGACCTTTGAATGGCAGCTATATAGAAATGAATAAATAGTATAAGAATATTAACTTTTCATTTTACCTGATACTAGAGTCTTTGCTCTCTTTCTTGTTGCAAGTTCCTCTTTTAGTCTATTTACCTCCTTCATTAATTTTTCTACTAATTGCTCACTGTCTAATACTTGAGTGCATATTTCCTACAAAAGAAAATTAATTTATTATACAGACAACATTCCTTCATAATACATTAGTAATATATACTAAGTAAAGGGAATTCTAGGAGCAGTAAGGTGGCTCAATGGACCCAGGCCTAAAGATCTTGGCTTCAAATATGGCCTCATTACCTAGCTCTTACCACTCTTGGAACTGATACTTATTGCATCTAAGACAGAAAGTAAAAATTTTCTTTAATGTAATTCTATTGTACAGAATAAAGCAACATCATAAATTTTAACTAGTTCCTGAATTGTATTACATAATAACTACTGCATTTCAGCAAGGGAATTTTTTTCTTTACCTAACCAACAATATAGTTAAAATTGGGGTAGGGAGGAGCTTAATGCAACAAAAAAATCACTACCATATCATTTATAGCTTGAGGAAATTTATTAAAATAAATGTTCTGATGAAAACAAAACAAATTTCAATGTATGGAAATGACAACTTTTAAAAATACTTTTTTTTGGTTAGATAATACTCTCATTAGGCAAAATCAGTGAATTTAAAGAAATCCTAAATGTGCAGAGCTGATGTGATTTCTAAATCTAAAACACAATCTTCAAAGGTTTGATATAATTACCTTTAATTCTTCCTGTATAGTGCCATACAGTTCACTTATCTTCTGTACCTCTTTTAAAGTTCCATCTTCATTAAAAAATTCTGACCTATTGGTGGAAAAGTTTCCTTGTACATACATATATTTCAAAATGGTGTTTACAGTTTATCAAATGAAAATTTGACTCAGTGATATAGGGCCCTTGATTCTATGAGGTGATGGTAAGAAGGTAGAGTGCTATTTTTTTTTAAGAGGAAGAAGGAGGCTGCTGTAGGGTCAAAAGTAGAATTTTTTGAGGATGAGGTAAATCCGCCATGTTTATAAGCAAAATATGAGCTAGTAGAGTCTGAATTTTTATAAAGTAGAGATGGTAAGTGATGGAACAAGGTACTCGAGGAATTGGGGTAGAGTTAGACTGGAAACATTGGCATTCTGACTAAAGGGAAAGAAATGAAGAAGACCAGGAAGTTTATATGGAATGGGCTCCGTTGTATCAATTTGGTAGGTAGTGAAATTCCTTGCTGAGAAAAGGGTTTGAAGGCAGAACTGAGTCAGAGAAAGGAAAGGGTTTAGAATAGCTACTTGGGGATGTATGAAATTCCCAAAGCCACAAGTATGACCATGTCACTTCCCTGTTCAAGAAACTCCAGTGGCTCCAATACTGCCTTGAGGATAAATACAAAGTAACTATTTGGCATTAAAATGAGATTAAGTGAAGTTATAAAACAGGCCAGAGGGGGAGAAGCCTGGTGGTTTCACTAAGGATGACTGAGAGAAGAGATTTGTGATTTTATTGGCAACAAGGCCACAATTGTTGGGGTTGGGGAGCCCTATCTCAATCTTTGGAGTTAAGCTATGCAAGGCTTCAGATCCAATGTGGAGATATCATGAGGCTCCTTTTCAAGTACCCTTTGCATACTGCGTATATAATTTGTATTTTCTCATTTATGTATTTTGCTTCCCCACAAAAGGAATGTAAGGTTGAGAGCAGATATTGTTTCCTTGTATCCCCAGCAGGGCCTGACACAAATGAGGTATTTAAATATGTTCAATAATCTACTGGTATGATAGGCAATTAAAGAGGAATAAAAGGTTTACCAAGCCAAAAGGACTTGAAATTTATAGTCAAACTTTATGCATAGTGGCTTTAGCTTTAAAATTAGTTCAAGTTTGGATTTAACAACACAAAAATATTACTTTTTAGAAAATGAGTATATTTGAAGTAGATAAGGGTAGGAGTCTGAGGAACCATCTTACCTATGTGCGTGGACTGTTCGGCCAAAGGCAGTAGACGTACAGGAACCCGACACAGTCTTATATCCCTGCTGTTCTGACATACCTAAGTTGGTCACCACTAAAGGTATTTTATGGAAAAGTCTAAAAAACATTTTTGATAGGAATTTATAGCAAGGTTAAAAATTAGCAGTGGTATTATTTTATTTTAATTTCCCATTCAAAATAGACCACCCTACATAAATAAGGTAGGCAAGCATTCTTTACTTGCCCCATTCAGCTATAACTGATCCAGTTTATAAGCAAATGACTTTTATCCACAATGACAGTCAGTTATTTTAAATATGAAAAAATATGTTGGTTACTTCATGTGGATTAGTTCACTGATATAACTAATATTTGGCTAGAGCTATTTTCTATAGTTTAAAAAAAACCTGCTATCAAGTCAGTGCTACATGGAAAAGACAACTGTCTAACATAAGGTTGTAATTACCCTTATTAGTTCCACTAAGGGAAGGAAAGATTCTTATTTTCCACTTAGTGGTATAGGGATCACTATGACCCCTGGGTTCAAGAAAATGCCTATATGATAGAGAAAGGCCCTCTCACATAAACTCATGCAATAAAAATTGTGTCAACTTACACATTTGTATAAAATATTTAAGAACTAAACACTGAAAAATCACAACAGCATATCCTGAATATCAAATAATCCAAATATGTGACAACACTTACCCTTCCTGAGGCTTATGTAATGCATGATCCAACCTATGAGTGGAGCAGCTTTCTGTGGTTATGCTTGGTGTTAGTAACAGAAAAACAAGTCCTTGATTTGAGAGATGTTTTTGTAAATTTTTATGAAGAATTCTCTCTCGAAATGTCATCATTTGATCTGAATTACGCCTGAATTTGTACCATCCAATTACATTCTAAGTGAGGAAAAAAAAATCAAACTTAAATGCCTTATTTTTTAAAACTGAACACAATGAGTCTAAAATAAATAAAATATTCAAAAAATATCAACATTTTGAAAAATTGCTGACAAATTTAGGATTTACATACATACATTTTGTATCTTCTAAAAATGTAAATTTTGGTTTTTATTTACAATACACTCATGTATTTCTTAGTTAACTAAAAAAAATTTAAAAGAGAAAAGTCCTATTCAGAACTTTTCTATTTCTGTCCTGAAACCTGAACCTTTAATTAATAACATCATTTTAAAAAGATGGAATTAACACATCGAAGTTGAAAGGCAAAATTCTCTGACCAAAAAAAAAAATTAACCAAAAATGTTTATTCATGTAGCATTAGTGAAGCAGAAAGGTGGGAGGCTCTACCCTGATCAGACTAAAAATTAATAATTCTATTCAGTTCTGAGACTAGTGACTTTTAGCAACCAAGATGATGAAGGGTCTCAAATTCATGCTCTATGAAGATTATCTGAAGAAACTTGAGCCCTTCAGCCAGAAGGTAAGATTTAGCAAGGATCCAACTTCTGCTTGGTCTCCAAGAACAGAAATAGAAGCAATGAGTGCAAGTTGATTAAGTTAAGAAAAAGCTTCCTAACAGAGCTATCCAAAAATGGAATTCAGGTTTCCTTGGGAGTTAGGTAGGGGTTAGTGAGGTTTGGGCTTAGAAAAGCTCTAGGACTTGCCTAGGGCTATGCTAGGTCACACTAACTGTGTTGCTGCCTTTTGGTTCTTTTTCCCACCTATTTTGGAGAATATGAAGATTAAAAGTCATGTATACAAAGACAACGTGACTTTGGTCTTGTTAGAAGCCCAAAAAGTAAACAATTAAAGGAGAGAGTCATAGAGGTGAAGCAAGTCCCAATACCTTTTTGCAGCATGAGATGACCTTCTTCAGCGCCTGCTCATTTACTTCACCTGATGAGTTATAAAAACTAAAAAGAGGCAGGTGAGAACATTATTCAATAAGATCCCTTAATAAATAACTCCCTCAATGCCGGTATGATATTCCAATTGGTCCTAACCAACATAGCTCAACACAAAGCATCTATGTATTTATGGCCATGTGCTGGCCAATGGGCATAAGTTAATAGGAAACTGTCTGCCTTATCATTTCATGGGCCCCTACCACACATTTCTATGACAAGTGAGCTCTAAAATATATACAAAAACATCTAAAAGTTTTCAAATAAAGTTAATTCCCAATCTAATTGTTATTCTTTTCTTTTAAAATTAACATTTTGTTTAAAAAATTTTTTAATTTATTAATTTTTAATTGTTTTTTTTAATGACTAATAACTTGTTTTCATATCCCATTACCCTTATTCCCCTTGACATCCAAATCCCTGTCAATTGAATATAGAAAGAGGGGAAAAAACCCACTTGAACAAAATCATCACATCAACTGACTGATGTATGTGCAGTACTGGTCATTGTTATCAATGTTCGATTTATTTGTTCTTTACATGTATTTTGTGGTTACCATATATATTATCTGCATGATTTTGGTTTGGTGTTTGAGGCCTTTATGTTTTTGGGTTAGCTGGGATGAATATTTGAAGCACTACTGATGAATTGGGGAAGAATAACCGATTGATGATGGAACTCAAGATGTAAAAAGCTCACCTTGAGCTCTTCCTTCCTGCAATACAGCAAAGAGGTTAAATTCTCTGCTTTGCTAGAGTAATTTCTGTGGTTTATAGGAACCAAAGTACCTTTTATATTGGAATATTCAATAAATCTACAAGGGATGATGCAATTTTAAAAATTAGCATAATGCCTTCTCTCAAGTCTGTCAATTTTGCCTTTAGAACACCTCTCAAATTCACCCATTTCTCTGACACTGCCACTCATCTGGTGCAAGCTGTCATCACTTCACACCTGAAATAGCCTGCTGCTCAGTGTGCCTGATATAAGCATCTTCTCACTCTAGGCCAGGGGTCCCCAAACTGCGGCCCCCTGAGAACATGTATCTGGCCCCCCATAACTCTTCTGGGAAGGACACCTCTTTCACTGGTGGTCTGTGAGAGGAGCACTGTGTGTGGCAGTGCTGCAAACCGAGGCTTTGCTCACATACAGTACTTCGTACAGTACTATTTCCAGTGACACAAGCCTTTGCATGGGCCTTGTTCTGAGAGTAACTGAATGAGAATGAGGTGCTGTGCAAAGGATTATGTGGCTGCACAAAGGAAGAAGTCAGCATGTTGAGTGGTGATCTAGGGGAAGGGATTCCATGCTGTGCATACTGCTGCCCAGTATAGTGGTGGGAGTGATGGGCCTGTGCAAGGTGTGACAGGCCCATCACAGCCAGTGCAGCAGCCTCTGCTATCCCAGACAGCGACATACAGATTTGTTCATAGTTTTTTTTTTTTAATAATCCGGCCCCCTCCAAGGGTCTGAGGGACAGTGAACTGGCTCCCTGTGTAAAAAGTTTGGGGACCCCTGCTCTTATCAGGTCTGACCATCTCAGCCCCTCTCCTCAATACTCCCTATCACTGCCAGGATCTATAAAAATCAATCTGTTTGGTGTCCAAAGCCCTCTAAAGGTTGACCCCAAGGCCACTTTCCAATCTTCTTATACTTTACAGAGCATTGCATCCTCCCTCCCCCCCTTCTGTCTTCCAATTCTAGGCATTTTCAATGGCTCCTCTCCCACCCCCATCCCATACATAGAATGTTGTCTTTCCTCTGTGTCTCCTGGCTTCTTTCAAGTCCTAATTAGAGTCTCAATCTTCTACAGGAAGCCAGTGAATTCCATCTGTTGTTTATTTCCAATTTACTCTGTATATATCTTGTTTGTAAATACTACGCTGTCCTAAGTCCTTGAAGAAACAAAAGGACTTGATTTTGGGTCAGTCTATAGTATCAAGCCTTACCTTGTGTCAGGTATTGCACTTAGCCTAAGAATACAAAGAAAGGGAAAATACCGTCTCTACTCTCAAGGAACTCAGAGCTCACATTCCAAGGGAAAAGGTGGCAAACATGCAAAAACCTGGACTTTAGCATATAAATGCATGTCACTCCTCACTTTCCTCAACTCTCTCCCCAAACTGTTCTATAAGGCTCCTCTACAAATATTATTTATGGCCCCTCCAGTTGTACTCAAGAGACTTCTAAGAATCTCCTAAAATCTCCTTGCCTACAATACCATACTTCATCTTTTCTTTTTACTCTTTTGAAATGAAAACCCTTACCTTCTATCTTGAAATAGATACCAAGTATTTCAAGGCAGAAGCGCAGTAAGGGGTGGGCAACTGGGGTTAAATGACTTGCCCAGGGTTATACAGCCAGTATCTGAAACCAGATCAGGTCCTCCTGACTCTCAATCCACTGAGCTACCTTACTAACCCTTTAATCCTTTCTTTTACAGTACTCTGCTAGGGCTGTCTCCAGCAGGGACCTAGTTTTACCATAAACAAGGTCATTCTGTATTCTTCCTCTTTGAGATCCTCAGAGAGCTATACAGCTATTTTTTACAACTGCTTTAGAAATAGTAAATTAAGATATATTTGTGGGCTTGCACTTAATGACAGTCCATATAGATTAAAATTTTCTCAACAAATATATTCTAATACTATGAAAGTTATTCTCATGTTAAGTTTCTAACTATAAAGCAACAGAGCTGGTTTTCCATTTGGTTTATTTGTGTGTGGTGGAAAGATCAAAATCATAGTGCTTTAGAAAATATAAGATGTAAGAGGTGAGAAGAATGCACTGGAAGAAGGGAGAGGTAGAATGAAGTAAATTATATAAAAGAGATTTTACAGTGGAGAGAAAGATGGGGAATGTTGGATGGGACATGGTGGGAAGAGGAGTATTTAACTTTATTATTGTAATTAGTTCAAAGAGAAATAAAACAAATAGAAATATAGCTTATCCTAGAGGAAAGTAGGAGGCAAAGGAAATAAGAGAAGAGGGTGGATTGGGGGAGGTGGTAGGAGCAAAACACTTTTGAGGACACAGGGTGAAAGGATGGAGGGAAACACACAGTAATCAAAACTCTAAAAAATATTATAGAGCATGTTTCTCTGACAGAGAATACATAGGGAATTTAGTCAAATTTTTAAGAATACAAGTCATTCCCCAATTGATAAACTGTTAAAGGATAGGAATAGGCAGTTTTCAAATGAAAATATTAAAAATTATCTGTAGCCATATAAAAAAATGCCCATAATCACTATTGACTGGGGAAATGAAAATTAAAACAACTCTTGAGATAATACCCCATATGTATCAGATTGGCTTATATGACAGAAAAAGGAAATGACAAATGTTGGAGGGGATGTGGGAAAATTCAGACACTAATGCACTGTTGGGGCTATAAACTAGTCCAACCATTCTGGAGAGCCATGTGGAAATAGGTCAAAAGAGCTATTAAAACCATGTATATCCTCTGATCCAAAAATACAACTATTAGGTCTATATTCCAAAGAAACAATAAAACCCCATAAACATAAAAAATAAAACAAAAAAACCACAAAAAACAAACAATGAAAACCTATTCACAAAAATATTTATAGTCCATATTTTTTGTGGTGGCAAAGAAATGGAAATTGAGGGGATGCCTATCAATTGGGGAATGGCTGAAAAAGTTATTATATATGATTGTGATGGAATACTGTTGGGCTATGAGAAATGATCATTGGGACGCTCTTAGAAAAATCACCTGTTAAGACTAACATGAGGGGGCAGCTGGGTAGCTCAGTGGATTGAAAGCCAGGTCCAGAGACAGGAGGTCCTAGGTTCAAATCTGGCCCCAGACACTTCCCAGCTGTGTGACCCTGGGCAAGTCACTTGATCCCCATTGCCTAGCCCTTACCACTCTTCTGCCTTGGAACCAATACACAGTATTGATTCCAAGATGAAAGGTAAGGGTTTAAAAAAAAAAAGACTAACATGAACTGATGCAATGTGAAGTAGAATGAATTACTATTACAGTAATAGTAATATTTTATGATGATCAATTATTAATGACAGCTTTTCTCAAAATAAGCAAAGACAATTCTGAAGGCCTTATGAGAGAAAATGCTATCTAACTCCAGAGAAAGAACTGATGGAGTCTGAACGGATCAAAGCATACTATTTTGAACTTTATTTTTCTTGTTTCCATTAATCTGTTTTCTTTCACATCATGACTAATATGCAAATACATTTTGCATGACTGCACATGTATAGCCTACATGAAATTGCTTACATCTCAGGAAGGGGAAAAGGGAGAAAAATTGGAAATAAAAATTTTAAAAACTGAATGTTAAAAATTATGTTTACATATAATTGGGGAAAAGAAAATGTTAATTGAAAAAAGAAACTATAAGGTAAGAAATGAACAACCATTAAAGAATATAAAATGGCTAAGTAATACAACTAATTAGAGAGAGAGAGAGAAAAAGTAGTTGGATTACTGAAACAAACTGATTAGATGGTGACTGGAATGACTCAAAAGGCAAATGTGCAGAGCTGAGAAACTATAGCAACTAATATCACAGGGAATGTGAGTGTTATATAAGGAAGTTGAATGAATGAGTACATGAGGAACTTTCAATTAGAAAAATCTTTGTCATTATCATATAGAACTTGAGCTTCTTCAGAGCAGAGAATGGCATTTTTAAAAACCTTTTTACCTCTAGTGCCTAGTAGGCACCATAGTAGGTGCTCAATAAATGATTCTTAGTTTGCTAGACGTAACCCAATAGCAAACCACTAATCAGAGTTCCTCAGATATGGTAATACTTACCTGAAAAGCTGATAGCATGGAATGTACCTTTGTATGTCTGAAAGGAAAAGATGAGCATTTTTACATAAAACGAATAAAAAATAACATTGCAAACATTAAATTCCAAGCATGGGTTGATGCTTAGAAACTATTTTTGTAATTTAAAGAACTCATAAATTACATGCCTTGTAATTTAAATGTATTGATGCCTGGCCTAGTACACAGAGGGCTGTTCTCAAGGTCAATAAAACCTAGATTCAAGTCCCACCTTAGACATATTTTATATTTTGCCTATGTGATTCTTGGCAACTCACTGAACCATTCAGTGCCCTAAGTGACTCTCTAAAACTAAATTGCTGAATCACTGATATCTCAATTTAGTAGAGAATTTCCTCATGGAGAAAGGGCCCCCAAACTTACAAATCACTAATTGAGTTTCTGTATTATATGCCGCCCCCCCCAAAAGATGCATTAATTCTTTTCACTAAAACAGTGGGTTTAATCCAAGATCTGTCATAGATCATGACTCAACTTTTTCTAAAAAATGGAGATATTTGTACTACATATCTTAAAGGATATTTTTAGGAAAAATGATGATTATTTTTATTCACTAAACATTTAACAGGACCTTATTGTGTGCAATTTGATTTTAGAGAGTACAAAAATAAGCCACAACAGTCCATGCTCTACCATTCTCCCAGCAGCACCATATATGATGCTCAGGCAAGTCTAAGTACAAAAATATAACCAATAAAATGGCTGTTACAGCTAATTTAGCTGATGATTGCTTGTGCTACACTGCTGTGCCCCAAGAGGGAACCAGCATCACCACAATTTACAGAATTAGAGAATGTAGGCCCTTTTTGAAACCAGGCAACTTGTTTTGTCATCATAAAATAATTGTAAAACCATTAGATCCCCAGGCATTCTAATTAGTATAATACAACAGGGGAAAATATAGACTTTTAACAAAAAAAGAATACTACCAAGCTTTCATGAAGAAAAGATGAATGAGGAGTAAAAAATTTAAAAATATAAACAGAAAAATCAAGAGAAATAGAAAGATGAAGTGTTTCCATTCTAATAGAGGACAATGATATTAAGTTTCTCTTTAGAAAGAATAAGAAAGAGGGCCTGATAGAAGTTTTAATATGACCTAAAAGAAGAAAGGAAAAGGAAGGGAAAAAAAGACACTGGGGGTGGGGGAGTGGGGCAAGGAGAGAAAGAATGGGGGAAAATATACCACATAAACAAGGACGAATGGGCAAACAGGTGACATAGGAACCTCACTTTCATCAGAACTGCTCAAAGGAGGGAAGAATACAGAAACAGTTTCATTCAACAGGGAAACAGGAGAAAGGAAATAAAAGGGAAGACTTATTTGTGAAGATTTCTAAAAAAACTAGAGAGGGTAGAAAAGGTAAAAAAAACTATCTGTGATTGGGTTCTTGGGGAGGGAAAGAGAAAAGGGACAGTAGCAGATTGCAGCAGACTGCAGCCCCTATAACCCTGATGCTGAGTATACTCCTTGCACAACCTTCTTTAAAAGGAGAGAACTGGAAACAAAGACAGGGTAAAATATGAGTGAATCCAATGGAAAAAAATACATAATTAACAAGAACTGTGAATGGGATGACTCAATCAGAAGCTGGAAGAGGATAACAAAATGGATTAACAAGTATAGTCCAATAACATATTGTTTACAAGAAACACACTTTAAAAAGTAAGATTCACAGAATTAAAATAAGAAACGGGAGCAAAATCTACCCTGCTTCAGTTGAAGTAAAAAAAGGTCAGGGAAACAGTCATGATCCCAGACATGACAATAATAAAAATTCACTTGATTAAAAAAGTTTAACAGAAAAAATAATATTTTGCTGAACATTACTACAGATAGAGAAATATTATCAATACTGAACACATAGACCAAATGGTGTAATATTTAAATACTGTAAAGTTAAATGAGTTAAAGGGAGAAATAGACAACAAAACTGTAAGATCTCAATGTGTCCTTTTCAGATCTAGATAAATATAACCAAAAAACAAAGAAGCAAAAATCTGAATACATTTTTTAAAAAGCCAGATATGTTGTGCACTTAAAGGTTACTAAATGGGAATAGATAGAAAAAAAATATATATGTAGATTTATTTCATTTAATGTGGCATTTTACAAAAATTAACCTTGTACTATTTAATTTTTTAAAAATAACAAAAAAGCAGAAATGCAGAAATATTAAACATACATGTTTTAAGGAACACAATGCAGTAAAGGTTATATCAAATAAAAGGCTATTCAAGAATTTATTAAAAATTAATTGGGGATCTGAGGTATCATTGCTGGTGGAGTTGTGAATTGATCCAACCACTCTGGAGGGCAATTTGGAACTATGCCCAAAGGGCGATAAAAGACTGTCTGCCCTTTGATCCAGCCATAGCACTGCTGGGTTTGTACCCCAAAGAGATAATAAGGTAAAAGACTTGTACAAGAATATTCATTGCTGTGCTCTCTTTGTGGTGGCCAAGAATTGGAAAATGAGGGGACACCCTTCAATTGGGGAATGACTGAACAAATTGTGGTATATGTTGGTGATGGAATACTATTATCCTCAAAGGAATAATAAAGTGGAGGAATTCCATGGGAGTTGGAACAACCTCCAGGAAGTGATGCAGAGCGAAAGGAGTAGAACCAGGAGAACAATGTACACAGAGACTGATACACTGTGGTACAATCACAACCTGGAAGGATATAGGAGAAAAAACACTATCCATATTTAGAGGAAAAACTGTGGAAGTAAAAACACCAAAGAAAAACAACTGCTTAATGACAAGGGTCGAAGAGGATATGATTGGGGATATAGTCCTAAATGAACATCCTAGTGCAAACATCAACAGCATGGAAATAGGTTTTGATCAAGGATACATGTAATACCCAGTAGAATTGGAAAGTGCAGGGGGATGGGAGGAAGGAATAGAATATGATTTTTGTAACCAAGGAATAATGTTTGAAATTGACCAAATTTTAAAAAATTGGGGAATAAATATCTTAATCCTAAAAAATAGATGAGTCAAAGAATAAATCACAGAAACAATAATTTCATTAAAATAATGACAACAAAAATAAAGATCATGGGAAGTAATGCATAGATACTGTAACAAGAAGTAAGAGCAATGGAGTACAAAATGAAGGAAGGTATTGTGAAAAAAGTAAATCCTGGCTGGCTCCCCAACTATAAAAACAGAAATGTAGCTAATAAACCCAGAAGGCTAATAGGAAAACTCAAGTGGACAGATGTAGTTTACACTTCAAGAACTCCCTAAATACCCAGCCATGGTCCCCAGGTATTCTAGCCCCTGTTAGAGTAAAGCAGAATCACTTTCTTTCACTGGGACAGTCCTGCAAAATGCCTTGGAAACAATGTTATTTAAAATCAGTATCTCTCTGTATTCAAAACAACATGGATCAAAACAACATGTTCCTGACTCTAAAGAAGGGGTCCCCAAACTATGGCCTGTGGGGCCACATTTGGCCCCCTGAGGCCATGTATCCAGCTCCCACCACACTTCCGGAAGGGACACCTCTTTCACTGGTGGTCAGTGAGAGGATCACTGTGTGTGGTGGCCCTCAAGTACAGTACTACTTCTGGTGACATAATCCTTTGTGTGGCACCTTGTTCAGAGAGTAACTGAAGGAGAATGAGGCTCCAAAGGATTATGTGGCTGCACAATAGAAGCATGGTGAGCAGCTATCTGGGGGAAGGGGATTCCACACTGTATATTGCTGCCCGGCTAGGGTTAGGATTAGGTTTTTATAGTCCGGCCCTCCAACAGTTTCCTTCTAAGATCCAAATATGGTCTTGCTACCTTAACAAGGAAAAGTGAAAACAGAAAATTATACCATGAGAACAAAGATGCAAAAATTTTAAATAAAATATGAGCAATAAGACTTCAGCATCATATCACAAAAGCTCTGATCAGGCTGGATTTTTACTAGGACTGCAGGACTGATTCAAAATTTATAAATATAACTGATGAGAGTAACAACAACAACAACAAAATCATATTACTATATATAATACACAGAGAAAAAAGCTTTTTGAAAGATAAAAGATCCATTCCTGTTAATTGCACTAAAATAGAGGAATAGCTGGAATAGCTAGAGCTTACCTTAATATAAATACCTAAAAACAAGAGCTAGTATTATATATAATGGAGAAAAACTGGTGCTCTTTCTCATAAAATCAGGAGTAAATCAAGGAGGTCCACTATTTGATATAGTACTAGAAATGCTAGCTCTAGCAATAAGACAGGTAAAAGAAAGTAATAAGTATAGTAAAAAAGCAAATGAAATCACTGCCTTTTGCAGATCATGTGACACTTTACTTAAAGAACAGTAGGGAGTCAACTAATTAATTGAAATCACTAATACCTTTTGCAAAGTTACAGAATACAAAATAAACCCACAAAAATCATTACTGTTACTAAAAAAGCCCAGGAGAAAGAATTAGAAAAAAAGAAATTCCATATAAATAAATTTCTGTTTCCATGTCCTGTTTTTTTCCCTTTCCTGAGCAAAGCTCTACCTAATACTTTTAGACAAAATAATACTTTTCTCTGCAATCTCTATTTTAAAGTTTTTAAATTTTTATTTTTGTAATATTTTAAGAGTCTTTATCCTGATCATTCCAAGTCTGACACATAGATAGCACATAGTATAGACTCACCGATTGTATAAACAACTTCAACATCATTCAATTGAGAGTCTGTAATGCTGTTTTTGGCTTCACCTTTCACTTCTCCAAGGAGAAAACCTTCCTACAGGTGTACAAAAAGGAAGCAATATATGAAGCAAGCTAATATTTACTATGTTTTTACTCATTAATTCATTCCAAGTCTTGGCACCTTCAATATGCTAGATACTAAAGGGGATTTAAAAGAGTGCCTCACTTGGCCTAGCTCAAGGCATGAATTAGTTAAGCAATGGAAGACAACATCAAATCAATGGTACAGGTATAAAAGTTGTGATAACAAGATCAATACGGGCTGTATTACTGGAGATTGTCATCCATCTTGTGCCCCAAAGTATAGTCCTTAGCCTTCTGTTCTCTGTAATTTCATTAGTTCCCATAGGTTAAAATATTTTTATGCTGACAATTTACAAGTAGATGCACATTTAGCCCTAATCTTTCTTTTGAACACTAGTCCAATATCACTAACTGCTTTTGTGGACAACTGAAGCTCAATACATCCAAAACAAACCTCAGTATCTTCCCTTTAACCTTTTTTCCAAACTTCCCTATTCCTGTTGAGGGTACTCCACAATAGTCCTTTCAGCCAAGTTTGAAACTGAGGAATCCTCAATCGATGACTCTCTGCTAGCCTTCAAATCTCTAACCCATTGCCCAACCTTTTCAGTTTTATTTGGACATCTTTTTTGTTGTTAATTTTATGGTTGGACTGAATATATTTAATTGGCCACCAGGGATTTAATTACTAAATCCCAAAATGAATTACTAAAGTCAAGTGGAATTTATGGTAGTTTATTTTACAATAGAGGGAAGATATTAAGGAAGAGAAAAAGAGAAGAGATCGAGAGTGAACTAGCTTCCTCTAACTCAGGTAGGAATTTCTAGGCCTCAAGGCCAAGGAAAGGAAGTCAGCCTTTACACTCACCACTTGTCAGTTCAATCACCAGATTCTTTATTAGCCTCAACTCCAGCAAGCTCCACTCCAAGTGTGTCTCTTTCAAACTCCCAGAAGAACAACCAGGAACAACCAGCCAAACTCATTCAGGCCCTCCTCTCTTTCTCTTAAAGACCTTTTTTCTTAGGTGACTTCCCCTAATTCCACATACATATCACAGCTGATGCTATGCTCTAGGAATGCCCAGAAGGCAGTTGGAGGATTCTAATTCATTACCCACTATTGCACATGTGGGTCACAGACCTCCCACTTCATGATTGAGATATTTACACCTTTGATGATTAGATCTAACATGGGCAGATCTTCTCACTCAACTTTAAGTACTGTACTTACATTTTTGGGGATTCAATCAACAAATAGACAATTTAATCTTCACAATCAAGGAAGAGCTAAGTACCTTTATCAGAGGAGAGTCAAATCCAATCTTCACATCATACATAATCCTTTTAATCTCTCAAGTGGTCCTTCCTCTATTTTGGATGTTACCTTGCTGCCTGGACTACTGCATCATCTATTCTGCCTCTTCTCTACTTTGTCCACTTTTTTTTTTCCAAACTCAAAATAACTTTCCCAAATCACAAGTCTAATCATGCTTCTCCCTGCTCCAATGGTTTTCAAAATTCCAACTACACTTGGCATCTGAAACTCTTCAGTTTGGCTCCAGGTTAACATTCCAGATTTATGCCATATACATTTATGGATCAGTCTAAATGACCTCCTCCACATTCCCTAAACTTAAAGTCCCATCTCTCACCTGCATGCCTATGAGCAAGCTATTCTGTATGATTTTTAGAATGCTTGGCTAAGGAGTCACTTAATAGGTAAGCCCTTTCCCAATTCCCCTATTGTTACCATTCTCTTTCTCCTCAAAGTAATAGTGGATTTATTTGTTTACATATTGCATATCCCAATACGAAGTTCTTTGAAGGTAGGAGCTTTTTTATGGTCTTTATAAACTACCTAACACTTAGCCCAGTGCCAGTACATTGTAAGCTCTTAAAATTTATCCAATAAAGGATAATAAGCTGAACCCTGAAGGTAGGATTTAGTCACTCAACTAGCAATTTATCACTGTATCATATTATGACAGGCACAGTGCTAAGTACTGAGGATATAAAGAAAAATTAAAACAAACCAGTCTGCTCTCAAGGAGTGCAGAATCTAATGGGAGAAAAAAGGGAGTTCTTGGTAGCAGAAAATGCATTAAAGTTTGGAATCAGGAATGAGTATGTCAGGCTCAGAAAACAGTAAGACACCTAGTCTAGCTAGAGGGTTCCTGGCATATAAATTAGGGTAAACTTAAAGTAGAGAGAGACCAGAATGTTGAAAGAAGTTGGGGCTTGAAAATTCACTGGAAGTTGTTGAGGCATATCACAGTCAGTGAATAGTCACCAACTCCATGCTAGACTTGGGGATTAAAAAAAAATCTTGTCCATGCTTTTAAAGAGAAAATATAAGGTAAATAAAATCGAAACCCTGGAGGAGGGAAAACTAGCAGCTGGGAGGGATTAAGAAAGGCCTCTTGTAGGAGGTGGTGATTAAACTGAGCTTTGAAGAATAGTAAAGGCAAGGCAAGGAAGGAGTGAATTCCACATAGTAGCTATGAGATAAAATATTTAAAGGAAAAGTAAGATAGTTTGGCTGAAAATAGATTGCATGAAGGGGAGTAATGTGTAATAAATCTGAAAAGGAAAGTGGGATCGAGGTTTCATGAACAAAAAAAAGTTATATCTTTTATTCTAAAATCAGTCATTTTTCACACTCATCTCCCCTGTGAGCTTCCTGTGATAAAGAAAAAGTTACAATTGGGTTGGCAGCCATGCCTGACAGTATACACATCATTCCAAACCCACAGTTCTCCTACCTCTCCAATGTAAAGAATCTTCTCTTGGACCAATTAGAACTGGTTGTTGTAATTAGGTTCTACATATACATCATCTCTCACAAAACTTGACAAATGATTAAACTTTGGGGATGAGTAAGAGTAAATAGTAAAGGATGGTTCTTAAGTTTCAAACATAGATTAATTGGAAAGATGGTGGTGTCCTTGACAAAAATATCAAAGTTAGAAAAGAAGTGAGTATGCCAGGATTAAATCATCATTTTAGGGGATTAATCTATCTAGATTGAAAAAGGGAAGAGATGGTGATGTAGGAAGCAGTGTGTTGTCTGAAGGGAAGGATACCTTCAGGAGCTAATTCTTTTAAATGGATTTAAGGATTCCCCCCCCCTTCACAAAAGCACTTTTCTTTTTTAAATCGGGGAGGTATTCCTATTCCTAGAAATTTAAAATAAAAGTACATTTAGGTCTGTAATCTCTCATTCCCATAAAAGGCCTTGGACTTTTTTACTATACTGCTAGTTGCTTAGTCTAGTTTTATTCGTAGTGACTCCTGCTAAAGAATGTATTTTCTTTATTTCACAATGGACAAAAAGATTTTTAAAAAAGTTATTACTTTTACAAACCAACCTGTGGTAGCCACAAGAAAAATTCAATCTGTCTAACTTCTACTCTTCAGGATGCTCTTAAGAATAAATGACCTTTTAGGGAGAGACCGTGAAAATTATGCTGTTCAGAAAGTCTTTTTTAAAGATTAAGGAAAAAGTGAGGTAAGAGCCATTCCCCAATTGATAAAGGTCAGTGGGTAAGAGAAGGTAATTTTCAAAGGTAAAAATCCAACATATCAACAGCCATAAGAAAAAAATGCCCCCATTAAGATGAGCAACACAAACTAAAGCAAGTGAGAGTCCACCTCCCACTCACCAGACTGGCAAAGATAATAAAATTGGATAACAACAAACACTGCAGGTAAATAGGCAAACTGATAAATTATTGAGCTAGGAATTAATTGGTCCAACTATTATGGAAAGCAATTTAGAAACATGCCTCCAAAGTCACTAAACTGTGTAAATATACTCAGTGACTCTTGACTCTGGGACAAGACTCCTGAGCCTACACTCTCAAAGATGTAAAAAAAAGGAAAAAAATACAGCTTTTTAAAAAAAATAGTAGAAAAGAAGCAGAAACTAGGGGGATGCCCATCAATCTAGGATTGGTTGAACAAATTATGGTATATAAATATTGTGTTTGTTTTAAGAAATTAATGAGAGGTAGCTGGGTGGCTCAGTGGGTTTAGAGCCAGGATGTCCTAGGTTTATATTTGGCTTTGGAAACTTCCTAGCTGTGTGATTCTGGTCAAGTCACCTAATTCCCATTGCCTACTCTTAGAATCAACACACAGTATTAAATAATAAAAAGAATGAATGTAGAGATTCTGAAAAACTTGGGAAGATCTGTATGAACAGAAACAGAATGAAATGAACCAAGTGAATAATTTATACAAAACAGCATTATAAAGAAAAATGATGTTTAAGTTCAACTTTCATCCTCCATAATGCAATGTCTGCAATTGGGGGGTAGGGGGGTGGAGGGGTCAATGATTAAGTATGCTTTCCACCCTCTGAACTCCAAGAGATGATTTTTTGGATATGGCCAAAACAAATTTGTTTTACTTAACAAGGTTTTGTATTTTCCTTCCTCCCCCATTCTGGGGGAGAGAGAAAATGTTAGTTAATTGAGTAATGAAAGCTACAAATCGAACGAAACGCTCGGCAAGGGGGCTAGTGGCTGCTATGCCACCATCAACAACATTCTCGACTGCTGCCTCAATCAGATTCTAGTGCGTCTGGCAAATATTTAACAAAATAAATAAAAATGCAATAAAACAAAGATGTTACTATGTGGTTTTCTACCTCAGCAAGCGGCCCTTGGGGAGTCCCCCTGCTCAGCTCAAAGCCCCCAGTTTCCGTTAAGAGTTTTAACGCCCAGGATATTGGAAATTCGGAGGTAGCCAGAGATCACTTAAGTAACCCGGGTTGCGACGAAGTGGGGACTGGGGGAGGGGTGTGGAAGAGGGAGGCTCAAGTCGTCCAGGCCTAGTTGGGATGGAGGTCAGCTCTTTCCCATCACGCCCATCCCCCGCCCGGAGCTACGATCCCTGTACACAGTAGGCCCTCCATAAATCTTTGACGACAGATTGTAGCGGCAGACAAACAAGGTACGTGGGTGGTGAGACGGGGTGGAGTCCCGGGCTGGGGGGAGGGGGTCCACTAGTCGGGTGGGGATATCCGTTGCCCCACCCATCCCCCCCGCTCCGCGCTCGCTTTCTCCCCTCCCCCTCCCCGGCCGTGACCCCTCGTGGCCTCACCGTGTCAGCATTGGAGTTGAGGTGCTGGAAAGCAAGGGAGCCGAACACGAAGCCCGAGAGCATCGCTGACGTCCTCTCGCCCTCCATGCTACAGTTCTGTCTCGATCTCGGAAGCTCGGCAACCCAGTGCGCACGCCGCTCCCTCCCGCGCTGGCCGCCGCAGGTCTCTTCCGGGAGAGCGCCAGCGCGAGCCGCGTGCGCGGGGCCCCCGCGAGAACGCGGAGTTGGAGCGGGACCCAGAGCGCCCTCTGTTGGCGGAGGTTTGCTTCGCTGGCGGCAGCGAGGGTGGGCTCCGGGCTTCGCGGGCGCCTCCTGATTGTCTTCCGGGGCCTGGCTAGCTGTGGCCGGCCCAGGCCAACCTTCCTCCCAGCCATGGACTTTATGATTTCCCGCGCTCTTTCCCTTCTTCACCCGATCTCATGTCCAGATTAACCTGTTGGGACGCGAAGGGCTGCCGAGTGCATCCCTATTTTAAATTTAAGGAAAATAGTTGAAATGACGGATAGATTCAGTGAACCGCCCCAGGCGGAGCAAACAAAAGAAAATCTGAAGCTAGCCCGACCCTGACCCCAAAGCCTAAAAAAGCCAGGGAGGGATTGAGAAGCGAAAACCTGCTCTTCTAAATTGCTTTGGCCGCCCGTGTCCCAGGGCCCAGTAGCGAAACTGAATTCAGTTTACCCAGGGAACTCTAGCAGCAGCAGCCAGCCAACCACCCAGCCTTCTTGTGCCCAGCAGTAGTTAGTACTCATTGGGGCCGGCAGAGAAAGTGACCTGTGGCCTGGGGTGTTTCAGGCAGCAGAGGATCGCTGGATGTTAAGGAATTTTGTGAGCAATTCAGTCGACTTCTGCACAGTTATTTGGTGCTTTAAAAGATCTGGGGTTAACCACAGCAGAGTGTATTTCAAACATGACGGTCTACTTAAATGATTGTGGCTTTAATAATAAATATTTGAAAGCGATCTTAATTGCTCTCCCACGCCTTTCATAAGCAGTAAGTCTACACAAAGAAGCAGCTCGGTTTAGCTGGGGATACTCCAACTACAGTTTTAAATGCTCTTTTATTTCACTTAAATATATGCATTTTTTGTCAAACGTAATTCGTTTTTTTTTTAACCTTATCTTCCACCTTAGAATCAAAATTGCGTATTGATTCCAAGGCAAAATTGTGGTAAGGCCCAGGCAATGGGGGTTAAGTGACTTGCCCAGGGTCAGCTAGGAAGTGTCTGAAGCCAGATTTGAACCTAGGATCTCTCATCTCCAGACCCAGCTAGCTATTCATAGTATATATGAATATACAATTCATTTTTATTGTATTCTTTGGGTCACATAGAAAGGAGGACTTTAAAGGACTAATGGTGGGGAGGGGGAAGGAATGAGTCAAACAAAGCTTGAATTATCATCAGAGTATCCTTAAACCTATACTTCAGACTGAACCTTGGTAAGATTTAGTAGGAAATGCAGGGACTGCTGTCTTTCCTTCACATGTAGAAGGCCATGCAGTTAACTTATATATATAGCAAGCTTTGACTGCCACCTAATGGCTTGCACAGATAGCTACTCAAAAATATACTACCTGCTACTTGAAAGCACTAATTTGGCCCTTCATACTAAACCCAGAAAGCATAACATTTAAAGGCTGTGCTGTACGTACTAAGTTCTGGCATCTTCTATCAAATGTACACAAATGTTCAGATATGGGTGCAATGGAGGTAGAACCAAGATGGCAGATTAGGAGCAGCCACTCAACTGAATTTTTCCAACATTCTGCTCCAAACAACTTTAACACCTCAAATTTTGGAGTGTCAAAGCCAACAAAAGGTTAAAGGTTTTTTCTGACCAGAGAAAATGTAAGAGGCAAACTAAATAAAAATTAATCTTGGAGACTTTATACTAAATTTATAAGTATGTATTAGTAAGAGAGAAAGAATTACCAGGATAACTATCCAAAGTCTCTGGCTGCATTGCTGCTGCTTCATCAGTTCCTAGATTCCCAATGGGTGTTGGTCCATTTCACAAGTGGGAGAAAGGGGGCTCAGCTA
Source organism: Monodelphis domestica (assembly GCF_027887165.1). Lineage (NCBI taxonomy): Eukaryota > Metazoa > Chordata > Mammalia > Didelphimorphia > Didelphidae > Monodelphis > Monodelphis domestica. The sequence goes on from NC_077232.1 coordinate 267,938,552, forward strand.
ACCACATGGTCTGGCCAGGCAAATTAAGGCCAGCTCAGGAACAGGATTGAGTTTAAGAAGGAACCAGAGCCAAAGAAGGGAGCCAGAGTTCTGGTATCCCCAGCTCAGCATGGTTCCCACTGGCCCAGTGCTTTGCTGGGACTGCTCACAAGCAATAGAGCTGCTTCTGCAAGAAAAAATGGCAGAGTGAGCCCCACTTCATGCTCTAATTTTTAAGCTCAGACTAAACCCTTCCCCTAAGATTTCCTAATTGGCCAGGGCTTCACTTCAGTTCCTACACATCACATCCCTTGACTTCTGCCAGTCTCACCTGCCATGCTGGCAAATTAAGATACATGACTCTGTAATACTCCATGAGGTGAGTCTTCTGGGATTGGGGGTCCCCTAAATATTTAATTCACACAAGGTCAACAGGAAAGATCTGTGACAACAAGGTGGAAGCCTATCCAGAGCCCATACATATAGCAGCAACAGTGGTGGCTTTCAGCCCATAGACAGTAATGGGGTCAAATGACTGGTCAGAAAGAGATTACAAGGGACCTTTTCCTAGTACTGGGTTAGAGCTGGTAAACAACTCTATTTCCCACATGTAATTTTGAATCATAGTTCTAAAGCAGAAAGGAATACTGGCAGTTTATCATTAAGGGAGGAGGCCCCTTCTCCCGTGTGACAAACCACCAACATTCCAGGTTCAAAAGCAAAGTGGAGTGCCAGCACTGGCAAATTCAGGGAAGCAAGGACCCTTCCTGGGTAAAGCCCAGAATGCAGATGAGAACAGTGACCATATTTCTACCAGGTTCATACTACATTTGAAGCTCCAAAAACTTATGTATCCTCAAAACTAACTCTGAAAACAGCAGAATGAAAAAAGCCTGAAGCCTGAGGTGAGCAAAGCCCAATTTTAACATAAAGTTCTAAAGTCAGGAAATAGTTCAGGAAAATGAATAAATGACAAAAAAGAATTTGTTCATAAAAACTACAAAGGTGGCCGGTAAGATGACAAATTCAGAAGAAGATGACAATGTGAAAACAGCTGCCAAAAAAAGACTCAAAGGAAAATATTATTCAGACCCAAACCCAACAAGAATTCCCAGAAGAATTAAAGAGATAGAAGTAATAGAAAATTGGGGAAAGAAATGAGTAATGCAAAAAAAATTATGAAAAAAAAAGAATTAATGGCTTGGTAAAAAAAAAAGCAAAAAAATTTAGTAGAACCACCCTCCTGCCTCTTAAGAAACTACTTCAAAACAGAATTTGCTAAATATAAAAGAAGCACAAAAATCCATTGATGAGAAGAACTTCTTAAAAAGCAGAATTAGACACATGGAAAAAGTAGTACAAAATCTCACTGAAGAAAATAATTCTTTAAAAACTGGAATTGGGCAAGTGGAAGCAAATGACTCCAGACATCAAAAAACAATAAAGTTAAAAAAAAAGAAAGAAAATTAGAACTATCTCACTGGGAAAAAAATACTCTGTAAAATAGATCCATGGGAGATAATTCTAGAATTTTTAGACTACCTGAAAAATCATGATAAACAAAATGCTGAGAGAAAATCTTCCAAGAAATTTTCATGGAAAACTGCCCTGATATCCTAGAAACAGAGGGTGAAATGGAAATGGAAAGAATTATCTCCTGAAAGAGATCCCAAAATAAAAACTCTCAGGAATATAGCCAAATTGGAGAACTCCTACATTAAGGAAAAAATATTGCAAGCCGTCAGCAAGAAACAATTCAAATATTATGAAACTTAGACAACTCTTTAATAAACACACCAGTGAAATCACAGGCATAGACCAAATAAATGAACAAGTAGTGATAGTAGGATGTTAGGGAAGCATCTTCAGATACTACATAAATGTTAATTTATAAAGCTCAAATATGTTCTGTTTAGTTTACAATCTGATTCTTCCTTTGTCTCCTGACTTTTGCTCCATGACCTCTCGGATTCAGCTACACAGGCCTATTTGGTTCTTCCAAAATGACTCTTGACTTCCCAACTCCACATCTTTGTAACTTTGTAGGCATGAAATGCCCTGCTCCCGTCTCTACATCTTAGCTTTCCTGTCCCTCACTTAGTTATTTATTTGAGTCATCTATTAGAATATGAACTTGATGCCTTTTTGCCTTTATCTGAGTTTAGCACAGGGTCTGGTACATAGTAAGTATTTTAATAAATGTTTGTTGAATAACTGACTAGATTTAAAGTGAAAGAAAAATGTTCAGTTTTTGAAATGTCTGAACCTAAGTTGTATATCATCTAGAGCAATTCATATCATATTTTGGATTTAGAATTTAAAAGGCTCTTAGTGGTTATTAAGGCTAAGCACCTTATTTTTACAGATGAGGAAACTAAAGCACAAAGTTTAAGTGACCTACTTAGCATCACACAGCCAGTAACTATTTAAGGCAAGAATTGAGCCCAGTTTTTTCTACCTCTGATTCCAGTGCCCCATCATGTTATCGCTCAAGGCTACCTCTTAAAAATAAGGAGTTCAGTATTGGTGCTTGACCTAATCACTGGTAAAGCCTATTAAATATTTTTCATTCATTCAGTAACAAGATCACAGATCATTTGTGCTTATCTGAATTTTCTATTTTTGGCTAGGCAGTAAGAGATTCCTTCAACTATGGTATAATGATTTATCTTAAGCCTCTACCTTTTTTCCCCCAGTAGGAGGAAATAAAACAAGAGGTTTTAGTTTAAATGTAGTTACTGGCAATTGTCCTGAAGAGAAGTTATTAGGTAATAGTTATATGCTTTTAGATACTTAGTTTTAAGTTACTTAACTTTTTTTTTCATTTGGGAATACTTATGGAGGAGGTATCAGTCACAGAGGCCAACTCAATCTTTAAGATTAGTTTACTTCTGTATTTAATATAAAGGGCAGTTAGGTGACTTAAGTAGATAAGTATGCCTGGTCTGGAGTCAGGAAGACTAACCTTGAGTTCAAATGTGATCTCTTACTAGCTTACTTACTTACTTTCTATCTGTGTGACCCTGGGCAAGTCACTTTGCTTCAGTTTCCTCATTTGTCAAGTGAACTGGAGAAGGAAATGGAAAACTCTTCCTGCATCTTTGCCAAGAAAACCCCAAACGACTGAACAACAAAAAATATAAAATAAACCAACATATGACCTATATTACTTTGTTGTAAGCTTTTTGTTATAAGCAGCCTCCTTGCAGAGACTGTTTCCACAGGTTTCAACTGTTTTCTTCTGTAAGAAGCATTTTATTTTAGAATTATATTTTATGTATCACTTTTAGTTATATCTTGGCAATTTACATGGATTTATTTTTCTAAATTCTCCTTGTTTGGAAACTTCATTTATAACTTGAATTGTACAAGAAACTAGTTTCCTTTTTCCTCTAGTCTTGGAGACGAATTTTTACAAACCTGTCGAGGGACGTAAATGAAATATATTTCTAGTCTTTGGGGAATTCTTCCCAAGCTTTACATCCTTCGTCGACCTCCCACCCCCTTTCTCCTACCCCAGGGAAGCAACTTTCCTTAAAGCCTGATCAACTGAATTGCTTCACCCATCCCAAGCTGACCCCAGGTCTCTGGGGTTCTCTGACCGTATTGGACGTTGTTCCCTGGCCATCAGCAATTCTCTGCTCCTTTCTTCAGCCCCAGTGCAGCGAAGAGAGGTCAGCGCAGCCCAGGGAACACTGTATTTGCATCCTTAGTGTGGATTGCCTCCTAGAGTGTGGATCAGGAGCCCTACCTAGGTGCCTGAGGGAGCTGAGTCGGCGCTTCTGCAGGTGGGCTCTAGAGGGAGGAGGTTCTCTTCCCCCCAACCCCCTGCCAGCCTAGAAGGACCTGGAATCGAGTTTTTTCTCCTCCGGGCCTCCGGCTCCTAACTCATGTGACCCACAGCTTGGAATTTAGTGGGTTCCTGAAGCTAATTTAATGGGATGAGCGTGATGGGATGACGGAGGGGTTTGATTAAACAACAAAAGACGCCAATGCTTGCTACAGTCAGTCTTTCACTTATTACTATGACTCGGTCACACCGGGAAGGGCACGGAGCAGTAGGGCTGGGCGGGTGCCCTTCGGGAAGCCAAGGCGAGGCTCCACAGGGTGGGAAGAGGGCCGGGAAGCACTGCGGGCGGGGAGAGAGGGGCGGGGCGCAGGGGGCGGGACCTGAGGGGGCGGGACTCCCCCACCCCTTCCGCAGGGATCTTTAACCAGAGGCTGGGGGAGTCCCAGTCCCACCTCTCTGTAATTGGCCGAGCGGAGGGCGCGCCGGCACGTGTCTGCCTCCCTCCTGCGCCCGGGGGCTCCCTCCTGGGCTCTCTCGGGCAGCTGGCTTTCCTCTGGACCCGGGGCCGCTGAGTTCGTTTTCTCCCTTAGGGCGGAAGCCCGTATCCCGGTAGGAGAGGGCAAAAAGGAGGAGGAGGAGGAGAAGGAGGAAGAAAGAAAATCGCTGCCGTTGGAGAAGCTCTCCGCTGCCTCCTTCTTTCCCAGCCGGTGACAGCGGGGAGTGCCCGCCGCCCCCGGCAGGCCCGCGGCATGGAGGGCACCGAGCTGGCCGTGCAGGTCGTGGGTACCTGGCTCACGCTAGTGCTGAGCCTCATCCTGCTACCCTCGGCGTTCGGCGTGTCGCTAGGCATCTCCGAAATCTACATGAAGATTCTGGTGAAGACTCTGGAGGTGGGTGCGGGGCCGCCAGCGGTGTGGGTGTGAGGGGAACCCCTGCCTGCGACGATGAATCAGCAGCAGCGGAAGGCAGCCGGGGCTGGGCAGGCGTCCTGGGCCGCTGCGCAGGGGACAGCCGGCGGCGCCCAGACACTGCTCTGCACGGGCTGTTGGCTCCCTCTCCTTGTTGTCTTTTAAGAGGTGACTGAAAAAGACCTCGTGGTCCTTCGCCCTCTGAGCGTCCCTCTGTGGCCTGCAGAGGACCGCCAGATAGTTTTCTTTATCCTGCCAGGCATCGACTTCCACTTGCCTGGCTTGCTTTGAAGTTACCTTTGATTTCTTGCTTTGTTTCGGGTCTGATGCTAGTCTAGTTCCTCCTTTTTCTTCCTGTAAAATACTTATGAGATTGTCGGGTAATTGGAGTTCATCTGTAGTCCCGGAATTCCAATGCAAGTTGCCACCCCCTTATTCTTGACATTCTTCCACTCTTCAGGTGTTATATATATATGTACATATATGTATTCCTAGATAGCTGACACTGAGCCCCTTCCTTGGGTTTCACATAGCCATGAAGTAATTTTATCTATCGAATGATCTTTCAAATCAGTTTCAGTAACTATTGATCACTTCCCCACCCATACCTGTTTGCCACCTGTCCCCTATCCCATTCTTAAAGTTTATACAACTGGACTAATTTTAATATCCTCATCCTCTCCAAAACCTCCTCCAGCATTTTTATGCCACCGTGGCTTTGGTTCCCCTACTTCCATTTTCTATTTATTTGCTTTAAAATTTCTGTGCCCTTGAGTATAGGGATTATATTTAGAGCAATGCCCACAAAAATAGAGTAGTTGGTATGTGGTACAGTGCCATCCACAATTGCTTCAAGTGTATATGTATTGCTTATTTCTCCATCAGATAGTGCCCTGGTCACATCAGACACTAAGTAAATGTTCATTGACTTTTCCTCCATTTCCTCTCAGAGTTTCTGGTAATATTGAGTAGTGGGGAAAGTGCATCAAAATTTTCTTTTGTATGGAAATTTAATTTGTCTTGTTGCAGATGGCTGTCTAAAACCTAAAATTTATGACTTTTTTTCTCTTTGCTCTGTGACTTCACAGCCAGCTTTTAGGTTTCAATAGTCCAAATCAATTCAGTAGACTCTTGCTTCCCTTTACTTCAATATTGTTTTGTTTTCCCCACCTTCAAAAGATGTTTTACTGGTTTACATATATTATAGCTATAACACAATTGAACAGAACATAGGGTTTGTGCAGATACATAGGTATCTGTATGAGGCTACTTTTCAATTGTAAATGGTTATGTGGATTTTAGAATATTTATTACATTCATTAGGTTTTTTCCAAATGATTGAAAGCAGCATGGCCAAGATGCTGAAAGTAAAACTTAAATTTGTTCAATTTTGCTAATGGGACATAATAGCTATAATTTGAATAAGCCTAACTATTTTTATACAACTTAATAAGAAAGGACACAATAATCAAATTAACTCCCTAAAATTTTATTAACCTCTCAAAAATAAATCATTTTAAAAGCACACATTTAGTGAAATGCTATGAATTTTGATTGGCCAAGAGACTAAATCACAGGGTTTTTGGGCATCCATAAAAAGCTAAATATTATTTGGATTCTGTGATACTGAGCAATTAAGAGTTGACAATGTCATGTTTTGGTATGAAACACTCTTCTGCTCCTCCTCCCCCAAATTATTTTGAAAATCTACGACAGAAAAAAATATAACAAACCCGATTGGTTTGGATTTAGTAGTGGCTATGGTTAGAGGTGAGCAAGCATCTTCCTTTGTGACTCTGAATTCCCTTGTGGACTGAGCAAACCTCTGTGATAGATCTTTCAGAAGAGCCTCTAGGGAGATTAATTCTGAGTTCTAAACTAGAATCTTTAAAGGACGTAATAAGTATTTGGGCCCATCTCATTGATTAAAATGATGAAGCCTACTAACAAGTAATTGCTGAGCTACATTAGTAGAAGATATTTCTATGTCTGGGGCACTCTATATTTGTAAAAAGTATAGGTCTAGGGGGCAGCTAGATGGCTCAGTGCATAGAGAACCAGGTTTGGTGACTGGGAGGTCCTGGGTTCAAATGTAGCCCAAGATCCTTCCTATCTGTGTGACCCTAGGCAAGTCACATAACTCCAAGTAACCCCAAATGCTTAGCTCATATCACTCTTCTGCCTTGGAGCCAAACTAAGCAATTCTAAAACAGAAAGTAAGGGTTAAAAACAAAATTAAAAGTCTCAACCAAAAAAGTTCTAGAAAAGAAAATGTTTCTAGATTGTTTCTCAAAATTAACAATGCATTTAATTTTCACTGATTATGAAGTATTTTAATATTCTGCTTAATAACTTCAGTGGAACAATATTTTCAAGTTCTTTTTCCAATAGTTATGATAGTTTGGATTAAACTATCCTTACTTGAAAAAGAGCAGACAAAATGATAAAAATAATTGAAAACTGGCTTTTGGTAGTGTAAATAATTTTCTAATTGAAGCACTGGTCCCAGCTGTGCCATCTTGAATCTGGAAAGTATAGCCATCAGAGGTAGATTCAACATTTTGATCTTCTTCCTCTGCAAAGAAATACACCCAAATGCAGATGACACATTCTTAAGTGTTTAGTTTAAAATATTTAGCTAAAATATTCCTGACATGTCTAAGTTGTAATATAGCCTATATATATTTTTGACATATTTAAACATTGTATAACCTCTGTTTTAGAAACTCTACTTTCTTCTAGCCCTTCCTAAGCTATTGATAATGATTGAAGCTTCTCTTTATGTCATAATACTTAAGGAGGGTTTTAGACAAGAGTGTGCTGGTCAGTTATTTAACAATTTGCTTTTTGGACCATGATATGCTCTCAGTAACCTTATTTTCTCTATCATTTTTCAAGTATAGATAACCAACAGGAAAATACAAGTTCTGATTTGTTGGACTTACTAATTTCTGAGATGTAAATGTTAACACTGAACATTTATTTAAGGAACTCAAAAGCCAAGATGGTGGAGTACAGGTCAGGATTCAGCTGAACTCTCCCAATATTCCCATCCAAACAATTTTAAAATAACATCTCACATTAAATTTTAGAGTGGTAGAGCCAAAAAGATCAAAGTAAGGAGACATTTGTTTCCTAGCTTAAGACATTGTAAATATGAAAGAGAGGCCATGGGGTGGGCACAGACTCTGAACCTGGCAGGAGCACCCATAGTGGGCCAGCCTTGATTTGCTTTGAGAGCTTTTAACCCAGAAACTAAAGGGTTGAACAACTGGTCAGAAAGAGATTACAGGACACTCTTTGCTGGCACTGAGTGTATGTAGATGGTCCTGATTGGCAGCTCTATTGCCCATAAGCAGCTCAGAGTCTTAGTTCTAGTATGGAGAGGAGCACTTGGGATCCAGGAAGCAGGGGACTAGGTCACAGTTTCAAGGCCAAGAGGAGCACTAGTACTTGTAGCTGGAGAGGAATAGGAACCCTTCTTGGGTAAAGATCAGAGCATAGATCAGGAAAGTGGTGACTATACCTCTTCCAAAATAATACCACCTTGGAAGCACTGAAAACTTGCAGAGCCCTAAAACTAACTCTGAAAACTCTAAAGCAAGCTTTAGGCATGATTCCTTCCTCTTCTACCCCACTGGGAAGAGTCAATTTTAATGTAAATTTCAAAGTAAAGACAGTCTTAAGAAAATGAGCAAACAATAGCAACAAAAAACAACTTGACTATATAGCTAGATACTATAATGGAAGGTAAAACCAAGGCATAAACTTAGAACCATTGTAAAAATAACTATAAGCAAAGCCTAAAAGAAAAATGTTAATCAGATCCAAACCCAATAAGAGTTCCTGTAAGAGTTAAGAAAATGAGTGGTAGAGGAAAAAAAGAAGAGAGGGATGCAAGAAAATGATAAAAAGTGAATTAACTGCTTGGTAAAAGAGGCATAAAAGTTCACTGAAGAAAATATTTAAAAAAAACTGAAGGAAGGAAGGACTATTGAAATTTTTTTAATGTACTGAAGAGAACAGAAGAAAGTTCAGAGAGGAAAAAATGAAAGCAAGACAGCTTTGAAACTAATATGATTAATGTATTAAGCCAGTAATACCATTGCTGAGTTTGTTTCCCAAGGAAATAAGGGATGAAGGAAAGAACCTATATGTTCCAAAATATTTATAGTAGCTCTTTTTGTAGTGGCAAAGATCTGGAAATAAGGTGGCTGCCTATCAATTGGGAAATGGCTAAACAAATTGAGGTATATGATTGTAATGGAATGCTACTACAGTAAGAAATGATGACTAGATTAATTTTTAAAAATGGAAAGAATTACATGAGATAATAAAAAGTGAAATGATTAGAACTAAGAGAAAATCATACATAGCTACAGATACTCTGATATTCTCCCAGAGAATGAACTAAAAAATGGAAACATGAAAGACATAATCTATACATATGTTTGCCAAATGATACTTTTTATGGTGTGGGGAGGATAGGGAGGGACTGAGATATCTGGAAACAAATCCTATTAATAAAATTTTTAAAACCTAAAAATTAAGACAAAAAACAGAATTAGCCAAATGGCAAAAGAGTTATAAAAATTCATCAAAAATAATTAAAATTATGTTTTAATTTTAATTAAAAAAATTTAGTCAATTTAGAACATTATTCCTTTGTTACAAGAATCATATTCTTTCTCTCCCTCCCCTACCCCCGCCCTTCCCATGGCTGACACGCAATTCCACTGGGTATTTCATGTGTCCTTGATCAAAACATTTCCATGTTGTTGATGTTTGCACTAGGATGTTCATTTAGAGTCTTTATCCCCAATCATATCCCCTCGACCCATGTAATCAAGCAGTTGTTTTTCTTCTGTGTTTCTTCTCCCACAATTTTTCCTCTGAATGTGGATAGTGTTCTTTCTCATAGATTCCTCCAAATTGTTCAGGATCACTGCATTGCCACTAATGGAGAAGTCCATTACATTTGATTGTACCACAGTGTATCAGTCTCTGTGTTTAATGTTCTCCTGATTCTGCTCCTTTCACTTTGCATCAATTCCTGGAGGTCGTTCCTGTTCACATGGAATTCCTCCAGTTTATTATTCCTTTGAGCACAATAGTATTCCATCACTAACATATACCACAATTTGTTCAGTTATTCCCCAATTGGAGGGCATCCCCTCATTTTCCAGTTTTTTGCCACCACAACAAAAATAATTTAAAAATTAGAATTGAGCAAGTGGAAGCTAATGAGTACACGAGACTTCAAGAAACAATAAAATAAAGTAAAAAATGAAGGAAAATGTGAAATATCTTATTGGAAAAAACACTGGCTTAGAAAATAGATTGAGGAGAGATAATTTAAGAAAAATAATTGGACTGTCTGAAAGCCATGATCAAAAAGAGATCCTAGACATCATTTTTCAAGAAACCCTCAAGGAAAACTTCCCTGATATCATATATCTGTAATGATTCAAATTCTCTGGGGACTGCATATTAATTTATAGTGATTTATTAGTAAAAGAGAGAGAGAGAGTACTAGACTGCCCTAACTAAAAAAACTTCCAAGCTGTGCCACACTTCCTTGGCTCCAGTTCTCAGCTGAGGCTTATTAGGAAAGCCTTAACTGCTCCAGAGTAGGGAGGGAGAGAGTCCCGCACAAAAGAGAGCACATTATTCCTCTGACTCCCTTTTTTATAAGGCAAATGATGTTACTCTTCTTGCGTATCTGATTGGCCAGGCTTAGCTTCAGCCCTGGTCCTGAGTCCTGACTTCTGGACATGTCCCCTGTCAGTTGGGGACTTCTGCCACTGCCTCGGTCACATGACTTACTGGCATCTTGCATGCATGGATAAGGGGTTTTCAAATGGAATAAAGTGGTATACTTTATATTAAGTTCACACAGATCGAGAGGGAAAAAGAAATGAAAAGAATCCACCAATCACCTCCTGAAAGAAATCCCAAAATGAAAACACTCAGGAATAGTATAGGCAAATTCCAGAGCCTCAGATCAAGGAAAAAGTTTTGCAAGTAACCAGAAAGCAACAATTCAAATATCATGAAGCCACAGTCAAGATCAAACAAGATTTATCAGCTTCTACCTTAAAGGACCCAGTTGTTTACAACAGTGATAATGAACCTTTTAGAGACCAAGTGTCCAAACTGCAAACTGTATAGATAGGGGGAGGGTAACAGACCCACCCTGTATCCCTCTGGCTTTCTGATAATGAACTCTGGCACTCTCTGCTGGGATGACAGCAGGAATGCTTCACAGAGAGAGTGCCTTTTTTTGGCATGCATGCTATAGGTTTGCCAACACGGGTTTTTAATATGATATTCCAGAAGGCAAAGGAGCTAGGATTACAATAGAGAATCACTTACCCAGCAAAACTTAGTATCATCCTTCAGAGGAAAAACATGGACATATAATGTGTTAGAGGACTTTTAAGAATTTCTGATGAAAAGATCAGAGCCAAATAGAAAATTTGATATTCAAACAGAAGACTCAAGAGAAGCATAAAAAGGTAAACATGAAAGGGTAATGATAAGGGACTCAATGGAGTTAAATTATTTACATAATTTATATGGGAAGATGACATGTATAACTTCAAAGAACTTTATTATTATTAGGGCAGTTAGGAGTTTGAGTGTGAGTTAATTATGTTGGGATGATCTCCAAAAAAAGAATGTAGGGGCAAGAAAGTGGGGGAAAAGGGGAAAAGGAGAGGTAGAATGTAGTAGATTTTCTCACATAAAAGAGGGTCACGAGGAAGAGCTTTTATACCTGTGTTGGTGAAGACATGGCACATGTACCCCAATGTACTGGACAGAGCTTCTCCATTGTCCCTCTCTGCCATGCCTGAGGATATTTTTTGCATGCCCTGCCCTTCTGACCAACAGCCCAAGGCAAGCACTTCCTCTCTCTGCTCTCTGGGGTAATGTGGAGGGCTTACAGGTGGCTTGAAGGTGCAGTTTGGGCATGTGATCCCTAAAAGGTTTGCCAATGCTGTTTTATAATGCAGGAAAAAAATGGTGGGGGTGATAGGACAATTCTCGAGTTTCAGTCTCAACATAATAATTTTAAAGAGTGAAGAATATGTATTATGTTATGTATTTGTGTATAGAAATGTAGCTTATCAAATAGATAGGAAAGGAAGGGGATGAGACATGGGGGTGGTGATGAGGAGCATTGGTTGGAAATAAGACAGACTTTTGAGGAGGGACAGAATAAAAAGCAAGAGAGGATAAACAGAAAAATGGGATACAGGGAAATGTACAGTTAGTGATCATAATAATAAACATGAATGGGATGAGCTAACCATAGAAGGAAAGTAGATAGAATTGATTAGAAACCAGAATCCAACAATATGTTGTATACAAGAGACATATTTAGGACAGAAAAACATACAGAATTGAAATGAAGGGCTGTTATGCTCCAACTGAAGAAAAGAGGTCAGGTATGGTATTCATGGCTCAGACAAAGCAAAAGCAAAAGCATACCTAATTGAAAGAGATAGGGAAATTATTTTGCTAAAAGGTACTACAGACAATGAAGTAATATTAAAAAAAAAATTTACCATATGCTTTTTTTTTAATAAAGGCTTCATTTATCAAGTATATAGGTGACTGAGTCAACTTTATAAAAATAAGAGTCAATCCTGAATTGATAAATGGTCAAAGATATTGTCAGATTTTTTAATATTTTATTCCACATTTATATGTAAAAACAATTTTTCACATGATTTTTTCAAGTTTTGAATTCCAAATTCTTTCTCCTTCCTGCCTTCCCTCTTACTTCTTTTTACCCCTTCCCCTGCTCTGAGACAGTAAGCAATCAATCAATTACAGAGTTTATGATGTATAATCTTATAAAACATTTTTCAACATTAATCATTTTGTGGAAGGGATCTCAAATTAAAAAAAAGAAGTAGAAAGAAAGTGAAATACAGTATATTTCAGTTTACATTCAGACTCTATCAGTTCTTTTTCAGAGGGTAGATGGCATTTTTCATCACGAGTCTCTGAGATTGTCTTGGATCACTGCATTTCTGAGAATAACTGGGTCATTCAATAGTTGGCCCAAAAATATTGCTATCACTGTGTACCATGTTCTTCTGGTTCTGTTCACTTCACTTTGTATTAGTTCATGTAAATTTTTCCAGATTTCTCTGAAATCACCATGTTTTTCCATTTCTTATAGCACAATAATAGTATTTCATCTTAATCAACTAGTTCAGACATTCCCTAGTTGATGGACAATTCCTCAATTTCCAATTTTTTTTTGCCATCACAAAAAGATTTGCAATAAATATTTTTGTACAAAGAAGTTCTTTCCCCTTGATACAAACTTAGTAATGATTTTGATGAGTATAAACAGTTTTAGAGTCCTTTGATCATAGTTCTACATTGCTCTTCAGAATGATTAGATCCAATCACAATTCCACCAAGTGTATTAGTATCCTAATTTTCCCACATGCCCTCTAAAATTTGTTTTCCTTTTCTGTCATATTAGCCAATCTAATAGGTATCAGTACTTCAGAGCTGTTTTAATTTGCATTTCTTTCATCAATAGTGATAATAATCACTATTATAATCACTATGTCACAATAGTGATAATTACTATTGATAAGAGAAATGCAAATTAAAATGACTCTGAAGTACCACTACACACCTATTATAAATGATAGATATTGAAGGGGATGAGGGAAAATAGGTACATTAACAATTATTGGTGGAGTAGTGAACTGGTTCAACCATTCTGGAGAACAATCTGATACAATGCCCAAAGAACTGTGCATACCACTATTAGGACTATATCTCAAAGAAAAAGGAAAGGGGACTTATATATAAAAATACTTAAAGCAGCTCTTTTTGTGGTGGCAAAGAATTGGTATTTGAGCAAATGCCCATCAATTGGGGAATGACTGAACAATTTGTGACATATGTTGTGATGGGTACTATTATTCCCTAAGAAATAAGAGGAGTAGTTTCAGAAACAAGCAAACAAACATGGTAAGACCTATATGTACTGATGCAAAGTGAAGTAAGAAGAACCAGGATTTCATTGAGCACAGTAACAGGAATATTGTAGATGATCAACTATGAAAGACTTGGCTAATATTGATCAATACAATGATCCAAGACAATTCCAAAGGACTCATGATTAAAAAACATAAATAAATGCTATATACCTCCAGAGAGAGGACTAAAGAACTCTGAAGGCAAATTGAGGTTTACATTTCTCACTTCAAAAAAATTTTTTGGTGATGTGGTATGATTTCCCATATATAATTGTTATATTGCTTTCTTTCTTAGTGCACATGGTGGGGTGGGGGGAAGGGAAGGAGGGAATCTGGAACTCAAAATTTAAAAAGAAAAGAATATTTTTAAAATAAATAATTAAAAAAGAAAACAACAATTTGTTTTTCATTTTAAATTGACTCTAGAACATTCCTGGTTTTAGAATTCTGTTTCTACATAAGATAAAATTTAACATTGAATGTTTTTACAGATAGCTTATATTATTGTTTCCCCAAAGCATTCAATTGGTTTTAAGATTGGTTTCCATAATGGTAGTTGTGTAAAATAGATTATAATGATTTATTATGAAATTAGTAGTAGTAATAATAAAAATAAATAGTAATAATAAGAGAGTAAAATATCCAGGAAACTTAAATAAAAATTAGTTGACTTTCAGTGTATAGCTAGTGTCATCCAGTTTGTATTTATGAAAATGCATTTTTGTAAGTCTTTAGAATATAGTATTGTTAGAAGTGGTCCACTAGGTCAAGCAGTAAATAGAATCTGGCCTCAGATACTTACCAGCTCTATGTTATAATAACCAGAACAAGTTATTTAATCTCATTTGCCTTAGTTTCCTCCTCTGTAAAATGAGCTAGAGAAGGAATTGGCAAACCATTCTAGTATCTTTTGCCAAGAATACCTCAAATGAAGCTATGCAGAATAGGATATGACTTAAAAATAACTGAACAATAACAATTTCAAAAGTAGGAGGCATATTCCAGGTAATCTAGTCCAACCTCCCTAATATCACAAATGAAGGCACTGCCAAGAAAGTGATAGAGCTGGGATTTCATAAAGAAGTATTGGGAAAAGTTGGCAAATGATCTTTTGGTTATATGATTCCAACAATTTCTTTAGTAAATTTTAAAATCTTTAATTGCTTGACTTAAAAAAAAACATTTATTTTTGTCATCAGTCCTTTTGTAGGATTAGAAATGTAATCATAGAATCTTAGATTTGGAGGGGCCCTCAGATGTTATCCAGTCAAACCCAAATTTGAGCAGTAATATCTTTTGCCATATTGCCAACAGTTTGTCATAAAGCTGCTACTTTAAGACTTCTAGTCATGAGAGATTTCACTACCTTCCAAAGTACCCCACTAACTTGCAGTCTAGGTAAGATTCTACCATGCTTGTGGAATTCTTTCAATGAATATGATGGTTTGTCATATTTTTAAAGATAATGGGTGTAATTTAAATATTGTAATTACTTAAATGAGAAAACATTAAACATTTTTTTTATTTTTGAACAGTGGGCCACATTAAGAATTGAGAAAGGATCTCCAAAGGAATCATCACTTAAAAGCCCATCTTCTGTTGGTAAGAGTATTACTATTGCTTTTAATTTCGCTACAATTTACTCAAGACTCTAGGCTAGAGAAAAAGGATCTATGCTTGCATAGTATAGATGCTGTGTTATTTCATTTTTTGCCATTTCATTAATAATTTTGTTCATTGTATATGAAGATGATAGCATCTACCAATGGGCTTTGCACGCTAACCTTTTTGATAGTAGGGGAGATATGTGGTAACTTGCTTCTTTTGTCCCCTTTGGTTCATCTTATGAGGGGGACTTCATTGGTGAGATAACTAGGAAGTAGACATTAAAGCATGACTGGACCCAATACATCATCAGTTTGGTGTGACTAAACTCATAGAACTAACCAGTCCCAATTACTCTATATTTTATTTGTGTACTTTAAAATGATTGGCTTTTGTATGAATTAATGTTTCTTCTCAAGAAAAGAATTTTAGAGCTTGTTAAAAAGAAAACAGTAATTGTAGGGGTTTAGAACCATTTGGGGACGGACATACATAGATTGAAAGTAGTAGTAACTGGACTTAGCATTTTGATCTTTAAAAGATGTAATTTTCAGGCACTTTGCAGGGACTATCATGAAACAATTTTTTAAAAAACAATTTTGACTTGCATAAAATGCCATAAGGGTCAAACATAGTTTACTGAAAGGAAACTGGTCAGCCTGCCTTAGATTCCTTTCCTTTTCCACTTTGTCCTTCAAATTAGCTTCCAAGTTAGTCCTCCTAATTAACTCAGGAAACATTGATTTAATGCTCACTGTCTGTTTACTTCCTTATGTATGAAAGTGAAAGCTTCTTTGAAGGCAGGAACTATTTCCTTTTTTACTTGCTTTTGCAATATCTAGACTAGTGCCTGGTACATGAGCTTAATTATTGTTTGTTGAATGAATGAATGGCATTTATTTGAGTGCTGGAGATGTAAAGGTGAATAAAAATATGACTATTAACACTGCTACTTCTTTCTGACATTTTGCAATCCATGTTCTCTCTCCTTCCCATTCCTCCTTCTTCCTGAAGAAGGCAGGCAATATAAGTTTTACATATATAATATATACATATATAAGTATATATACACACACATATAATAAAATACAGATGTCTATGTTTGTCATATTGTGAAAGAAGACATTGCCCACACTAGAGAAAAGTTCATGGAAGAAATAAAGTGAAGAATGGCATCTATTCCTTCTATGTCAGTGGACGTCTGTTTTTTGTCATGAGTCTCTTAGAGTTGTCTTGGATCCTTGCCTTGTTGATAATAGTTGTGACTCACTGCTGATTATCGTAGATTATTGCTATTACTGTGTACAACATTCTCCTGGTTCTTCTCACTTTACTTTGTATCACTGTATAAGTCTTTCTAAGATTTTTTGTGATTATCTTGTTGTTTCTTATGGTACAATAGTATTCCATTAGGAACCTATACCACAACTTGTCCAGTCATTCCTCAACTGATGGATAACTCTTCAGTTTCCAGTTCTTTGCCAACATGAAAAGAGTTGATCAAATATTTTTGTATAAGTAACTTCTTTTCCCCTATCTTTAATCTCTTTGGGATACAAACCTAGAAATCATCTTGCAGGGTCAAAGGATAAGAACAGTTTGACAACCCTTTGGACGTGGTTCCATATTGCTCTCTAAGGAATGGCTGTATCAATTCACAGTTTTAACAGTTAGGTGTTAGTGCCCTGATTTTCCTGCATCCCCTCTAACATTTGTCATTTTCCTTTTCTGACATATTAACCAATCTGATAGTGAGGGGGGTGGTATCAGAGTTGTTTTAATTTGCATTTCTCTAATCAATAATGATTTGGAATATTTTTCATATGACTATAGATAGTTTTCTTTATTTGAGAACTGCCTGTTCATATTCTTTGATTATTTGTCAATTGGGAAATGCTTCATATTCTCATCTTACCTTTTTGATTGCATTCCAGATTGCTCCCCTTTATGAATACTTTGTCAGCTTGTTTCTTTTGCCGCACATTTAATAACCTTTCCCTTTTCCCTCTCCCCTTATATCCATTTCTGAGAATCACTTCTGCATTTCTGTCTATTTGGAATACTTTTGTTTCAAGTTCCAGCTCAAATACTACTTCCTCTATGAAAATTGCTCTGATTACATCAGCTGAAAGGATTCTTTCCAGCCTCAGCATTTCCCAGGATACTTTGTTTGGATTTCTCTCTACCTTTCCCCTTACTTACCACATCCTCCTTTAGCTTATTTATTGGTGTATATCCTATTTCCATTAAGGATAGTATATTACTTAAGTTTAGGGATTTTGGTGTTTTTCATTTTTCCAACTCTAGTAGCTTAGTACAGTGAATTACACAGACACAGACATATTCTCTTTCTTTCTCTCTCTCTCTCTCTCTCTCTCTCTCTCTCTCTCTCTCTCTCCAATGTCTTATACATTGTAGGTGCTTAATAAATGTTTTATAAATTGAATATACCTTCAGTAGTTCATGCTAAAGTGGATTATACAAACTTGATGTTTAAAAAATCTGAGCATAGCTGTATTTAAATGTACATAACTGAGATGACTTGCCCAGAATGCCTGAATGTTTACCACAAATGCCTACCTGGATTGACTATTTTATGTTATAATCAGTTCATATATGCTCTCTCTTAATATATATTTTATTACTTTTTTATTATTTCAATAGAAAATGAATGTTTTGTTATTTTTGATATAGTGGTATTTTTGAGATCCTATGTTGTCATCTATCAGGTAGGACTGATAAGAGCCAGCTTTCTTGAATCTTATTCACTAGAAAGTACCTAGTTTTATGAAAGTGGAATATTCAGAAAAATATTTTTTGATGCTAGCACTGTTTTCTTCTTTAAACTATTAACTTTGATGAATCAAATGTATCAGATGCACACAACCTTGTATTGGCATAGAAATACTGGGCTTAATGTTTCCAGAGTTATTTTGCTCTAAAATATCTCTTAACTCTGTATATAATTCCATACTCTTAGTTGTCTTCTCTTGATTTTGCTCAATGCTTTTATAGGTTCCTCTAATATATTTTAAGATCCAAAGTTCTGAACAAGTTAGTTTTGGGAAAAGATTTTAAGAAACAGAAAGGTGCCATGAATCTTAACTTTAAACCACTTTCCAGTAAGGTGGTTGAAGAAGATCCACAATTTGCCCGGTTTTAGCTGAATGGTAATCAGATTGAACATGCTTGTAATGAACACTTTGTATAATCAGTTAATAGAACTAAACAGGAGAAATTTATATTGTAGATTTGCTATGGTTTTATTGAGTGGGGTTGTTTGTTGTTGTTGGTTTTTTTTTATATTAAAGTGGGAGTTTTATTTGCAGAGAAATGTTATATGCCTCCTGTACCTCATTAATAATTATCTGTCTTTTGGCCTGGGCAGTTGATTTGACAATCAGCCAATCGCTATTCTCATTCTCCATGTTGTAGTAATAGGTAGTTAACTGTGTGTACCCTGTATCCAGTTCAGGAGTACTTGTGTCACAATCTTAGTCTGGTTGGGGATGAAATAATTACACTTAGCACACATAGTTGACTAGTATAATCTTCTGGCATTCAGAGCAGTGTTAACTGAGACACTGCCATCAATCAATGATTTGGACATGCCATGGCTTCTGCTATGGTCACAGTCGGGCCAAAGGTCCCAGACTTTGTTGTGTTACTTCTGGGTTGAATGCTGATGGTTTTTACTATGTTAAGAGGAATGAAGTAAAATAGTGGGATCATAAGGGCCACACCTCTTATATAATAGATTAAAAAAAAAAAAAACTAGACCTAGAGAGGTTAGAATTATTCTGATTTTTGGATGATGGATTACATGTTATGCCACTATTAACTCTTGAAAGAATTTTTTCTTGATTTCTTGATCTTTGTTTTTTCTTGATTTATTTCTTGACTTATTTCTTTATTTCTTATCTCTTCTAATCAATTTCTTGATTAATTGTGGGTCCTTGGTGATTAATTATTTCCATCTCTAGTAATAATTCAAGTTTTTAATATTTTAAAGCTTGCAAAATATTTCCTGACCAGGATCTTATATAGTAGGTGCAGTGCAAGTATTCAGATTTTTAGAGGTGAGGAAAATTGAGACTGAGGATTTGTAAGTTGTCCTTACGTAATCTTTCAGCTTGTCAATGTCAGAATCAGAATTTAATTCCAAGTATCCAGATTCTCAGTTTAGTATGCCTTCTACCCTCTTTCTGTTTCTGTTGGTCTAAAACACCCTACTTACATTTTTGTTGTTTCTTCTATGTTTTACTAATGCTCTCATAGACTGAACTTTCAGGTTTTGTTATCACTGAGATGATGACATTTCCCTTATTCATTGTTAGCTTCCCCCGCCCATGATATTCATTAAAAAGCTACTGTTTACTGAGATATTAGGTAGAAGTTTACAGGTTATTAGGTAATGAGGAGAGAGTTGGCAAGGTAGTTAGTGTACATGATCTTTGGGCTTTAAGGGCTTATGCTTACTCAGAGTAGAGAGATATACATTTGGAGGGAGTTGTCTGTTACAATCAATACAGAGTTCAGAAGAGCTAACTTTTGGGAGTAGGGCAGAGAATATTCAATTTTTCATTCTCCACTTTCTTTCCTACCATGAAATGTGTAAGCACTACTTCTGTAGAGAGCTTAAATCCTGAAGCAAAGGATCATTTTTCCTTTTTGGTTAGGAATAGACCAGAACTTGTTCCTGGAGCCACTTTTTTTTTCTGTCTTCCTATAGTTTTTCCCTTTTTCTAACATTCTCCCCAAAATAAATGTAAAGGGCCAGAAAAAAGGTGAGGAAAAAGTTTGCTTTCCCCCTCTATTTCTTCATTGCTTTTCCCAACCAGTAAGGTCAAAGTTCTAAAGCATTTGAATGCCAGACCTTTTGGGAGAGAAGTAGATTGCTTAATTTTTCCCTCTTACTCTACTTTTTGATGTCCTTTTCCCTTTTGCCATTTTACTGACCATACATGTACTTGTTATGTCAGGATTGTCTGAAAATCCTTGTAAAATCTAAGAAAAAATACATTAATTGAAAAACAGAATGGAAATTGGCAACTAGACTTGGGAGTCAGAAAGCCTGGGTAAAGTTCTGCTTCTCTTTACTCTGGAACTCTGCATGAGTTGCTGGATATGCTGAGCTTCAGTTTTCTTTCTTTCTCTTTCTTTCTCTGTTTGTTTTTCTCTCTCTCTCTTCCTTCTTTTCTCCATGAACTGTCTACAACGTGTCTTCCCAAGCTTATCTCCTAGAACTCTCCTTTATACACCTTATGTTCCAGCAAAATTCACTTCCTGGAATAGCTCTAGTGATCCAATTTCTGTCCATCCTCTAGGGTCCAGCTCAAATGCCACTTCTCCCTTCATGAACTCTTCCCTGATTCTCCCCAGTGAAAAGTTGCCAACTTTGTTTGGTGTGTGCTCTTGTTGTACTTCAGAGGATCTGAAATCATCAAAATTTAGAACTGGAAGGGATCTTAGACATGAGGAAACAAGCCTGGAATACTTAAGTGATTGTGGATTTAAGTGCTAGTTTTCTCTAAATTAAGTTGTGAATGCAGTGAGAAATAGCCTAGTATAATTATCTTTATGTGCGGTTTTAACTTTACAAAATATTTTTCATACATTTTCTCATTTGATCCTCAACAACAACCTTGTATGTTAGCCACTATAGGTATTATTTATCCCTGTTTTACAGATGGGGAGACTGAGACTCAAAGGGTAGGAAGTGACTTGCTTGTAAAGACAGTTAAGTTAGCAAGCATCAGAGGCAGGATCTGAACTTAGTTTCTTTCTGACTCCAAATACAGAATCTGTTCTATGGACTTCTTTCCCCCAGGAAATCATTGGATCTGAGACTTTTCCACAACCAGAGATTATAGTATCGATTTTCTGATGGAAACAGCCAGTACAGCCACTCCAACTATTCTGATTACCCAATGGGAAGACTTAACCTTTCCATAAAGGGAGAGAAGTACATTGTCTGCAAATATATTTCCCTAGGTTGGAACCTTCTGTGGAAATGCAGATGCATGATGTACAATGACTGTTGCAATGAGCCAGGTATATGGGAATGGAAAATCTTGAGAGTTTGGTACATTGTAAAGTACAGTTCTAGTAATATAGTACTTATTGTTATGATAATAATAACTAGCATTTATTTAGTGGCATGAGGTTTGCAAAGCACTTTTACAAATATTATCTAATTTTATTCTCACATAATCCTAGGTGCTAATATTATCCTTATTTTGACAATGAAAAAACAGAGACAGCTATTACATGGCTTGCCCTGAGTAATAGTCATTAAGTCCTTGAAAACTTATTTGAATTTGAGTCTTTATAACTCCAGATCAGATCTAGCACTCTCTATTCTGTTGCCTCAGTCTGAAGGGTTGTTACTTATAGCCTCTCCTTACTCTGGCAAACAAAAATTAAGGTTTTTGCCCTTCAAGCTATATAGACAATTTGATAAGGAAAATAGTTGAACTGCTCGACTAATTGTCTGCTGTTTTCTCTGATAAAGAAAGTGATCATTGGATTAGAAAGGAAGAAAAATGGCTAATAGACAGTTGTAACTTGAGCTAAGTAGGGAATGAGAAGAGTCCCTAGATGGATTTAATGGCACCAGGCCTAGATGAACTACATTCTAAGGGTAAAATGAAAGACTAGTGAAGGAAACAGGGTATTTAGGACTTTTGGAAGCAAATATCCTGATTTTTAATAGGGAAAATAATGAAGTCCACAGATTATATAGGTTAATGAGGTTGACTTAAATTTCAAAATGTAGAATGCATTAAAAGGCTGTTGAGGTGATATTTGGAAAATAAAAGGCCAGTGTATCTTCATCAAGGACTGACCATTGTAATAGTGAGGGGGACTTAGAAAAAGGAAGGAACCACTGAACAGGTGTTTGGGGACTGAATTCTATGTGGCACTTCCTCTTTCTTTCACTAAGCTGGGTTGTTATCAGTGGAGTTAGGCAGTTTAATCTACAGGGTAAGTCTGTTCTCCCACAGCTTCCTTCTTAACTATAGATTGAAATTCCCCTCCTCCTACATAAACTCTGAATCAATCTCTGGTATAACTCAAGGTGTCTAATTTATTAGAGTATAGGGTTGTTCAGGGAAGAGGAAAGGAAGGTAAGGGCAGAGAGAAAGAGGAAGGTCCCTAATATTTCTTTCCTAATATAACTCTTGAGAGCTTGATCAAGGAAATCTCTTCAGGGAATAGGCTCTGAGTTCCCCTAAGGGAAAAAGAGAGTCTCTGTCCCAAAAGTTGGCTTCAGTTGGGCATTGAGATCATCATTCAGTTCAAGCAAAAGGATTTTGAGACTGGTACTTCTTCCACCCAACTCCAGAGTCCCAGATAAGAAGTTTTTTCCCTCTGGCTCCAACTGCTTTTGAGCCTTGAATCTTGATGGAACTCACCCATCCCTTGCAGGTCTTGTGAAGGTTCCATTTGCCCCTCTTCTGAAGTATCCCTTCAAATTTAAGATTTTCTCTTTGTTCTTGATAATCCCCTCATTCACACCATACAAGACCTTGTTTTCTTTCATGACAGGATTACTAGATTGGTAGATTAAGAGTTAGTATGCATTAATTTAGGGCCTACTATATACTAGGCACTATACTAAGTGCTTGGGATACAAGCAGAGGCAAAAGACAGGTCCTTCCCCCAAGGAACCCACAATCTCATCAGTGAGACAACAAATAAACAAATATTTACAAACTATGTACAGTATAAATGGGAAATCATTAATAGAGTGAAGGCTGGAATTAAGAGGAGTTAGGGAAAGCTTCTTATAGAAGGTGAGATTTCAGTTGGAGTTTAAAAAGAAGCCAAAGAAGTCAGTAATGAGGCTGTGGAGAGAGAGTATTCCTGGCATAGGAGACAGCTAAGGAGAATGCCCAGAACCAAAAGATGGAGGGTCTTGTCCCTGGATCAGCCTCAGAGGTTAGTGTCGTTGGATCAAAGAATATGTGATGGGGGAGGAAGGTTTAAGAAGGTCGGAAAAGTAGGAGGTACTTGGTTATGAAGGGCTATGAATGCCAAACAGAACATTTTCTATTTGCTCTTGGAGGAGATAGGGAAAGACTGCAGTTTACTGGATAGGGGAGTGTCATGAGCGGACCTTTCATCTCTTACTTCATTGCCTTTTAATCCATCCTGAGCTATATATGACTTTTATTGGCAGTAAAAATTATTATTTCTTTTCAGGTTATATTCTCCTATGGTGAAACTACAGTGTGAAGCCATGATCATTTAAAAAATATATGCCATATATTTTTTAACTTGTATTTAAAAAAACAACTTACCTTCTGTCTTAGAATTGATACTAGATATTCAGTAAGGGTTGGGCAATGGGGGTTAAGTGATTTTACCCTGGGTTACACATTTGAAGCCACATTTTTGAACTCAGATCCTCCTGACTCTTGGTCTGGCTCTCTATTCACAGAGCTACCTAGTTGCCCCTATTTGTTTTGTTTTGTTTTTTAATTGGCATTATAATTTGTCCTCACCTTTATGTATATCCTTAGAACCTGTGGAAAAAGGCAGCTCAAGGGAGATAGAGCTAGCTAAGCAGACATAAAATATGGCTCTTTTAATCCCATGCTGCTTATAAAAGGAAATGAAAAACTATTCTAATTTGACTTTGGGATAAAATCTGCTAACTTTGAAGATGGAATTGAGGAGGTGAAGGTTAGACCTGAGGAGAAAGTCAAAGTAGCATAGTTTCTTTTCTTTTTTTTTCCTTTTGACCTTATCTGTGTAAGCTATTTCAGTTTCAGGTATCAGATTATGCAATGTTACCCAACAATACAAGGGCAATAGTAGTAGTAGTGACAGCAGAATTGTTTTCAAACAAAGCCCAGGTCTTCCACAATATCCTGACAGCATTTTGCCTCTTTTTCTGATTGCAATCTGGTTGTAGGGTTTAGCAGCCTTGAACAAGTTCTTGACCTATTTTAATAGATAATATGAAGTAGAAAATCAGACATAGAAGGTTCACGGACTTAGGATGAAAGAGGTATGAAAAGGGAGAAATATAACTTCCCTTTGGCTGGCAGTGGGAATAGGAGAGACTATTTTACCTTCTCTAGAGTTTTAGCTTTGAACTGGGAGAAGCTATGCACTGTGGATATTCCAAATGTGACCTCTTATCACATTCAGGCACTTTCTTGAAGGCTCTCCCAATTTTAAAATGCACTTTAAGTCAGCCCCTACAAGCCCATAGTTTGAGTGCCTCCATTGATGCCCCTTTTATCAGACCAAGTAGAAGATTTGTTATAATTTATTTTGCTATTTTTGTTAATGCAATGTTAAGTAAATTTCCTGTCATACACATGGATTACCTCACCAGTGGGAAAGGGAGCATACCTGACCCAGGAGTATATGTAGCCAAGACAACTCCTTAGGCAAGGTTCCCCCCTGGTGTATTGTCATTCTGTAACCAGCTACTCCCAGAGAGATACTGATGTTGTTGGATTCCATGGGAATGTATCATTACTGATTTCTTTGCTACAGGGAGGGTCTTTAGGTTGCCTTGGACCATTCCAGCTCTTTTTGTGACTTGAGGAATTCTGGGTATCTTCAGCAATTTCTCATAAAAAAATCTCAAGTTGTGTAGATTTAAAATTTTTTGCTTCAGTTTTAGCTGCTACTAGGTTTCTATTTGACTTCAGGAGAGGAAACTTTGTCAGCATCTGTTCCACTTGTGGCTCATGTAAGTCATGACACTAAACAAACCTCTTGTTCTGCGTTTCTACCATGAACAAAATTGCTGCCCTCTATGTACAAATTTGCTGGTATTTGAATTGTTTTTTTTTCTATCAGCCTGTTGTTTGTCCTATGATGACTTTTTCCCACCTTCCGAAGTATTAAACTTTTTTCTCCTATGGGGGAAGAATTGGATTGCTCACTTGTTCTTTATGAGCAATTTTGTACATAAGGAGAAACACGGGTAAAGAATTGAAGGGAGAGGAGTTTTCAGAGCTTATTCCAGGGTTTAAAAAAATCTGGATTTGCTTACCACCAAGATTTAGGGCAAATAGTATGATATTAGTCATACAGAAAGCAGTGAAAATAACCTTATTGTGCTTTTTTGCCTTCTCACCTTTCAGATTCTTAGAATATGATGGGCTGGTGATAGTGATGAAATCCAACTCTGAAGTAGAACAGCATTCTTGGTATTCTCTGAGATAGCATACGAATATATAAGGAAGAATGGGCAGGTGCTTATGTAAAGGCTTTTTTGTTTATTTGTTTGTTTGTTTAGTTTGGCTTTATTTTCTGTGTTAAAAAAATTGTAATTCTTTAGCAGTACAATGCAGCAAAGGCAGGGAAAGTGAGGACAGTTGCATCATTTATTATTGCAAAATAGGAAACTGTGGCTAAGAGTAGTTTTGGGGGGAAAGCAGAAGAGAAACCACAATCTTCATTGATTTTAGCGAACAGTTTATCTTTGATGACTTATGTTGGTGGCGTTTAGATCTCTTCCCTCTCTCTGAAGTGTTTCTCCTATAGGAATGGTAAGCTATTCTTTTAAAAGTTAAGTCACAGAAGAGAAATATGGCAACCACTGGGATGCTTGTAAAGCATTTATTTGCCATCTTTTTTTCCCCTTTAAACACTTACCTTCTGTCTTAGAAGAAACACTATGTATTGGTTCTAAGGAATAAGAAAAATCCAACTCTGGGAAAGTCACGTAACCTTATGTACCTCAGTTTCCTCATCTAGAAAATGAGTCGAGAAGGAAATGGCAAACCACCCCAATATCTTTGCCAAGAAAACCCCAAATGGGGTCACAAAGAGTTGGACATGACTGAAACAACTGAACAACAACAACAACACTTTGATTCTAATTCTTTATTACTCTGAAAAAGGATACTAGGAATGATTTGGTATATGTCTTTAACACCTTTGGAATTTTTGCCTCCTATTAGGACTTTTGAGTCAATTGATTTGGACAGTTTAACCACTTGATTTGCATAATTCCAAACTAATATCCAGAACAGATGACCAAAACAGCACCAGCAGCAGAAAGTATATTGATCTTCCTACTGCCCTTCCAACATTCATTGATCTTGGGTTGAATTTTTTAATGTTTAGTTTCTAAATTTTCTTCTCCAAAACAAAAGAGCAAGCTCTGACAACCTAGTAAAGAAAAAAAATCAACAAAAAACTTCCTGAGCAAATGAGACAATTCATGTTCGTGTTTGACCTATTGAAAAAGCAAATTCTATGAGGCAAGATTTAAATACATGATCTAACTAAACAAAAAGCCTATGACTAAGTTCTAATAAAGATCAAGTCTGCTGATAATAACTTTCATTCTTTAGCACTACTTTGTTTTTTTTTTATCTCTTAATTTTAAAGATCAGCATAATATGGACATGCCTGAACACAGAATTTCATTGCAAAGCAGCTAGTAGCCACAAAGTGCCTGACTCAAAATTGCTATGTAAAGAAATGGCTGTCAAATTAAGAAAAGGATAGGTCAAGGAGGCAACTGGGATAGGATTAAAGGAAACCTCTGTAGATACTATTACATATTGGCACATATAGACAGAGGTAGAAATTGATGCACAGTGAAACTGAGTTGTTCAACTAAGCTAAAATTGGTTGATAGTTGGAGCTGGTAGAAGTGATAAACTTGATTATAATAATATTCATTCTAAAGAACCCAAAGAATTAATTTGAACTCTCTCTGACTGACTGGAATTATCCTTCTAATAAAGCTCTGGATAAGTGTTAGGGTAAATAAGGGCAATCCTAGAATGAGAATGTTGGAAGTAATGGAAAGTAGAAGTGCATGCTATCATTTGATATTTTCTCTCTCATTCTCTGCTCCTCTCTCCCTAGCTCTCCCCACTTTCTTCCTTCCTTCCTCTCTCATCCCCTTTCTCTCTTTCCCCTTTCTTTCCTTTTTCCTTTCCCTTTCCCCTCCCTTCTTCCCTCTCTTTTTTTCTCCTTCCCTCCCTCCTTCCCTTCTTTGGCGCTTTGGAATTCTGCCATTATCAACCAGGTGGAAAGCAGCTGTAGCACTGGAAGAGGCTTATTTTCCAAAGCCTGCTCCCAAACATATTTTCCACATGTGAACTTTGTTATAAATAACTGTTAAGTTTCAAAGTACTGTGTTTCAACAATGTTATGGGCTAAATAGGTTTCATGAATCCTCTGTGACCAGACCATTGTTTCAATGGGAAAAATGCAAACTGAGTTCTTAACCCTCACTTAAATTCAAAAAGTTTGGATGTTGCCACTCCTGCTCTAATGCACAATCTGAATGTACTGGAGATATAGCATTAACCTGATTTGAAATTCTTTACCTATTCCTAATATTTTTTCTTCTTTTACCTCAGTTGAATTTTTTAAAAAAATGATTTTCAACTTTGCCTTTGTTCTTAGAGCCCCTAAGTTAGTATTACTCAATAGTAATTATGTATTATGTATTGGTTGCTTTTCTGCTGCCTGGGCTGGATGATCATTGTTCTGATTAAATTTTCAATTAATCAACAATTCAATCTAGAATTGTTAAACATCAGGGCAAAGTTCAGATGTTTATAACTTAATTTCTTTGTGATACGTTGGGCAACAAAAAAGGTGAAAAAACCCTACCATCCCCCACTAATTTCTTAGGGACATATTTTTGCTGATTAAGTACCTTTGGTTTGTGGATTTAGGCTAAAAAAATCCTATTTTACAACCAGTATTTCCATAATTATAGACTCATCCTTTATCCTGATCAAATGATATACATAGTATTTGAGCATTAACATTGAGGCAATGAGTGTCCAAGAAAACCAGTATCAGAAATGGATTGAGGTAAGCTAAATATTTTTATATTGTGGATTTGGTCTGTGGTACTAGTTTACCATTTTTCTGGGAATTAAGTTTCATGCTTATTTCACATCAAATGACATAGGAAAAGCATTAACTTTAAGAATTCTACTCACTAGAAATCTCATTTACATTTCTAGTCTTTTTAATATAAACATATTAAAATCCATTAAAGTTGCCCCTGTCTAAAGTTAGGGGACAATGCATCTTAATAAGGCTGGGAGTGGAGGCAAAGTATTTTCCTTGAACCTTAGGTAGGTAAAATGACTCCATTTTCATCATCTTTTTTTTATTTAATAAGCAAAGTTAGCTTGCATTTCTATTATCATTCTTTATAGGTGGGTTATCTTTATTAAATTCTTTCCAGTTATCTTTGCATTCTCTTCATGAAATTTGGAATAACAAGTATTCCTTCTTTATATTTGTAAACTTACTCTATGGCATTTTGACCAATTGATTAGTCTGCCTATAGAAACATTGTGAATTTTGTAAAGCATAATGTCATTGAACTCTAATTGCTATTTCTCTTCTTACTTGGAGCTTACATGAAGTTAGTAATGTCAGTCAGTAAACATTTATCAAGTGCCTAGTATTTGCCAGGCTCTGTGTGCTAAATGTGGCAAAAGACAATAATCTCAGTTCTCAGTGAGCTTATAGTCAAATAAGGGAGATAACATGCAAATAATTATGGGCAGTCTATATAGGATAAATTGGAAATAATCAAGAAAGGGAGGTGCTATAAGGGAGCTCAGGAATAAGCTACGGGCATTTAAGTGGTGCAGGCCTAGAATAGGAAATCAGAGTTCAAATCTTGCCTCAGGTACTTACTAGTGATGTGACCATGGGCAAGTCATTTAACCCTGTAGGTCTCAGTTTTCTCATGTGTAAAATGAATTAGAGAAGGAAATTGCAAACCACTAGGATCTTTGCCAAGAAAACCTCAAATGGGGTCATGAAGAGTTGACACAGCTGAATAACAATGAAATAAGCTTCCTTTGAAGGTGAGATTTTAGCCAACACTTGAAGGAAACTTGGAGGCAGAGATAGGAAAGAGGGCATTCTATGGGTGGGGTACAACCATTGAAAATGTTCATTTAGGAGATAGAGCATCTTGCTTGAGGAACAGCCAGGAGGCCAGTACTGCTGGATCCTAGAGATTTCTAAGGGGGAAGTGTAAAGTATAAAAAGATTAAATTAAGAAGGGCTTTGAATGTCAAAGATTTTATATTTGAACCTGGAGGCGATAAGTTGCCTTTGGAGCAGAGGGGATGATATGGTCAGATTTAGGAATGACAACTGAGGAGAGGATGACTGGAAGTGAGAGGTGAGATGTGTCAGAGAGACCAACCAGCAGGCTATTTCAGTAGACCAGGCCTGAGGGACTGAGAGCTTGTACCCAAGGTGGTGGCAGTAACAGAAGAGAGGAGGGAACATATGAGAAAGATATTATGAAGGTAAATGTAACAGACTTTGGCAATAGATTGAATGTGGGGGATGAGGGAGTAAGGAGTTGAGAATGACACCTAGCCTGAGTGACTGGGAGGATAATGGTACTCTCAACACCAGTAGGGCAGTTTGGAGTGGGGGGAAGGCTTAGGGTGGAAGATATTAAGTTCAGTTTTGGACATGTTGCATTTTAAGTGTTTATGGGATATCCAGTTCAAGGGGTCAAGATGTTTGGAATGCTCGTCTGGAGGTTAGAAGATTAGGGCTGGATAAATTGGTCTGAGAATTACTAGCACAGAGATTATAATGAAATCCATGGAGCTCATGAGATCACCAAGTGAAATAGTAGAGAGGGAAAAAAGTTCTGAATCTGGGAAGAACAAGTCCAATAGGGAGAAGGAGAACCAGGAAAGAAAGGTCTAAGGGAAATCAAGAGGGGAGAGTTTAAAGGAGAGGGTAGTGAGTGTATAGTGAATTAATTAAGGATGTAAAAGGATTACTTAAAGCAGTTATGTAGTAGATTCAGTCAGCATGGATGGGTTTCATGATTTTCTCCAGTTTTCTTCAGTGGCACATGTGTAGGGCCAAAGGCAGAGGATGGTGGGAGTGATGTATGGCTAAGAGTTCTGTACCGTAAAGGAATAAAAAAGGGGGCTATACAACTATGCATACCCTTTGACTCAGCAATATCATTAGGAGGTCTGTACCCCAATGAAATGAAAGGAAAAGGAAAACATGTACAAAAATATTTATAGCAGCCCATTTTGTGGTGGCAAAGAATTGGAAATCAAGACAATGATCATCAATTGGATGTTCAGCAAGGAACAAGTTGTGGCATATGATTGTGTTGGAATACCACTGTGCTATAAGAAATAATGAAGGAGATGGTTTCAGAGAAACCTGGAAAGATGTGTATGAACTGATATGAAGTGAAGGGAGCAGAACCAGGAAAAATAAAATTTTTGAAGATAAACATTTTGAAAGATGAGGAACTCTGATAAATACAGTGACTAAACCCAGTTCCAGAGGATTTGTAGTAAAATATAATGCCCACTTCAGGATAGAGAATGATAGTCTGAGAAGGCAGACTGAGGATCTTTTTTTTTTTTTTACATAGCCAATGTGGAAATTTGGATGTGTCTAGGTGGTTTAGTGGATAGAGAAATGGGCCTGGATTTAGGAAGACAAGTTCAAATCTGACCTCAGCCACTAGCTGTGTGATCCTTGGCAAGTCACTTAACCTCCATTTGCCTTAGTCCACTGGAGAAGGAAACAGCAAACCACACCAGAATCTGCGAAGAATACTACTGGGCAGTCACAAAGAGTGAACAATAGTCTGGAAATTTGCTTTGTATCATGTTTTTAATGGGTTTTGTTTTTCTTGTTTTCTAAGTTGGGGAGTTGGAGGGATAGAATTTAAAGGTAAAGAAGAAATAGACATGAATTTTAAAAAAGAAATGCCATTAGATGACCTTGTATTACTTTAGTATTGAGATCTGTGATCTCAATGCAGGTATTCCCCCCCCCCCCTAGTGATTCAGATCATAGCCCGCCCCTGCCTTTTTCTCCTGAGTGATTTTTGTTCATGTTCTTTTATAAATCCTCTGCAGTGGATCTTTCAGTGTGCCAGGGGTCTTCCTTTTGTGTGTGTGTGTGTATATGTGTCTATATAATCTAAAAGATGAAAGTGCCAATGGAACATAAGGAGTGCCCCTACGGTTATATCCCCAGCTCTTCTTGCCAAACAATCAGCAATGATCAGCCCACCTTTCTAGCCATGCATCTCTGATGACATCTTATGCTACTTTTCTTGTGTAATTCTTTATAATATGTTATATAGATAGCTCATTGATGTCAAACTTGAACAGAAATGTGGGACTTAACCATATATAAGAATCCCCATAGGCTATACATAATGACTTAGAAAATCATACCTGTTTATACATTTTTTAAAATTATTGCATCAACACATTAAAATTAGATAGGATCTACTTTTTATACTGGTTTGGGCCACACTTAGTGCTGTGGCCACATGATGGTCACATGCTGGTGGCATTTTTGACAACTCTTTTGTAGACTATTCCTATAGCATGTGTCTCTCCATTGCTCTTTGAGTGATTGCGAACTTGATTTTTTTGGGGACTCTGTTATTTCAAGATTTTCAACTATACAGTATTATTAAAATCATATTAATGTTTAGAAGATGGACCTTTGTTTTGGCTAGGAGCGGGTTAATAAAATTGTTTTGCTGAACTCTGTAGATATATTTTGAGAGATTTAAAAAATTGTCCATATTGGGGAGGGTAGTGTAGCGAAAGGATTATTATTTTATTCAAAGATATTTTATTTTCCTAATTACTTGTAATAACAATTTTCAACAGTTTCCAAAATTATGAGATCCAAATTATCTCCTGTCCTCCTTTCTTTCAAGCTTCAGAATATATAGATGTTGACTGGGAAAAAACACAGAACTATTAAATAGTCAAAATCATTCTTTAATCAAGGGCAAAAGGGGTTCAGTGCTAGTAGGCCTTTACAATAGAGCTGCACCCACAGGACTGCACAAAGTCCAAGGATTGAACTCTGGCCGCTCTGGTCACTGACCCCTGGGAGTGCTACCGCACTAGGTGTACTCCAGGGAACAAAAGAATTTGGGGAACCTATATACCATTTGGGGATTCCAGGGGCAGGGAAAGATGATTAACATTGCTACATCTACAAGGAAAATGGGAGTGTTCAAACTACATTGATAGGTTACAATCAAGCTTGGGAAAGGAATAGCTAGAGGCTAGGGTATAAGAGAAGGGGCTACTTACAATGGATGCTAAAGGATGGTTCCTACCCAGGTGTGATTCTTGGGAAAGGGTCTGATACTATAGGGGAGACTACCTATGACAAAAAGGGTCCTTAGCTTAGTCTCACCCAACTGGGATTGTCATTCCCCTGAGGGTCTCCCACTCAGTCTGAGACTGCCAGCCTGAGATTCCCTTCAGGATTCCCTTCAGGGTAGATTCCCAAGGGAACAGGGAACGCGTACAAGCTTTGGGGTCTCCAACCTATAAGCTAATCCTAAAACTTAGGGTTCACCAGATCCCACTAGGACACAAATTTGGGGTTCCTAGATTCCATGTTGACATAGATCATGTCTAAGTGTCTACATACATTGGCTAAATCAGTTTAAGTTTCCATGAAAGCATTCAAGCAAGATATAGGAACAATTTTGTTTTATTCTAAAGCAATGCAAAAAAAAAGAATCAGTCAATGAAAAGCATCCATAAGTACTTATAATGTGACAAGCACTACAGTTAGAAAAAGGAAACAGTTCTTACTCTCATAGTAGCATTCAAAATCTCAAAGACCTGGTTCTTTAACCTTAACAAACTAAGCTTCCAAAGCAGCTAGATAGCACAGTGGATAGAGTGCCAGGTCTGGAGTTGGGAGGACTTGGGTTCAAATTTGGCCTCAGACACTTCCTATCTGTGTGATCCTAGGGAAGTCACTTAACCCTGTTTGCAGAGCCTTTACTACTCTTCTGCCTTGGAATGGATACTTAGTATAGATTCTAAGAAAGAAGGTAAGGAATTAAAAAAAAAGAAGCAGTTAAGCTTCTGGCTATGTCATCTACAATACAAAGTTCTTTTATATTTTAGGTTTTTTTGTGTGTTATGAACTTAACAAAATAAAAATATAAATATTTCCATATGCAAAGAACAGAAATGAAGGTTTAATGTGAATAACAACTCCTAGTAGATTTTTTAAAAAAAATGTATGAAAGTTGAGACCTTAGAAACAAGATTTTCTTACATGTCCATTTCTGAATTTCCTTCTGTACTCTTCTGTATTTTTAAATGTTTCATTGCTTCCCTTTTCCCCTCCTCTTCCCCCATTCCCCAATAACTTCTCTTCCCAGCAAAGATTCTGCTTACTAATAAATACTGTTTCTGAGAATTTTGTTCTGTACCTTTAGTCCATCACCTCTATACCAAGAGATGGAAAATTTGCTTAATTTTGTAAAGTCACATTTGGCATTTGTGATCCAGGTTCAAAGTTCGGAGTTTTTTGCCTTTATATGACTGTAGACAATGTCTAAATTGTTCTCGTAGTTTGTTCATTTTATTCAGCATCACTTCATTCCAGCAGTCCTGGGTTTCTCTGAATCTCTCCCTTTCATTATTTCTTGCAATACAATACAATAGTGTCCCATTATATTCATAGATCACTATTTGTTTAGAATTTATATTTAAATCCATTTGGTCTTGGGTCATTTCCAATCCATGCTTCCTGCACTTTGGCCTTTCTGTTCCTTCTTACAGGAATTTTGACCTCCTCCCCAGGCATTCATCTTAACTTGCTTGAAACCAGGCCTCCTAGCCCCCTTATATACCAGGCTACTTTAGATCACTCTGCCCAACATCTTTATCATCCTCTAACCAGAACTTTGGATTCCATTTCTTTTTATAAAATTTTAATTAGTTATGTTAAAATATCTAGATAACTCCCTCCCTTTTTCCTCTCCCTGTACTAGGGAAGATATCATTTAACAAAAAAGATATATGCTTGTCATTTATTATGGTGCAATAGTATTCCATCACAATCTCATGCCACAACTTGTTTAGCCACTCCCCAATTGATGGGTATTCTTTCAATTTCTAGTTCATGGCCATCATGAAGAGAACTGCTATAAACATTTTAGGACATATAGGTTTTTTCCTTTTTAATCTGATCATTTTAGGAATGAAACTTAAGAGTGGTATTAATTAGTCAAAGGGTATGCACAATTTTATAACTGTTTAGGTATAATTCCAGATTGATTTCCAAAATAGTTGGATCAGTTAATATTTCCATCAATATGGTATGTGCCTCTGTTTTCCATATTCCCTCCAACATTTGTCATTTTGTCCTTTTATCATTTTAGCCAATTTGATAGGTATGAGATGATGATTCAGAGTTGTTTTGATTTGCATTTCTCTAATCAATAATCATTTTTTTCCCACATAGTTAATATATAGTTTTGATTTTTTAAAATCAACTGCTTTTTCCTATCTTTTGACCATTTATCAATTGGAGAATGGCTCATACTCTTATAAATTTGACAGCATTTTCTATAAATTTTAGATATGTGACCTCTATCCAAGAAAACTGTCTATAAATTGTTTCCTCAATTTACAGCTTTCCTTCTAATCTTGGCTACCTTAGTTTTAT
This sequence comes from Monodelphis domestica, assembly GCF_027887165.1. Taxonomy (NCBI): domain Eukaryota; kingdom Metazoa; phylum Chordata; class Mammalia; order Didelphimorphia; family Didelphidae; genus Monodelphis; species Monodelphis domestica. The sequence continues at coordinate 267,973,327 of NC_077232.1, forward strand.
TTGTCCAAAATTTTTTCAATTTAATATATTCAGAATTATCAATTTTTTATGTCACAATGCTTTCTATATCATGTATTTCATAAATGCTTCCATTCATAAATCTGATAGGTAATATATTCCCTGTTATTCTAATCTGTTTATGATATCTTCCTTCATGCCTAGGTCATATATCCATTTTGTTCTTATCTTGGTAAATGGTATAAGATACTGGTCCATATTTAGTTCCTGCTGGACTGCTTTCTAGTTTTCTCAGTAATTTTTACCCACTGATGAATTCTTAACACCAAAACTTGGATCTTTAGTTTTGTCAAACACAGGGTTAGTGTATAATATTTTACAGATGTTTGTTGTATGTTTGTTATGTTCCACTGATCTACTTTTCTTTTTCTTAACCAGTACTAGATAATTTTGATATTTACTGTTTTATAATATAATTGAAAACCTGGTACTGCTAGACTGCCTTCCTTTACATTTTTTCATTAATTCCTTTGATAATCTAGACCTTTTATTTTTTAAATGAATTTTGTTATTTTTTCTAATTTGATAAAGTACATTTTGGTAATTTAATTGGGGTGACATTGAATAAGTAGATTCTTTTAGGGTTTTCATTTTAATCTTTATATTGGCTCTGAACTCATGAACAATGAATATTTCTCCAATTATTTAAATCTCACTATATAAAGTGTTTTATAATTATTTTCATGTAGTTTCAGGATTTATTTTGGCAGATATTACACCCAGGTATTTTATCCTATCTATGTATTTTAAAAATGGGTTATTTCTTACTATTTCTTCTTGTAGAACTTTATTAGTAGATCAGTTTCTAGGCACTATCCACATCATGTCATTTCAGTTTCTAGGAACTGTAATAGAGAGGGTAAAAAGGAGAGATTTATGACAAAGGAAGAAAAGTCGAAAAGGGAATGGAGTCTTCTTCCCCTAAGGCAGGGACAGAGTGAGGAGGTGATGTTGATAAAGCCAAGGGAGAGAAAGGAGGATGGATTTGTCTTTTCCCCATCAGCACTCTGACAAAACCCCCAACTTCTCCTTAAACCCGAGTGTTCTAGAATTCAGGCTTTTGGGGGGCATACCTTTTAAGTTGAGTCCAGCAGGAGGGTTCTTTAGCTCTGTCCTGTTAAGTTTTTAGTCCCCTAGGAGCATTTAGTTTTTAATTGGTAAGGAAGGGTTTTCAGAGGTCTTAACTTTTGGCCGCCATCTTGACTCCGCCTCATATTAATTTTATTTTTTGAGATTGGAGTTACTTAATCTTTTTCTGTTAGTTATGAATGTTTTGTCTTTTTGTAAATGTTAGTTCATTTCATTTGTTATCAGTTTTGTTGGGATATAATTGGACAAAGTGCTTCTTATGATTGTCATTAAAATTAATTTTAAATTGTCAAGCACTTATTTTTTTTTAACTATTCTCTCCCAAAAGAAAACAAAAACACTTAAAACAAATAAGTATAGCAAAACAAAAATAATTCCAATAATGGCCTGGTCAAAAAATATTTTTCATTATGTATATTAATCCTTTACTATCAGGAAGTTGGTAGAATTGATCAGTTCTCAAGTCTTTCAAAATTGTGATGACAGTATAGTATAAATTGTTCTGATTCACATCTGTTCATTCATACCTTCTTATGTTTTTCTATTTTTCACTTAAATTAAAAAAAAAAAACCCTTACCTTCCATCTTAGAGTCAATACTGTGTATTGGCTCCAAGGCAGAAGAGAGGGAAGGGCTATGCAGTGGGGGTCTAGTGACTTGCCCAGGGTGACACAGCTGGGAAGTGTCTGTGACCAGATTTGAACCTAGGACCTCCCGTCTCAAGGCCTGACTCTCAATCCACTGAGTTACCCAGCTGCCCCCTTAATTTTTTAAAAAAATAATATTTTATTTGATCATTAAAGACAAAGATCATTTTCTTTTCCTGCCCTCCACCCCCCATAGCTGACACGTGATTCCACTGGGTGTCACACGTGTTCTTGATTCGAACCCATTGCCATGTTGTTAATATTTGCATTAGAGTTTCGTTTAGAGTCTCTCCTCTGTCATGTCCCCTCAACCGCTGTAGTCAGGCAGTTGCTTTTCCTCGGTGTTTCCACTCCCATAGTTTATCCTTTGCTTATGAATGGTGTTTTTTTTTCTCCTGGATCCCTGCAAGTTTTTCAGGGACATTACACCGCCATTAATGGAGAAGTCCATTGCATTCGATTATACCACAGTGTATTAGTCTCTGTGTACAATGTTCTCCTGGTTCTGCTCCTCTCTCTCTGCATCACTTCCTGGAGGTTGTTCCAGTCTCCGTGGAATTCCTCCACTTTATTATTCCTTTTAGCACAATAGTATTCCGTCACCAACATATACCACAATTTGCTCAGCCATTCCCCAATTGATGGGCATCCCCTCATTTTCCAATTTTTTGCCACCACAAAGAGTACGGCTATGAATATTTTTGTACAAGTCTTTTTGTCCATTATCTCTTTGGGGTACAGACCCAGCAGTGATATGGCTGGATCAAAGGGTAGACATTCTTTTGTCGCCCTTTGGGCATAGTTCCAAATTGCCCTCCAGAATGGTTGGATCAGTTCAGAATGGTTGGATCAGTTCATAACCACACCAGCAGTGAATTAATGTCCCTACTTTGCCACATCCCCTCCAGTATTCATTACTTTCCTTTGCTGTCATGTTAGCCAATCTGCTAGGTGTAAGACGATACCTCAGAGTTGTTTTTATTTGCATCTCTCTGATTATAAGAGATTTAGAACACTTTTTTATGTACTTATTAATAGTTTTGATTTTTTTGGCTGAGAACTGCCTGTTCATGTCCCTTGCCCATTTATCAATTGGAGAATGGCTTGATTTTTTTGTACAATTCATTTAGCTCTTTGTAAATTTGAGTAATTAAACTTTTGTCAGAGGTTTTTATGAAGATTGTTTCCCAATTTGTTGTTTCCCTTCTGATTTTAGTTACATTGGTTTTGTTTGCACAAAAGCTTTTTAATTTGATGTAGTCAAAATTATTTATTTTACATTTTGTGACTCTTTCTATGTCTTGCTTGGTTTTAAAGTCTTTCCCCTCCCAAAGGTCTGACATGTATACTATTCTGTGTTTACCCAATTTACTTATGGTTTCCTTCTTTATGTTTAAGTCATTCACCCATTTTGAATTTATCTTGGTGTAGGATGTGAAGTGTTGATCTATTCCTAATCTCTCCCACACTGTCTTCCAATTTTCCCAGCAGTTTTTATCGAATAGTGGATTTTTGTCCCAAAAGCTGGGATCTTTGGGTTTATCTTATACTGTCTTGCTGAGGTTGCTTTACCCCAGTCTATTCCACTGATCTTCCTTTCTGTTTCTTAGCCAGTACCAAATTGTTTTGATGACCGCTGCTTTGTAATATAGTTTAAGGTCTGGGACTGCAAGGCCCCCATCATATGTGTTTTTTTTTTCCATTATTTCCCTGGATATCCTTGATCTTTTGTTATTCCAAATGAATTTTGTTATGTTTTTTTCTAAATCAGTAAAGAAATTTTTTGGGAGTTCAGTGGGTATGGCGCTAAATAGATAAATAAGTTTGGGTAGGATGTTCATTTTTATTATATTGGCTCATCCTATCCATGAGCAGTTAATGTTTTTCCAATTGTTCAAGTCTAGTTTTAGTTGTGTGGAGAGTGTTTTGTAGTTGTGTTCATAAAGTTCCTGTGTTTGTCTCAGGAATTAGATTCCTAGGTATTTTATTTTGTCTAAGGTGATTCTGAATGGGATTTCTCTTTCTAGTTTTTGCTGCTGAGATGTATTGGAGATATATAGGAATGCTTATGCGGGTTTATTTTGTATCCTGCTACTTTGCTAAAGTTGTTGATTATTTCAATTAGCTTTTTGGTTGAATCTCTAGGATTCTTTAAGTAGACCATCATGTCATCTGCAAAGAGTGATAACTTGGTCTCCTCCTTGCCTATTTTGATGCCTTCAATTTCTTTTTCTTCTCTAATTGCTACTGCTAGTGTTTCTAGTACAATGTCAAATAGTAGAGGTGATGATGGGCATCCTTGTTTCACTCCTGATCTTATTGGGAATGCATCTAGTTTATCCCCATTGCAGATGATATTAGCTGATGATTTTAGATATATACTGTTTATTATTTTTAGGAATGACCCTTCTATTCCTATGCTTTCTAGTGTTTTTAATAGGAATGGGTGTTGTATTTTATCAAATGCTTTTTCTGCGTCTATTGAGATAATCATGTGATTCTTGTTGGTTTATTTGTTGATGTGGTCAATTATGTGGATGGTTTTCCTAATATTGAACCAGCCCTGCATCCCTGGTATAAATCCTACTTGATCATGATGGATGACCCTTCTGATCACTTGCTGGAGTCTTTTTGCTAGTATCCTATTTAAGATTTTTGCATCTATATTCATTAGGGAGATTGGTCTATAGTTTTCTTTCTCTGTTTTTGACCTGCCTGGTTTTGGAATCAGTACCATGTTTGTGTCATAAAAGGAGTTTGGTAGAACTCCCTCTTTGCTTATTATGTCAAATAATTTGTATAGTATTGGGATTAACTGTTCTCTGAATGTTTGATAGAATTCACAGGTGAATCCATCAGGCCCTGGGGATTTTTTCTTAGGAAGTTCTTTGATGGCCTGTTGGATTTCATTTTCTGATATGGGATTATTTAAGAATTCTATTTCCTTTTCTGTTAGTCTAGGCAGTTTGTATTTTTGTATATATTCATCCATATCACCTAAGTTGGTGTATGTATTGCCATATAATTGGGCAAAGTAATTTCTAATGATTGCCTTAATTTCCTCTTCATCGGAGGTGCTGTCCCCCTTTTCATCTTTGATGCTGTTAATTTGCTTTTCTTCCTTCTTTTTTTTTTAATTAGTTTGTTTTTTCAAAGTACCAGCTTCTTGTCTTATTTATTAAATCAATAGTTCTATCACTTTCAATTTTATTAATTTCTCCATTAATTTTTAGGATTTCTAGTTTGGTTTTCTGCTGGGGGTTTTTAATTTGATTGCTTTCGAGTTTTTTTATTTGCATTTCCAATTGATTGATCTCTGCTCTCCCTAGTTTGTTGATATATGCACTCAGAGATATGAATTTACCTTTGATTACCGCTTTGGCTGCATCCCAAAAGGTTTGAAAGGATGTCTCGCCATTGTCATTTTCCTCAATAAAATTATTGTTTCTATGATTTCTTCTCTAACTAAACGATTTTGGAGTATCATTGTTTTAATTTCCAATTAGTTTTTGATTTGGTTTTCCATGTACCTTTACTGATCATTATTTTTATTGCCTTGTGATCTGAGAAGGCTGCATTTATTATTTCTGCTTTTCTGCATTTGTGTGCTATGTTTCTGTGACCTAATAAATGGTCAATTTTTGTGAATGTGCCATGTGGTGCTGAGAAGAAGGTGTATTCCTTTTTATCCCTGTTTATTTTTCTCCATATGTCTATTAATTCTAATTTTTCTAAGATTTCATTCACTTCTTTCACCTCTTTCTTATTTATTTTTTGGTTTGATTTATCTAAATTTGATAATGGTTGGTTTAAGTCTCCCACTAATATGGTTTTACTGTCTATTTCTCCCTTCATTTCTCCTAGTTTCTCCATTAGAAATTTGGGTGCTATATTATTTGGTGCTGTTACAAGGGAATCACTTTAAAAGACTGATATATATTAATTTAAGGTCGCCAAGGAATCAGCTATGTAATTCCTAAATGAAAAACTCAAGTCAGCCGTCAGCCTTTTTTGGAGTTTAATTACAAACAGGAGCAAGAAAGGAATTAGAGATATATATAGAGAGAGAAAGGGGAGAGAAGGGAATAGGGCTTAAATACCCCTTCTGTTTAGGCTGGGCCAAAAGGCCCAAGCCCTTAGATAGCTGGGGCAAAGAAAAGAGATCAGTCCCTATTACTCACGTGTCCAAAATGGAGAAACAGTCCCAGAGGCCCCCACCTTCAGCTTCCTTCAGAGCAAGCTTCCTCAGAGCCCAGGAACCACACCGCTCCAAAAACTCAACCCCCTCCTCTCTCCAGACCCTCCTATCTTTAAGGACACCATCCAAGTTGCCTCCCCTCAGTCCTCACATCTACCAATCACTCTTCATCAATTTCCCTGTCAATGGAGGCTCTCGCTTAACCCAGGACCGCCCAGAGGTTTCTGGCTTTTGCACATGTCTGTTGAAGGTCATATTTTTCAAATGATTAAATCTTTACTCCTTTGTTACAGCCCTTTCTAAATCCTGTTAACTTGAGTATGGTAGAGATTGGAATAATTAAATTTTGATCTAGGCTGCAGCCCTTTCTCAATCCTATTAGGACTGAATAGGGTGGAGATTTATTCCAAGTATCTCCATTGTATCAATTCTAAAATCAATCAAGACTCAAAGAAATTCCTGTTCTATGCTTAAGCATAGGTCAAAGTCCTTTCCATTGTTCAGCAAAGGGTCTCTGTCCTAAAGTAATCTTAAGAAGGGAAGAGAAAGAACCTCCCATGCCAATGGGGTTCCCATTCCAATAGACTATCAGTAAGAAATTTTCCAAGTATGAAATATCCCAATGGTGAAATTTCCAACATTTATAAGTCTAAGGAATTTTGAGGTTTACAGTGCATACATGTTGATTAGTGATATTTCCTCATTATCTAAAGTCCCTTTTAACAAAATATAATTACCTTCCCTATCCCTTTTGATCAGGTCTATTTTTGCTTTGGCTTTATCAGATATGATTACCACTCCTGCCTTCTTTCTGTCAGTTGAGGCCCAGAAGGTCTTACTCCATCCTTTAATTCTAATATTGTGGGTGTCAACCCTCCTCATGTGTGTTTCTTGAAGACAACATATGGTAGGGTTTTGGATTCTAATCCATTCTGCTATTCATCTACGTTTTATGGGTGAGTTCATCCCATTCCGTTCAAAGTTATGACTGTCATTTGTGTACTCCCTGGCATTTTGATATCCTTCCCTAGTTCTAACCTTTTCTTCTTCTGCTCTACCTTTTAGTCCAGTGATTTACTTTAAATTGGTCCCCCTTGTCCCCTCCCTTGATATGTTTCCCTTTTTAGTCCCTCCCTTTTTGTTCCCTCCCCTTCCCCCCCTCTCTTTCCCTCCCCTTTTGTTTTCCCTCTCCCCCTCCCCCCTTGGTTTTCCCTTCTCTCTACCCTTGTTGGGTAAGATAGAATTCAAGATCCCAATGGATCTGGATGTTTTTCCCTCCCAGAGTTGATTTCCCTGAGAGTAAGGTTTAAGTAAAAATTCTCTTCCTCTCCTTCTTATAGGAGTTTTCTTCCCCTCCCCTTCCCATGTGAATCTTTGTGTGAGAAAGAGTATTCTATTTGGTCTTTCTTTTCCCCCTATTTACACATTACATTTTCCCCATGTGTTAGTATACATATATTGATATAAATGTAGTCCTTATAGAAGAGAGTTTGAGTAAAAGAAGAAGATAACATTTTTTTCCTTTTCCCTTTTCTTCATATTTACCTTTTCAGGTATTCCATGCTCTTTGATTTTCGATATCGAACTTTCCACAGAGTCTTTTCATTGCAAAAAGTTGGAAATCTTCTATTTTGTTGAATGCCCATACTTTCCCTTGGAAGTATATAGTCAGTTTTGCTGGGTAGCTGATTCTTGGTTGGAGACCCAGCTCTCTTGCCTTTCTGAAGATCATGTTCCATGCCTTACGATCATTCAGAGTAGAACTTGCAAGGTCTTGTGTGACCCTGATTGGCATTCCTTTATATCTAAATTGTCTTTTTCTGGCTTCTTGTAGGATTTTTTCTTTTGTTTGAGAGTTTTGGAATTTGGCAATTACATTCCTGGGAGTTGTCTTTTGGGGGTTTAGTGTAGAGGGTGTTCTGTGAGCTCTGTCAGTGGCTATATTGCCCCCTTGTTCTAGATCTCTGGGCAATTTTCTTTGATTATCTCTTGTATTACTATGTCAAGTTTTGGTGTTTATTTCTGGCTTTTCTGGAAGTCCAATTATTCTTAAATTATCTCTTCTCCCTCTATTTTCCAAATCTGTCACTTTGTCAGTGAGATATTTTATGTTCTCTTCTAATTTCTTGGTCTTTTGGCTTTGCTTTATTAGTTCTTGCTTTAAAGCCTGGTTTTCTTTTACAGTTTGGTCAGACTGGTTTTGTAGATGCGTGAATTTCTTTTGCATTATTTCCCACTTTTCCTCCCAGAAGGCTTCCATCTTTTTGCTCATTTCAGATTCAAATTCTTCATGGGTTTGTGGAGAGTTTCCATTTCCTTTGAAGGTATCGGAGTATTTCCTTGTGTTTCCTCTTCTATCACCTCTGTGTTTTGTATTTTTGCTCCATAAAATGTGTCCAAAGTCTCCCCCTTCTTGTTTCTTTTGGAGTTTTGGGGTTTTTGTGCTTCTGTGTAGTTTGCCATCTCTATCTGAGTGGGGAGTATTAGCTTTTCTTATCTCTGTCTGGTGTTCAGAGGTTTTAGCCCTAGGCAGATTAGATTGTCCATTCTATGCAGTTGTTATTCTGTCTTCCTGGGGAGCCAGGAATTACTGGTGTGTCCCTGTTACTGCCCTCCTCTCCTCGGCACCCTCCTGATGCTTCTCCGTTGCCTTACTTCCACGCTCTGAGCCTAGCTTGGCCCTTGTTCCTGTGCCTTAGCCGGTCAGCTGCAGCACTCTGCGGGGGGAGGGGCTTTGGCTTCCTGGAGCTCCAAGGGCTCCTAATGAGATTAGCTTTCCCTGGGTTGAATTTAGTATGCCTTGAGGCAGGGACTCCAATGGAAGGATCCAGCCAGGGGTTACAAGCTCCCCCCTCTCTCTCTGTTTCCCTGCTGTCTGGGTGCCCCCTCGACTGGGTCAGGTTGTTTTCAGGAAGCGGCCTTCAGAATAGCAGGCCATGGGGCTCTGAGGTTGCCTCTGCTGCCTCGGACTTGGACTTGGCGCTCTGGGTTGGGGGGGATGGGTCCTAGGACCTTCCTTCTGCCTACCCCTTAGGTCCGAGTGGTCTCTGGTTCTGGCTTTTGGGGGGGGGGGGGCGTACCTTTTGATCCAGGTCCAGGAGGAGGACTCCCGGGGTCTATGTTGTTGATCGTTTTGAATTTCGGTGCCCTAGGAGCATTCGGTTTGAGATCAGTAAGGAAGGGTTTCAGGAGATCTGGACTTTAGCTTTCTCTAATCCGCCATCTTGACCGGAAGTCAATTTTTTTTTCCAATTAACAAGAATTTACCTTTCCCTGAACCCTTCTTCTCCCCAACTCCAGGGAAATAAAGCAAAACTCTTGCAACAAATATGCACAATTAACTGAAACATATTGACACATTTTTCATATCCAAAAATCTGTTTCTCAAGCTATCTATCAAGTCCATCACTTCTGTCAGGAGATTGGCAGCATTCAGTTATCAGTCATCTGAAATTGTAGCATATCATTGATATGATAAGAGTTCTTAAATTTTTCAGAATTTTTAATTTTTACAATGTTTATGGTGTAAATTGTACCTCATGTTCTTCCCTCTTCTTTCTGCATCTTTTCAAATGAGGTTCCAGTGATGATCACTTCTCCCCACCTTTCCTTGTTTACAGAGATTTCTACATTCCATCACAGTCACATCCTACAATTTGTTTAGCTATTCTCCAACTGATAGACCTTCTCTCAATTTCTAATTCTTTGCCACCATAAAGAGAGCTGCTATAATATTTTGGAACATATAGATTCTTTCCCTTTTCCCCCCTGATATTCTTGTGAAACAGATCTGGGTCTAATAACAGTTTTATAACTCTCTGTAATTCCAAATTATTTTTCAAAATGGTTGGATTGGTTCATAGCTCCACCAAGAATGTATTAGTGTCCCCATTTAACCTCATTGCATTTAGCATGGGCAAATCAGAAGCCATGTTTAGAAGGAACATTGTACCCTCTTTCTGCAGCTCTTGACACTATTGATTCATCTTCTTCTCCTTGATATTGTCTTCTTGAAAGGTTTCAGTGACACTACTTTCTCCTCAATCTGTTGCCTAGCTAACACATCCTCAGTTTTCTTTTGTTGGATCTTCATCCAAGTTACATTTGATATCCCCCTTTTCTACTATTTTATTTGGTGATTTCTCCTGTTCCCATGGATTTAATAATCAGCTCTATGCTGATGATTCTCAAATGTACCTGTCCATCCCTATTATATCCCTACTGTAAGGAGAAAGGAGTAAGCATTTATTTAGTGCCTACTTTGTGTCAGGCAGTATGCTAAGTACTTTACAAATGTTATCTCATTCGATTCTCTTAACAACCCTGTGAGTTGGTGTTGTTATTATTCCCATTTTATAGTTGAGAGAACTAAGGAAAATAGGAAATGACTTGCCCAGGGTTACATAGTAGTAAGTACCTGAGATCTGGGCTCAATATATTACTCAGTATGCCACTTGGTGCTCTGTTGTACATCTATGACTTGGTGTCCTGCAGACATCTTAACCTCAACATATCCACAGCTGAACTCAGTAACTTTTCCCTTCCCTGGTCATCCATCTTCTGAATTCCTCCATTACACTTACGGGCACCTCCACCCTTCCATTGACCCACACTTAACAAGCTAGTTGCATCCTAGACTTCTCACTTTCACCCCTCCATATTTAGTCTCTTGCCAAGGCCTGCATTCTCCTTCTTCCCCTTTCTCTGACATTTCCATCATCTTGATATAGGCCCACAGCATCTCATGTCTGGATTATTGCAAAAGTCTGCTAATTGGTCTCCCTGATGTGCCTCTCCCCATTAAACCCATTTTTCATTCACCTGTCACAATAATCTTCCTAAAGCATGGGTCTGACTATGCCCCCCCCCCCCCCCCCCGCCCCACTCAGTAAACTCTGGTGATTTCCCATTATCTTCAGGATAAAATCATAAAACTCTCTGTTTAGCATTCAAATTCCTTCATAACTTGTGCCCTCCACCTTTTCATTTTTTTTAAACCTTATACTCAGCTTATGGACTCTTTGGTCCAATGTTACTGACCTCCTTGCTTTGGTTTATTCATTTTCTCTGGTTGTCATCCATTCCTATAATACTCTTTCCTAGCTTCCCTCATGAAAGAAAACTGATCTTTTTTTTTTTTTATTTCAAGAAACAAAGGCAAAGTGGAAAATGAAAGAATAATTGGTCATTTTTTGAAAGAAGATTACTCAAAATGAAAACACCTAGTCAAGATCCTGGGTTCTTAATTAGAAACTGCAGACAGTCAGAAAGAAAGAATTCAGCTGCTGAAGAAAGATAATCATGATCACACACAATTTAACAGCCCTAAGTGAGCAGACAGTTTGGGATACAATATTCCAGAAGACAAACTTTCCCCTATATAGCAAAAATGGAACTTAAATGAAAGAGCACTTCAAAGCATTCCTGATAAAAAGATCAGAGATGTGTGGAGATTTTCAAGTGCAAACACAAGAATGATTGTGCAAACAAATTATAGTGTATATACACTCAAGTTGCGGAATGGCTGAACAAGTTATAGTGTGTATATGTGAACAATGATGGAAAACCATTCTAAAGCTTCCCAAGGGGAGAGAAGCTTTAAGGTAGGAAGATAGAGGAAGGATAGAAGTATTGGATACCACGAGGGGGATGGCGGAGCCAAATTATAGATATGAGGTGACAGGAATGAGTCAGAAATATAGGCCTTATTAATTATCAATGAGCCACAGCAAAACTCCGATCAGTGGACTACTCAGAAGGCTTGTACCCGTCCAAAGATCCAAACTTAATACCACACAGGTTGGAGAGGTGATAGAGAAAAGAAAGTGCCTGGCCGAAGGCCAGGTCCCAGGTGAGAGAGAGAGAGGATTAAAGATGGAGCTTGGCCAGAGGCCAAGCTCCAGCAAGGACAGACATGAGTGGGAGCTGAGATCCAAGTGAGGAAGAGAGGAAAGAGAGCGGTGTGGAGCCTGCTGCGGCTGTATTTAATCTCTTTGATATGCAAATATACACAACACATAGGGATGATTATCATTGGTTAATGACAAGGTATAGGTGTAGTTTTTCTTAGCCAGGTGAGCACAAAGAAACCTGTTTTCCCGCCTAACCTGGGGGAAGCCGGGGTCAAGGGTCAGAGGCTTTCCCAGCCATGTGCAAGACTGAGCATGCTCAAGACTGAGCATGCTCTCTTCTAAGACAATCTGTTCATACTGTTTCCCTTGCCCCTAGACAGGTGTGGACTGCTACACATTCAGTATCCAATTCTTGATAAATATATGCTATATTTTTGTTACCTTTTATTTTTATATGTAATAACCTTATATATAAGCATATAACCTTATATATAATATATATGATTTATTATAAGTGTAATAAATTATAATCTTATCCAATTGAAAAACATTCTTATATTAGTTATGTCCAACAATCTCTCATTCTTTATTTTGCCCCTCCTCAAGAAGGCAGGTAATATGTATATAGGTTATACATATATTATCCTATAACAGATATGTCTGTGCTCATCATGTTGCGAAACAAGACACATATTGCTTATACTAGAAAAATATTCTTGGAGGAGATAAAGTGAAGAATGGTATGTTTCAATTTGGATTCAGATTCCAACTGTTCCTTCTATGATGGTGGATAGTGTTTTTCTTCATGAGTCCTTTGTAGTTGTCCTGTATCCTTGCCCTGTTTATAGTAGTTAAGTCATTCACAGTTGATCATCATGCATTATTGTTGTTATTGTGTACAATGCTCCCTTGGTTCTGTTCACTTTACTTTGTCACTTCATAAAGGCCAGGGTTTGTTTTGGGTTTTTTTGTCATCATCTTGTTTGTCATTTCTTATGTATGCTTATAATAGTATTCCATAACAATCCTATACCATAGCTTGTTCAGCCATTTCTTAATTGATGGGCATCTTTTCAGTTTCTAGTTCTTTACCACCACACACACAAAAAAAAAGCTGCTATTGTTACAAGGGAATCACTTTAAAAGACTGATATATATTAATTTAAGGTCGCCAAGGAATCAGCTATGTAATTCCTAAATGAAAAACTCAAGTCAGCCGTCAGCCTTTTTTGGAGTTTAATTACAATAGGAGCAAGAAAGGAATTAGAGATATATATAGAGAGAGAAAGGGGAGAGAAGGGAATAGGGCTTAAATACCCCCTCTGTTTAGGCTGGGCCAAAAGGCCCAAGCCCTTAGATAGCTGGGGCAAAGAAAAGAGATCAGTCCCTTTCACTCACGTGTCCAAAATGGAGAAACAGTCTCAGAGGCCCCCACTTTCAGCTTCCTTCAGAGCAAGCTTCCTCAGAGCCCAGGAACCACCGACCAAAAACTCAACCCCCCTGATGATCATTGGGAGACTAGTCTCCCCATTGATCATTTAACATAATCATTTTGTAGTTCTAAATTCACTTCTAACTAAAGATATACACAATATTCAATTTTCTAAGAGAAATTAGAATAGTGAGAGAGGAAATAGAAAAGAAAAGAAAGCAAAACCAATGTTTGCTAGGCGCATTGACAGAAAGCCAAATTAGGGGCAGTCCCTTTTGGCATAAATGTTACAATAAATGTTCAATCAAAAGTTCAGTCCAATCAATCACATCCAAAGTTCATTCTTGATCTTCTTGATGAAGTGTAGGTTTTTGGCATCTTTCTGCAACAGTTCATTCTCTGGATATAAAAGTTTCAAGCTTCTTTCTTGAAGATCTTTTCTTGAACAAAATCAAAATCTTTGAATTTTTTATAAAAGTAAAATCTTAAACAAAAGTCTTGGATTTTTATAAAAATAAAATCTCAAACAAAAAAAATTCAAAAATTCTTAGATTTTAAATTAAAATACAATCCCCCCTGAAGTAAGTATTAAAAAAAAAATATCAAGTTTAGCTCAGAATGCAATGTTCAGTTATGGGGTTGTATGTGTCAATTATCAAAAGAATAGAAAAAATAATCAAAAACATGAGAAAAACTCAAAATAGACCTTGTATAGGTCCAGTTTAAAGTAATTTCTATCCCACAAGTATGTAGGACAGAATGCAGTAATATTTCACTTAGCCATTTGTAGCCAAGACTACAGGAAGTTGCCATAATATAAGAAGAAAAGAATTAGAATTCTATTTTGATGGGGAAATGTCATTCCCTTGTCTGATTTTTTTTCCTTCAGAGATATAGGGAGCCAGCATGATAGTCAAGCTTTGTACTTGTTTGAGTACTTCGAAAGGAGTGTAGATACAAGGAAGTCCTACGACTTAAACATAAGTTAAGCGTCGCAACCTTGAGTCTCACTTTAATATTTCATGTGTGCTCTATTGGCACTATTGAGGTTTAGTCTGTGCTCCTTGTTTTTATCCCTTTTCCTGGAATCAGACACAAACATTAATCACAGTCCTATAATATTTTATCAATAAATGGCAGGTTCCCATAGTTTAAAGCTTTTAGGCATATATTGATATTATAGCAAGAGTATATATATTAACTTGTATTACTGCAGGGAAAAAAATAATATTAATATTAATTATGTGTACCTTCAGTACAAAAAAATGAGAAAAAAATCAAATATTCTGATCAAAAAATAAAAAGAAATAAGAAAAAATAAGGAAAAAAATCAGTAATTCAATATATTCTTGAAAAAAAAACATCCATTTGTCTATGGATTATTATCTCCAATTCATATGATAAGATAGAGTCACAATTCATATGATAGGATAGAGTCAATCAGTCTCAGCAGAAGATGCTTTCTTCACATGTGAGCAGTGAATCCAAGAGTCTCTTTCTCCAATCTTTATAGATGTTGGAGTAGTTAATAATATTTGGAATGGTCCTTCCCATGAAGGTTGAGTTGCTCCAGTTCGCTTGAAATTCTTGATATAAACTTTATCTCCTGGGTTCAGGTCATGCAGAGAAAAGTCTAATGGTCCAGCTTGTACTGCAGCTCCGGATTCATGAAGTTCACGTAGTTTGTGCTGTAACTCCTGTATATAGGAAGCAATAGTAATATCTCCCCCTAATAGCGATGTATAAGCCGGGGAGAAAGGCTTAGCCTGTATAGGCGGATGTCCAAAAAGCATCTCAAATGGTGAAATATGTAAGTCTCCTCTAGGCCTGCTTCTAAGATAAAATAGGGCCAGAGGGAGAATTTCAGGCCATTTTAAATGGGTCTCAGTGCATAATTTGCCAATCATAGTCTTAAGTTCTTTATTCATCCTCTCCACTTGGCCTGAGCTCTGGGGGTGATATGGAACATGGAATTTTGGAGTTATCCCCAAGCAAGAATATATTTGATTTAAGACAGAATCGGTAAAATGACTCCCTCTATCGGAGTCAATACGTGCTGGTAGGCCAAAACGAGGAATAATTTCCTTTAAAAGTATCTTTGCAACAAAATCTGCTGTGGCTCGGGTCGTAGGAAATGCTTCCGGCCATCTGGTTAGTTGATCTACAATTACTAGACAAAATTTATAACGTCCAGCTTTTGGCATTGTAATGAAATCTATCTGTAGATGTTCAAAAGGTGTGTAAGCCAGAGGACGTCCCCCAAAGGCTTTTCCACGATATGCATGTTGGTTATATGCCTGGCAAATAGGGCAGGCTGAACATACTTTAGAGGCTACAGTAGTTATACCAGGGGCTATCCATACTCTCTTGACAGAGTCCACGATGCCCTGGGTGCCAAAATGACCATTTTTATGAATAGATTGGCAAATTTGGTTATAGAAACTTCTAGGGAGCAGGGGTTTTCCTTCAGATGACACCCATACTCCATTAATTTGTTTTGCTTTAAATTTTTGTTTCCATTTTTCCACTTCCTTTTCATTATAGGAGAGTGATAAATTTAAATTATCAATGGTTGTTAATGTTAAAATTAATCCAGGTCCTTCTATGGCTGCTAGTTTTGCAGCGGCATCTGCTCGGTCATTTCCTCTAGAGACAGGGTCAGAGCCACCTGTATGGGCAGAGCAATGAACTACAGCTAGGGCTTTAGGCAGTTTGAGAGCAGAAAGAACTTCATTAATAATTTCTGCATTAGCTATGGATTTTCCAGCTGAGGTTAAAAATCCTCTTTGGAGCCATAGCATCCCGACTGAGTGACAAATGCCGAAAGCATATCTAGAATCTGTATAAATAGTTGCCTTTTTATCCTTGGCAATTATACAAGCTTGTTTTAGAGCTATGAGTTCTGCTCCTTGAGCGCTAATGTTAGAAGGTAGTGAAGCTGACCATTCAGTGGCAAATTCTGAGACTACGGCAGCTCCAGTGTAACGTATGCCATCCCTCATAAAAGAGGAACCATCGGTAAATAAAATCAGATCTGCATTGTCTAAGGGAGTGTCCAAGAGATTATCTCGAGGCTTTTCTGCCATGGACACTAATGTTTCACAGTTATGTAGTGGTTCTCCTGAAGTGGGTAAATCTGGAAGCAAGGTGGCAGGGTTAAGAGTTGAACAGCGTTTCAAGGTAATATTTTCACTATTTAATAAGGTTATTTCATACCTTGTAATTCTCTGATCCGAGAATGCCTGTGTTCTATGTTTTACCAATAATGCTTCAATCTCATGTGGGCACATTATTGTTAATGGACATCCCAATACTAAATCAATGGTTTTTGTTACTAGTAAGGCTGTAGCAGCTACTCCTCTAAGGCATGGTGGTGCATGGCCGTTCTTAGTTGGTGGAGCGATTTGTCTGGTTAATTCCGATAACGAACGAGACTCTGGCATGCTAACTAGTTACGCGACCCCCGAGTGGTCGGCGTCCCAACTTCTTAGAGGGACAAGTGGCGTTCAGCCACCCGAGATTGAGCAATAACAGGTCTGTGATGCCCTTAAGCTCTTTCTCGATTCTGTGGGTGGTGGAGGTTGAGTTTTTGGTCGGTGGTTCCTGGGCTCTGAGGAAGCTTGCTCTGAAGGAAGCTGAAAGTGGGGGCCTCTGAGACTGTTTCTCCATTTTGGACACGTGAGTGAAAGGGACTGATCTCTTTTCTTTGCCCCAGCTATCTAAGGGCTTGGGCCTTTTGGCCCAGCCTAAACAGAAGGGGTATTAAAGCCCTATTCCCTTCTCTCCCCTTTCTCTCTCTCTCTCTATCTCTAATTCCTTTCTTGCTCCTATTGTAATTAAACTCCAAAAAAGGCTGACGGCTGACTTGAGTTTTTCATTTAGGAATTACATAGCTGATTCCTTGGCGACCTTAAATTAATATATATCAGTCTTTTAAAGTGATTCCCTTGTAACACTATACATATTTTAGAACATATAGTTTCTTTTCCTTTTTTCTTGATTATGTTAGGAAGTAAACTCTATAGTGGTATTACTGGGTCAAAAGGTATACACGGTTTTTCTCTTTGAGTATAATTCCATATTACTCTACAAAATGGTTAGCTCAATTCAGAGTTCCATCAATAATTGTGTTCCTGTTTTTTCCATGTTCCCTCCAACATTTGTTATTTTGCCCTTTTATCATTTTAGCCAACTAAATAGATGCAAGATGATAAGAATTGTTTTGATGTGCATTCCTCTAATCAATAATGAATTCGAGCAGTGATGGTGAACCTATGGCACAGGTGCCAAAGATGGCACAAAGAGTACTTTCTAGCCAATATGAAAATTAGTTTTGCTTGACTATAGAGGTTTGTAATAGTGGCTTTGTTTTTCTTTCCTTTTCAATTAGGAGTTGAATGGGGGCTGTAAGATGAGAAAATGGGTTTTTGGTGATTGAAAAAAATTAATTAAAAAAAGGGACATGAGACTTGGAGTTATAGGGTCTGGTTGAAGTACTTCAGTATTTCTTAATTTTGTGATTCTGTGTAAATTAAATTTTTCTTTGGGATTCAATTTTTTATGTTGATTTCATTTTTGGAGAAGGAATTCTTTTTTCTTTGTAAAATGAAGTAATAATACCTAAGAGTGAATACTTCCTGGGATTGTTGTGAGAAAAATACTAAATAAACCTGAATTATATGGTCATGAGTATGTAGTGTCATTATTGGCCCCCAGAAGTCTAGGACTTCATAGATCATATTTATTTCTTAACACAGTAACTAAGCTGCTTGCCTTGTTATTAATATCCAATATTAGGCACCTCTTTTTACTTTTTTGGGAAGGAGATCTCTGTTGCCTTTTGCCTTAGCTATGGAAATATTTGGGAGGAAATAGAAGACAAGCGGGAGCTAAGGTCAAAATTGGGAGAGAATGTTTTAAAGAATCAAAAATTTAGAACCTTATCTGACCAGTAAGTATCCGCTCCTATGGGAATATCAACAGAGATTTTGGAATTTTGACCTAGAATTTAGTTTATAATAGGGATTCTTCATATATGAGATTTTACAATGATCTTTATGGCAGTTAGGATTATGGAGAATTGTCATTTCACTGGATTTACACAAGATCATCAGAAGGCTGGAGGGATTTGTTTTTATTTCAAAGACCAATGAACTCATTACCATATTATTCTTAAGTTAGAGCCCACTCTTCCCAAAGACATCATTCTTATTTAGGGGAGAGTAAGCCCTAGGTTTGTGGGGCAGAGGTGGATACTTTCTAACCATAATTTCTACTGCATAATATTAGTTAATGCCTTTATTGAGAGCTAAAAAAACCCCAAACCCCAAACTGAGAAAACCAAGTGAAGTACAGAATAGCATCCTCTAAACACACTAGTAATTTACTCATATGTAGTATGGGTCATATGTATATGCTTGTAAACTAGATCACAAATCTTTAAGGATGTGTCCTTATGCCATGATGTTTTCTTGTTCAGGTATTATCCAGAGAGATGAGTCGCCTATGGAGAAAGGAATATCTGGACATCGAGGGGGGGACTTTGAACTCTCCGATGTGTTCTATTTCTCCAAAAAGGGATTTGAAGCCATTGTGGAAGATGAAGTGACTCAGAGATTCTCCTCAGAGGAGTTAGTGTCTTGGAATCTCCTCACACGAACAAATATTAACTTCCAGTATATCAGCCTTCGATTAACAACAGTATGGGTGCTGGGAGTTATAGTGCGTTACTGTTTCCTTCTTCCTCTTCGGTAAGCCACATGTGTATTACTCTGATGGTTTAGAATGGCTTGTGTTTGGCCTACATGTTGTTTTTATTGACAAAAACCATTTTATGAAATGAGATTGAAAGAAGATGGGTAGGAATCTGATTTTTAAAAATTTGTTTGTTACATTGAAGTTAGAAATCTAACTTTAATGTCTAGTGCTAGATATAAACATATATATATTTTAAAAAGTATATAACCATTATATATTTCTGTTTATCTGTAAAATTCATTGCAGTTTTGGCTTCTTAACTCCAAGACAGAAATAATGGAGATAGAACATGTTCAGAGATGAATAATAGAAATGAAAGGGCTGATACATGAATATAGGTTTTAAAAACTAAAAACTTTAGTCTGAAAGGACAGAAGCTAAGTAGAGAAAATAATTGAAATAGGATAAATATCTTTGCCACCAAATCCTTATTCTAAAATATTCAATAAATATTAGAGTATTTTAGTTCTAAAAAGAGGACATCATATATTATATACTCAGTTATAGAATTATAAAACTAATTAACAAGAAGTGGTATTGCCTTAAGAAATTATATCTATATGGATGTTGTTGGATATGTGTACAAACTGTAAAAATTAAATCCATAATCTTAAAATATTATATTTTAAGGAGGTGTATTAATGATCATTAGAAATTAAGGAATAAAGAAAATACAATATAAAGACCATGTGCCCTTGGCTTGTTAGCCATTTTTATCCATCCCCACTCACCATCATCACTGCTGATTCTCCATCAGAGAGGAGAGAGAACCTTAAGTACCACTCCCTTTATCCTCTCTCTATAGGAAGTATGTAATGACAGGAAGTCAGTGGGCTCTTGGGATATGTAGTTCTTTTTTTAGGGTAACAGATTTTCAATTATACATTCCCCCCTATTTCTCCAGTGGATCTTGTAAACATACCAACTTTGAAATTACAATAATTTGAGGATAAGAGGAAAAGAAAACAAAACCAGTGGTTGCTAGGTGCATTGACAAAAAGCAAGTTAGGGGGCAGTCCCCTTCAGCATAAGCGTATACATACAAAACAAATGTATTTAAACCCCACACAGTTCAGATCACCACATTCCAAAGTTCACTCTGGATCTTCTGGTGCAGTGTGTGGTCTGTGGAGGCATCTTCATGGTGCCTTCTCCAAACAGTTCACTTTTTGGATTCAGAGAGGTGGCATGTTTCTTAACCTAAAATTACTCTCAAAAAGAATTTAAACTTTGCAATTTAAAATAATAATTATACATTCCCCCTGAAGAGGGTATTGAAAAACCTTGGGATCACTTAGGAATGCATGGGCTAAGTTGTCAGGTATATGAATCAATTGACAAAAGAAATAAAAAATAATTTAAAAGATCCAAATAAAAAAATAAGTTCTGGATGAAATATAGACTATCAAAGTCTTATGTGTAAAAATTCTAAGTAAAAGAAAAATAAATCTATAACAGGTCCTTCAATCAGGGCCTAATTAAAGTGATTTAAGCAATTATGCTTTTGCCCAATCAGTAGCCAGGACTATAGAAAGTTTGCCACACCATGAAAGACAAGAAAAGGTACTAGATTTTAGGAGCCAGGTAGAAGCCAAATTTGAGATACTTGGTAGAATGTGGAACAAGGAAGACCTGCCTTTAACCCCAAACAAGTTCAAGTCCTCTTGTCATGGCTCAAAATTTTCATCAATTCCACTGGAATTGGTTGGTCTCTTTGACCTTGTGCTCGATTGGCATTATGCAGTTTAGCTTTGTGCTTTTTTGGCACCGCAAAATGGCTCTTTTTGTATTCTCTTGTCCTCAAATCAGACAGAATCATTAAGCAAAGTCCCATAATTTTTTCAAACAAGCAGTGGCATCATTTTTATAGTCTCAAGCTTTTTGGGTATACATTGACATTATAGCAAATATATTTTAAACCTATATTGCTGCAAAATCAAAAAAGTTAAAGAAAATCTCTATTGGTGACAAGTGTTTCAAATACAAAAAGGAAAGAAAACAACTGAAATAGTATATTGCACATGCAAGCAAAAACAATGATAAATGTTTTAAAAATAAAAAATATAGCTTATAATCATTGACACACTTCGTCAGCTAAGGAAAGGTAGAATACAAAGGTTTCTCACCAAAAATGAGATCCATTTCCTTTTTAACTTAACCACTGTGTAAATACAATTTTCAGCATAAAACAGTAATACAGTAGATAAAGCACATTCAAAGAAGTATCAAAAGCCCCCAAAATTCACAATAGCCCAGTTAATTACAATAGCAAACAAATATCATATTTCATATAAGTTGCTGTATGACCAAAAAAAAAAAACAACAACCTATGAACTGATGGATATTTGTCACAATTTTTTACAGACATAGCAATTCTTTCAACCTTGGCAAATATATTTTTAAACAAAGTAAAACTTATTTGGGTCTAGAACATTACCAAGAAATCTAGATTGTACTGGTGGAAGTAAATTAACTTGAAGTTTTTCAGGAGCTCTTTTTTAGGCTTCCCAATTCATAGAAACACCTTGGTAGGAACATTTCTTTGTTTCTGTACCTTTAATACAGCATTCTTTAAAATATAAATATAAAAAAACTCATCCATTCAGAAACCACTAGTTAATTAAAATGATTTCTGAAGACCCCTTAGAATCACCATTCAATTCTTAGCTCATTAAATTCTCTAAAAAAAAGTTGTTAGCCAGGTTGAGTCCACCCATCATCTATGTGACAATTAACAAATGAAAAATGGGGGGGGGGAGCTGTTTGTGGGCTTTACAATATTTTGTTTAGTATAGTTATAGGGGAAAGGTAACAGAATATACCTAATAGTTAAACACAGTAGATTAAACTGATTTGGTGTAACAGAATAGTATTGAATATATTAATGTATGAACTTAAAACAACAAAATTAAATCTTAATTAAAACAATTGGCAAAATACAATAAGATACAGAGACTTTCATTAAAAAAAAAAGTCTGAAAAGGCTTAAAATTTCACCTCCAGACCCTTTAAAGTTCCTTTTTCTAAAAATCAGATCTCTAATGTCAGGACTGTGGTATTTTCCATATCAAGGGAGAACATGGGTTTTAGGAATCTCAAACTGGGCAGCCCCAAATGGCAAAGAGTTGCAGGGAGATGAATTTCTCCAATCTCAGGCAAGATAAGTGAAAGGATCAGTGTACTCATGAAAAACATCCTAAAGCTGGAAGCTGTTTGAAATAGGTAATGCACTGCTCTTTCATGGAATACACCATGATAGTAATCAACTGCCTGTTTGGAAGAGTCTCTTCCTTCTCCCTGTCCCCACTGAGGTAAAATGCCAGTTTCCCCAGAGGGAGTGAGGAGGCTACTCAGTTGCCTAAGGAAAAAGACACTCCGTTTTGTTGTTTTTTTTTACCATCTTCCCTGAGGAGCAACTCCAAGGTCTCCTAGTTCCTTGGAGGCAGCAATCCGCCCAGCAGGGACAGCAACAGTAGGCAGGGTCGGGTAGGGATGGAGGCAGATTTAGGATTGGAGCTGGAGATCTGGAGGAGGAATTCTGGAGGCCAGGGGGCTGGGGCCAGGTGAGCGATCTGGGTTGAGAAGGTCTGGAGGAAGCAGTGAGGAATGTGGAACGAGAAATGAAGGACTCAAGCAGTTGGGCAAGAGAAGCGGTTTGTCTCTTCTTGGCCAAGAATCCCCTGGCTAAAAATAGCCCAGCCAGTAGGGAGAGCAAGCAACTGGGCAAAAAGTAGGAAAAGAAAAGAGCAGCAGCTCTAAAGAGATTTGGAGTTTGTCAGGGAGAATGGGGTGGATAAAAAGCCTTGGCAAGAAAAACATGGCTTTAAAAAATTATCTAGGCTATCTTAAAAAAAAAAAAATTGAGAGTTTCTTGTCACTGTTCGGGAGCCAAACTGTAAGGGTAAAATTTAGGGTTGAGACTGAATATATTATATTAGTGGTCACCAGGGATTTACATTCTAAATCCCAACGAAATACTCAAGTCAGAGTAGATTTATGGTGGTTTATTTATAATAGAAGGAAGAAAATTAAGAATGAGGGAGAAGAGGGAAAGGGTAGAAGATCCACCCCACTCTGCTTAGTCTTTATAATTCTAGCAACCAGGAATGTATACACCCCCATTTAAGGATTAACTGTAGGGGAGGATGGCCTATGACCGGCATGTGCTAGCAAGTGACAAATCAGAAACAACTGACTGATCCCCTGGGCTGTCCCAAGCCAAGCTTAAGCCACCATTGGTACATGTGAATCATAGGAAGTGATGTAAATAACTGCCTTTATATTTCGTGTCACTTCCTGTGAGAGGGGCTTTTGCCGCTTTTGTGGGACTTGGCCCTGGAACTTGAGCCTGGAGGAGCTCAGCATGAGACCTCAGACCGCCTTGCTTGAAGGGACCATGTGGTGAGTGATAAGGCTTATTCCCCTTTCCCTTGACCCTTTTGAAGGCCTCCAAAGAGGCCCCTCATCTTGGAGGAGGCATCCTAGCTGGAAGTCGAGCTAGATTTAATCTTCTGGGAAGGCCCCTTGGCTGAGGCCTCTGAACTTCCCCTGGCTCAGACTAGCCTGGAGCAGATCTTCTACCCTTTCCCTCTTCTCTCTCATTCTTAATTTTCTTCCTCCTATTGTAAATAAACCACCATAAAATTCTATTCTGACTTGAGTATTTCATTGGGATTTAGAATGTAAATCCCTGGCAACCACTAATATAATATTTTCAGTCTCAACCCTAAATTTTACCCTTAACAATACTCAAGAAGTACTTGGAGAAATTCTTAGATAGTAGATAAAAGGTAGTAGATATATAATAGTAGTATTCAATTAGGCAGTATTTCACTAACTCTTAAAAATGAGATGACATTACAGAGAATTGTAAGATTTAAATTAATGTGCAATACTTAAAGTATTTTTATAAAGTTCATTATCTGACAAAATAGAACCACGTGACTTAAGTTTTTCAACCTCCTCAAAAATCCCTGCCCCACTAAGAAGTGTGTGGCGTGCTGGGGATCATAGTTTTTAGGGTAACAGTCTAATTTCATAATCCCCCTGAGATCCTTTGGAAGACTAACCTCCCCAGTGGATCTTGTAAACATAATCAACTTATAAATTACAATAATTTGGGGATAAAAGGGAAAGAGAACAAAACCAATTATTGCTAGACACATTGACAAAAAGCCAATTGGGGGCAGTCCCCTTCAGCATAAGAGGATACTTACAAAATAAATGTGTTACAACCCCCCACAGTTCAATCACTTATACTCCATGGTTCATTCTGGGTCTTCTAATGCTATGGAGGTTTCTTCAGGCATCTTCATGGTGCCTTCTTCATACAATTCATCTTCTAGATTCAGAGTTATCAAGTTCCTTGAAATGTTTCTTTCTTAAAAGGTTTTTTTAGTTTTATGACAATTATACAATCCCTATGATAATTATGTAATCCCCCTTGAGGAGAGTGTTGCAGTCCCTATGACAATTACACAATCCCCCTAAAGAGGGTGTTGATCAACACTCAGATTCGCTCAGGTAGCCACTGAAACTCATGGCTTTTATCTTGGCTGAAATACTCCCTCTTGGGGCCATTTAGGGGTATCATGCCCCTTAGGAAAATTTTATAAGTCTATAAGCCATCATGGGGGTAATCAACCCCTTGGATTTGCTCCCTTCTTTGGCATGTCTGTAACAGCTCTAAGAAACATGTCTTTCATATGTCTCATCCCTTTTAATGTGGAGGTGAGGATCTCATTTCACTTCAGCTATTAAATGGACCTTTACCTCTTTTTACAAACAACTCAAAGGTACTTTTACAATGGTATCTTCTCCAGTCCATTCATAGGGGGAAAGGTACAAATAAGGACAGTGCAAAAGAATATATAGCTAATAGCCAAAACACAGTAACTTAAAGTGATGTTATAGAGATATATGTCATAGGATACAGGCACTGAATGCACGAGTTCTTTTTTTTTTTCCAATTCCGATATAGACTTTTATAAAACAATGGAGTCTGAAAAGGCTTAAAAATTTCACCTCTAGACTCTTTAAAAAGTACCTTCCCCTCCCAGTATCATCAAACTTCTAGATTCCTTTGGTCACACCTCTGGGATCTTCCATAGTGAGGGAGAATTCTGCACTGAGTATAGTGTGGAGGAATCCCATATTGGATGTATTCTAGAGCCTGGGCAGGCCAGAATGGTAAGGTAGTATAAAGATATGAATTTCTCCCCTGAATTGTAGGATTACCCAAGCTAGTAGCAAGGAACAGTAGTAAGAGAAAATATCCTTAAACTGGGAGCTGTTTGAGATGGGTAATGTATATCTCTTCCATAGAGTAGGCCATGCTTGCAATTCTACTTACTGCTTGGAAGAGTAATCTTCCTTCCCCTCCCCCCCAGGGGTAAAAATGCCAGGGAGCATCTTGCTTCCCCTGCTACATGGACAGGGTAAAAGCCCTTGAGGAGGCTAATTATTGCTTAAGGGAAACACACCTGGGCTTCCAAGGCAAGCCTCAAGCACTCAGCTGTTGGAAATGTAAGGGAAAGAGGGATTTATATATTCCAAGCCTCTGGAGAGCTGTTCCAATCAGCAGCAATAGCAGCAGGAGCAATGGCTCCACAAGGACCGCCCAGACAGGGCGGCAAGATTTGCAGGATCAGCAGCAACAGGCAGCAGCTCTGAAGAGAGGTGGGGGCAGGGAAGCTGTGGCAGGAGAAACATGGTTTCTTTTCAAACTAAATTACTCAAGAGAGAATTAAGAGTTCTGAACCCCACTTCTGGTTGCCATAAATGTAAGATTTAAGTTAATGTGCAATACTTCAAGTATTATTTTTATAAAGTTTATTATCTGACAAAATAGAACCATATGACTAAGTTTTTCTACCTGCTCAAAAATCCCTGCTCCACCAAAGCCAAGACAGGAAGGAAAAAGCACAAAGAGATGGCCCTCTACCCAATTTATATCCTGTCTAAGTCAGCACATAATGACAGGAAGTGAGTGGGGTTCTGAGGATCATAGTTTTTCTGGGGGATTGTAATTTTTAGGGTAACAGATTTTAATTTCACAGAATCTCTTTTTTTGTAAATCATGCCCGTTTCAGTACCGACAATTCTTATATTTCTTGTCATGTGGTCTGTTTTGAGACAGACAAGAATAAGACCTGCAGTCATGTTTTAATATTATGACTGATAGATTTTGTTACTTGATCTTCTAATGATTTTTAGTAATTTCCCTTAAGACTAGTCTTGTGTGTGTGGTGGGGGTGAGTAGGGGGATTGATTGGATAGAGAGCCAGGTCTAGAGACAGGAGGCTTTGGGTTCAAATCTTGCCTCAGACACTTCCTGGTTGTGTGACCCAGTTCAAGTTACTTAACCCCCATTGCCTAACCATTAGCACTCTTCTACATTGGAATCAAAGAACAGTATTGATTCTAAGATTGGAGATAAGAGTTAAAAAACAAAACAAAGCAAAACAAAACCAGTATATATGCTTGTATATTTCAGTGAAGAAAACAGAACAAGTATATTTGGACCAGCTTGACTTGGCCATATTGCAATAATGTTTAGGAAAGGAAGAATATAGGCATTGTGTACTTCTCAGAAGAGCTCATTCTTTGCCATTTGTCCATAATTAACAGCAAGGAACAAATAGGTTTTTAGGAGAACTATCCCTGACAAGTTATAGTGGTGAAAACCCGTGTTTTACTTTTTTTCTTCTTAGTACTAATAACTGTTCAAGGCATTTTGCAGTATGCTGTAACTGTATCTGACCCCTGAGATCATTGTAGAAGATATGTTTGTGGTATTTTGCTCTCCCAACTAGAAAATACAGCATATAGGACAAAGTAAATTAGCTTTTATCTGAGATAAAAAGATGATTCTACCTAATGTCCCCTAGCTTTTTTAATTAGAAAAGAAGCAGGTTTTCTTAACCAAGTAAATATTCCTTTCGTAATCAAGTCATTTTCCTCTTCTCCTTCAGTTTTAAAATATATAATATGCAATCCAGTTTTCTTGGAAAAAAAAAAGGATCGATCAAGAAATCTTTAAGCATAGTAGTAATGTTTAAAATTTTTAAATATGAATTAAATTGCTCCTTTATTTTTTAAAAGTTTGTAAAATGAAAGGAATTTTTTCAAAATTAAAATTTTTTCTTCAAAAAGTTTTAAAACTTAGATCTTTTCCTTCCAAACTATTAATTCCACATTTTCTTTGAGTCACTTGTGTCTTGTTAGGTTTACTGAGTATCTCTGAAAATGAAGAGGCTGCAAAATTTATACTGGAAAGGAAAGATAAGGCATAGATGTTATATACTAATTACTTCTGAACTTCTGATATGCTAATGCAGCATTTTGGAGTTCTAAGTATTTCTGATTGTATGACCTGGGGTGAGTTACTTTTCACATTTATAAAGTGAGAGTTATAATATTTGTATTCTCTCTCTAGTTGCCTAGAAGAAAGTGTCTTGTAAATCAGAAAGTGCTGTACATTTGTTAAGCACCTTCTGTGTGCTAGACACTGTGCTAAGATTGCCAGGGATCCAAACAAAGGCAAAAGACAGTCTAGTCTCTGTCCTCAAGTAGTCACAATTGAAAGGGGGACATAAGCAAATAAATATGTACCAACAAGCTATATTCAGGATAAATAGGACATAAGAGAGAGAAAGCACTAGAATTAAGAGGGAATCAAGAGGGATTGAGAAAGGCTTCTGAAGAAGATGGGATTTTTAGTTGAGTCTTGCAGGAAGCCAGGAGGCATGGAGAACAGTCAGAGAAAAATGCATGAAACCAAGAGAGAGTGTCTTGTTCATGTCACTGGATTGAAGAGTATGCTAATGTTTGTTATAAATAGGCTCTGAAGACACAGCCACCAAATCTCTTATTTTTCTACCACATACTTTGTTTTTATATTAAATTTTTAAAAATCAGCTGAATTTCAGGATTACATTTCATAGCATTTCATTAAAGAAAAAAACTATCAAAAATCAAACAAAAATACCTTACCTAGATATGCCAAAGTAAGTAATACATGAATAATCACTTCCATAATAAACTACCAATTTGATCCTGCAGACAGTCCCTTTCTGGAGGCCATGACCAACTTTTTCATGTATTATCTTTTTGTTTTACAGCATTACTTTGGCTTTCTTTGGGATTAGTTTGCTGGTTATAGGAACTACTATGGTTGGACAGCTCCCAAATAGCAGGTAAAATGTTTTGTTTTGTTTTCTATTCATGACTAAGTAGGACTTACTCTTTGTTATTGTCTATCTATCTCTATATATCATGTGTGATTATTTTTGCAAACATTGTGATAGCAACTCATTTAAATCTTCTGATTCCTTTAATATTTAAAAAAAAATTAATCTTTTTAATCAGCAAAAAATACACCTTTTCTTCCTCTCTCCCCCCATCAATTAACAAAGAAGGAAAAACAAAACCCTTCTTACTAATAAACAAGTATAGCCAACAAAACAAATTTCCACATTTGCTACATTCAAAAACCTGTCTCTTCATTTTCAGTCCTTTATATTTCTGTAAGAGAAGTGAGTAACATATTTCATCATTAGTTCTTTGGAATCCTATTTGGTCATGACATCAGAATTTCTAAATTTTTCAAAGTTTTTTGTCATATTGTTGACATTGTATAAATTGTTCTGGTTCTGCTCTGCATCAGTTCCTATAAGTTGAAAGGAACAAGCTTTCTCTGAAACTATTTCCTTTGTTATTTCTTACAACACCATAGTAATCTAGGAATCCTGTGTGCGTGTTTGTATTGCATATGTATATGAATATATTTGTGTATGTATATATGTATGTGTGAAGATGTAACAGACCACCCTTAGGCCTTCTATCTAATTAGACCCTGTCTATGAGGACCGATCCTGTTAAGGTTTAGAGGGCAGACACAAAGATAATCTTTCCATATTAGACTATAAGCAGTTTATCCTTATTCAGTTCGTTATAATTGTTCATTCTTGTTTTCCATTTTTTTTTATCCTGACTCCTGCATTTGCACTTGAAAGTCTCTACATATCTCTGATCTTTTCCTCAGGAATGCTTGTTAGTCCTTTATTTCTTTCAAATTCCATTTCCCCGCTAGGATTATACTCAGTGTTGTTGTTTAAGTTATTCTTGATTGTAAGTCTATATCCTTCACCATATTGAATATTGTATTCTCTGTTCCTTTATAGTTGTTATCAGTCATGTCCAAATGCTTTTTTAATTTTTTGTAGTACTTTGCCATTTCCTTCTTCAGCTCATTTTGCAGATGAGGAAACTCAAGCAAACAGAGTTAAGTGACTTGCCTAGGGTCACACAATGTCAGAGGCTATATTTGAATTCATGTCGTTTTTACTCCAGGGCTGGCATTCCACTGTTCAATCTAGTTGTTCCTTTCAAGTGTTGGCATTGTGTGTGAGCACGATATTATTGTTACTCCTTAGTACTTGAATTCTTTCTGTCTGCCTATTGTTTTCTTTGACCCAAAAGCTCTGGGTTTTGGCTTTGGTTTTCATTTTGAGTTTCTTTCAGGAGGTGACCAATGAATTCTTATTATTTATACTTTGCCCTCTGGTTATAAAAGAACTAAGCAGTTTTCTTTCATGATTTCTGAAAATATATAGGGTTTTTTTTTTGGGGGGGGTTTGGTCATGGGGTTGTGGGTGTGGAATGGCATTTGGTAATCCAATAATTCTTAAATTTTCTCTCCTCAATCTGTTTTCTGTGTCAGTTGGCTTTACTATAAGATAGCTTATGTTTTCCTCTATTCTTTTAGTCTTTTGATTTTGTTTTAATATTTCATGTTATCTTGTGCATATTGGCTTACTATTCTAATTTTCAGGGAATTTGTTGCTGTGGGCAAGGTTTTTTCCACCTGGGCAAAGCTATTAATTTTCTTTCTGATTATTTTTTTTCCCCATAGCTCTCATTTCTTTTCTAATTTTGCCCTCTCATAATTTAATTTTATTTATGAGAACATTTTAAACCTTTTTTTTTAAACCCTTGCTTCTTTTCTAAGAATTCTAGATGGACTTGTGCCAAAGTTGTGTTTTTCTTTTCAACTTTACTTTATAAATAAATGTTTGGAGTCATTTGGAGACAAATGGAGATAAAACCTGCTTCAAGGTTTTGTCCTCAGTGTCTCTATCAATATAGTAGATTTTTATGGTGGGCTTTTTTTAAAATTTTTTTTCTCATTCTTCCAGCCTATGTCCTGGCTTTAGACTTGATGTTAAGCAAGGCTCTTTTCTACTTCTGGAAGCAATGTCTAGGCTATTTCTTCTGCTTCTGCTTTCTTGGGGTACTTAGTGCTTAGGCAGTTCAGGCTGGGGACCTGCCAGCTTTTAGTATTCTCAAAATCTTCTGATCCATCACACAGTTTGGCCCCCTGTTCTGAGCTCTGCTAGTTCTTGACCTGGGTTCAGATCTAGTAGCAGGCCTATTGGCTTGCTTCATTTGGAATTTCAGTAGACTGCCACTGCTTCAGACACTTCCTGCTGGATGAGAAGTTCTGGTGAATGAAGGAAGAGTAAATTTCTATTTGGAATGAGATTCTCTCTTTGGTTATTACCTCTACTGGGTTCAAACTGGGCTTGAAATGAAAGTGAGACCCTGTTCTGCTTATGGGATCTTCCAATTCATACAATTGCTGCTTCCTCTGAACTTTCTCTTCTCAGACTGGGTAATCTACAGCCCTTGACTGCCCTTTACCCTACAATGCCACCCCTAATTACAGGCATTCCTCAGTCTTTCCTAGAGCTATCACCCAGGATTGGTAGAAAGAGACAGAGGAGATAAGAGATACTAACTGGAATCCTGCCTGTGCCCTGCTTGAAATTAGTCTAATCTCCCATCGTTCACACTCCCAATGCTGGATTTAGGACCTTTTTCTGCCCTGGTGCTCATCTCCTGGTGCTAAAATTTATCTGGTCTCCTGGCCAGACCCCTCCCCCAGTGCCCAAAGACTTCTCTAGGCCACCCAGCTGCTTCTTGATTCTGAACTTGCTCCTTTCTGGGTATACAACCTGGCGGCCTCAGTAGCTCTCTACCTCAGAATGTCATTCCTTTCTCTGTCCTCCCCAGATCTCTGACTTGGAACAGTGTAGTAAGGGGCAGAACTGCCAATTGGCACTTGTTTCTGAACTGGTACAAGTTCAATTGCTTCCAGAATTGATCTAGAAACTTCCTCTTGCCCTGGTACATAGACTCTCTCTGTACAAGATTTCATCACATGGTACACCCCTGAACAGATCCCATCTCTCATACCCTTAGACCTCTCTGTCTTTTTCCTCTCATTACCTGAGCTGGAAAAATGCACCATTGTGATTTTTTTTCTTGGATTTCTGTATTGGGATTCAGGCTAACTTGTTTTCTAGGTCTTTGTGGAAGAATTTTTTTTAAGTGAAATTGTATTTTCAGCTATCTTGAAGGAAAAACACTGTTTTCTTAAAAAAAATTTTTTTTTTAAAGAAAACTTTTCTAGATGGGAGGTCCAAATCTGGCCTCAGACACTTCGCAACTGTGTGGTCCTGGGCAAGTCACTTAACCCCCATTGCCTAGCTTTTACCACTCTTCTGCCTTGGAACCAATACTAAGTATTGACTCCAAGACGGAAGGTAAGGGTTAAAAAAAACAAAACTTTTTTCCATGATTCCATGATTCATGATTCTCTCCTCCTACCCCCTTCCCCATTCTTTCCTTCCCCCTCTCCCCCAAATCTGACAAGCAGTTCCACTGGGTTATATATGTATCTTTGTTCAAAACCTATTTCCATGTTATTCATATTTGCAGTAGAGTGATCTTTTAACATCAAAACTCTAATCATATCCCTATCGAACTATGTGATTGATCATATGTTTTTCTTCAGCATTTCTGCTCCCACAGTTCTTTCTCTGGATATAGATAGCATTCTTTCTCATAAGTTCCTTTGGATTGTCCTGGGTCATTGCATTGCTACTTATAGAGAAGTCCATTACATTCTATTGTGCCATAATATATCAGTCTCAGTGTACAATGTTCTCCTGGTTCTGCTCCTTTCGCTCTGCATCAATTCCTGGAGGTCATTCCATTTCCCATGGAATTACTCCAGTCCATTATTCCTTTCAACTCTGTATGACTATCTTAATGTTTCTTTTATTAACTTTCACCACCCATTTTCTAATACTCTTGGGTATACAATGAGTCCCACAGAATTAGAAGAAGAGCTGGAGTTTACTGCTTTGAAAAAATCATCCTGCAATTTAAAATTAAAAAAAAAATAATTTTTAAAAAAGGATAATAAAATCTGGAGTACCTAATTTGCAGAATTGATATGGGCAATATTGAGTAATGTACTTTGTTCAATAATGTTCAGCACTTTTCAAAACTGAAAGCCTCAGGTAAATAACTTTTGTCATTGTTTATAATCTAAATAACAACACTGCCAACTGTTATTCTACTCTTAAAGTGTATCCTCAATTTCACATTCAGATATTTTCTTCCTACAGTTTGAAAAACTGGCTAAGTGAACTGGTCCATCTGACTTGCTGCAGAATCTGTGTCCGAGCTCTTTCTGGTACTATTCATTACCATAACAAGTGAGTATAAGAGAATTTCAGGTTGGATTTTCTAGATCAAAGGCTCTTAACTTGAGGTCTATGAACTTGGTTTTTAAAATACTTTTATTTTAGTATATTGCTTTCTTTTTTAATCCTCTGTATTTTGTTTTATTTAAGAACATTATTCTGAGAAACGGCTCTCTAGTAATGACCAAAAGAGGTCTATGACAAAAAAATGATGCTCTATATGAATGCTGGGTTTTGATCTTTGAGTTTTAAAAAAGTGTGTAGAAAGGAATATAATGGAATGTCAATATTCTTCTATAGAGTAAATATATATAATAATATAATAGGGGTAGACTTTATGCATGGAATACATTTGGTAATGGATCAGGGTTCATTCAAACATTATTGGGCCCTACCAAAGTTTTAAAGTGAGAGTCAATATGAGCCATGGCATGTAGAAACAGTATAGTACTGAGAGTTTGGAGACCTGGATTTCAGTCCTGGCTCTCTTGGATGACCTTGGGAAAGTCAATTAATCAATAAACATTTTTTAAGCACCAGCTGTGTGTCAGGCACTGTGTTGAGCATTGATGATAGGAAGGAAGGCAAAAGACGGGAGTTCATGCCCTTGTGGAGATCACTATCTAAAATGATGTAAGCTCTCT
This sequence comes from Monodelphis domestica, assembly GCF_027887165.1. Taxonomy (NCBI): domain Eukaryota; kingdom Metazoa; phylum Chordata; class Mammalia; order Didelphimorphia; family Didelphidae; genus Monodelphis; species Monodelphis domestica. The sequence continues at coordinate 268,006,520 of NC_077232.1, forward strand.
GTGGTTGGTTGGACTAGATGGTTTTCAAAAGTTCATTCCAATTAGAATTTCATGAGTAAAAACACTCCTAAATTGTTCTTTTGTGTCTTCATCTCAGTGAAATGGATTAGATTTTTTGAGTTCTTTATACAGTCAATTTTTGTTGTTTTTTTTTTGTTTGCATTAAAGTTAAGATATTCTCTGCAGATGGACAAACTTTGGCTGTTATTTGTATTCAAATTAATCTCACTTCCTGTACAACCTCTTTCAGCATTTAAGCCTGAACATTTGAACCTACTATTTAAACAATAGGATTTGGATTTGAAGAAAATGCTCTCGGAGAAATAGCATCTGAAAAGATCCTTATCCAAGAAGGGTCATAAATTCCAATAGAAATTGCGACTCTTTTAAGGGATCCTTTCACAGTGCTCTATGTCCGTATGCACATGATTGATGTCTAGCAGATTGTAATAATGCCCTGTGGTGTCATGTTACTCTCTTTGCCATGGTGCTTCCTCCTCACCTTGGCCTCTTAGGATCTTGACTTTCCTGAATCACATCTCAGCATGTGCTACTTCATATTAGAAGGTTTTCTGATTCCTTGCAGCTGTTACACCTTCCTCCTTAACATGCATGGCCTTATATTTATTTTAAATATGCTTAATTATATATATGGTGTATCTCTCTTTTGAATGGATGATTTTTGAGAACAGGGACTATTTTTGTCTTTGTTCTCCTTACTGCTAACAGAGTTCTGACACATATTGTAGGTACTTAAAACTCTGTCAGGACATTCCAAGGCAGGCAGTGCTCAACAAAATGCCTTAGACTTTATTCAAATGGAATGTAGATTATCTTTCTTCTAAAGTTTTCATTAGACTGATCTTGTACCTTTCCCTTAGAAGACTGATAGTAAAATTTTTTTTTTGTAATTACAGGCAGTACCGACCCCAGAAAGGAGGCATTTGTGTTGCTAATCATACTTCTCCAATAGATGTTCTGATCTTGACGACTGATGGATGCTATGCCATGGTAAGAGCAACCAGTAGTGCTGTCATATATTGATGTGTGTTGTGATGCACTGTTTTTGACTCAGTGGAATGATAGCTTTTGTGTAATGGATTCCAGTTATGCACACTGATTCAGAACTGCTAGAGACTTTGCATTAGCTTGATGCCATCCTTGACTTTGTCATCAGGCAAAATTACATTTAAATTATCCTTAATCTCTTAATTAAAATAAAAAACAAAAACAAATCTATACCCCTTCATTTGGTGATATCTACCAGTGCAGTCATGTTCTTTCGTGGAACTAACCTGTGGCTGAGTACTGGCATTGGAGTCAAGAAGACGATGCTAGCTATGTGACTTTGGGCGAGTCAATTCATTTAACCTCTGAGCCTCAGTTTCTCTGTCTATAAAATGAGGGGACTAGACTTGATCTATAAGGTTTCTAGTGGTCCTAAATATGTCAGCAATTTATGATAGATATTTATTTAGAGAAGTAGAGAATAGTTTTCTCTTTATGGCCTACATACTGATTGTATGCCTTACTTATATAGATAGTTTAAATAATCAGTTCCCTTAATTAGATTTTTGTGTCATTTATGGTATAACAAAGTATAAGGAATCTGTGGGGTTTTTTTTTTCATATTCTTTGTAGTGGCAGGGAGCATAAAGCCAATCCTAAAGTCAGTCCCTTATTAATTCAGTTCTAGATTAGAACAAAATGAGGGAGCAGTTAGGGGCTTAGTGTATTAAGAACCAGGCTTAGAGATGGGAGATCCTGGGTTCAAATCTATCCTCAGACATTTTCTAGCTATGTGACCATGGGCAAGTCCCTTCCCCATTGCCTAGCTTTTATCACTCTTCTGCCTGGGAACCAATACACTGTATTGACTCTAAGATTGAAGATAAGGGTTAAAAAAAAGGAATAGGATGAAATACTCACAGGTCATTCAATAGTAAGGAGAAGCTGTAGCACTGAAAGTGGACTCAGCCTGGATATTAAATTAGTTCTCTTCACTCAAGGAGACTCCTCTGGCCGCCTCCTTAGGAGGAGAGTCAGGGCAGGTTGTAGGGACTAATGTGGGCTTGGCACAGCTGCTCCTTGGCTGGATATTTTAAGCCTTTGGGTGACAGGTGACCCAGTGTCAGTATGGTGAGAGGCAACCAGTAGGTTATACCAACAAAGGGGAGCCTTTTTTTTTTTTATTCCCGGTGCCAATCATGATCCTAGGACAATTTTTTGGCCTTCTAGGGTTGGAGCCATTAGTATCACCTGTTGGAAAAGAGGAACCACAGCAGTTCAGTATTTGTTGCTGTTTGGTTTACTCAGTAGAGTAAGGATTAAAGATTCTCTTTCAATAAAGATTTATTTCAATAAAGATCTATTTGCTAGAGTATGATGTGCAATTGGGCAGGTGATGGTTTGAGTGTATGCATTTTTTCATAAAAGTGATAGAAATGGATAAAATGAGGTGGGACCGGAGTTGACCAGAACAGCAGACTGGATTGTATTATGGGGAAAAGCCTTCTTATTCTCTTCAGTATTCTTACAGAGATGATTTTTAGCTGGGGTCTATAGCATGTCATAATCTCAGAATTCATTAGTGGCCAGAATGATAGTATTGAAAAGCCATTGGCCACCACTGTGATGTTGGAAGAGCATGATGCTCAAGAACCTGTACGGTGGAGCTGAGATTTCTGTTTTGGCCAGATGCCAGAGGTCAGTGCTCATTCCTCTGGGCAAGCTGCTTACCCAGGTATGTTGGTAGTCATCTTGAAGACTTTTGCAATGCTTAATAAGTTCTTTCAAAGATCATGCTTTACCCATTTATTGATGTTGTTAAGACCATGACAATATGGCAATCACAGCTGGCCATTCAGCTAAGGGAGCTCCCGGTTCTAAACTTGGATCAATTAAGGAGGAAAATGGCTGGATGGAATTTTCACTTCAAAATATTTGAATGATACAAGCATGGCAGTGGCAGAACAAATGTTATAAATTCAGAGCTTTATCAGCCTATTTGGCTTATCTAGCCTTACATGTTGTAAAAGTTTGATTCTGTTCTCTTTGGATGTGTGTGTGTGTGTGTGTGTGTGTGTGTGTGTGTGTGTGTGTGTGTGTGTCTTTGTTTAAATGTTGTATTTTCCCCAGTAGTAGGTGAGCTCTTTCAGGGTAGGGTTTCCAGCATGATACTGTACTTTGCCCCCAGGAGGCAAAGTTATAGGTGACCTTCTGAACCATGAAAAGACATAGGGTGGGTATGAGTAGGCTATTTTCCCTCAGTGCCTGGGTTCTTCTCATTTTGAAACATCCAAATATTGCTGTGGTCTTCTTAGTCCAGAATCTCTCTTTATCATTAGTAGAGAGACATTCTTACCCTTTTCTCTCCATTAGTAAGTTCTTCCCAGGGCCTACATTTTATGGAAAGACTGGTCAGCCACCCTTCATTTCCCTCTCAGCTCTGATTGACTTGCAGATTTCTTTAGAACCACAAAAACTTGTTACACTCTATCCTCCCTTGCCTCCTGTCCCCCATGCCTGGAATGTTCTCTCTCCTTAATCCTGCCTATTGCTTTCTTCAATTTGATTTACGTGTTAATTGAAATTCTATTTTCTACAGACACCTTTCCTAACCTCTCTTAATTCTAATGATTTTCCTCTCTTATTTCCTATTTATCCACTATATGGCCTGTTTGCAAGTTATTTTTCCTTACTGTCTCCCTATTAGCTTGTAAATTCCTTGAAAATGGGGACTGTGTTTTGCCTATTTCTGTATCCCCAGCATTTAGCCTTGTAGATAGTAGGTAGATGTTTGATCATCTAGAAAGAACACTGGTCCTGGAGTCAGGAAAACTCTACTTCAGATCTGGCCATAGATGCTTACTAGCTGTGTGAACCTGGGAAAGTCACTTACTTCTATTTGCCTCAGTTTCTCATTTGTAAATTGAACTGGAGAAGGAAATGGCAAATTTCTGTAGTATCTTTGCCAAGAAAATCCCCATGAGGAATCAGACATGACTGGAAAATAACTAAACAACCACTTAACTGTCTGCTTAACTGTGTAAAGCTTCTATCCATCCACTGTATGAAGTGCATTTTGTTCCTGTGGACAAGGTGGAAACACATCGTCTTTGAATGATAGCACTTAGAGGATTTTTAGTTGATAAATATATGCACCAAGTAGTTTTCAAATCTATATTCTATTTCAATGCTTTTTGTTTTTGCATCACATTTATTTCCAAATGTATCTCCTTTATACTACCTCCATCTAACAAGTCTTCTCTTGTAGCAGATTTTAAAAAGAAAAAAAGGAAGTCCCCACTCATGCTAAGAAGTGCATCTTCTACTGTATCTGCCAGTATTCTACTATATTCCACAATTAGTCTTCTCACCCCCAACTATGTTGTGAAGGGAAGAAAGATACCTTTTCTCAACTCTTTTCCCATACCAAGCTTGGTCATTACAAAAATACATTGTTAAATTTCATCTTATTCTTTTCTCATACATAGTTGCACTCATTTGTCTATGTTATTTTGCCAGTACTGTTTACTGCACTCAGCTTTATCCCGAGTTCATGCTCCTTGCAGTCTTCCCTTCTTTCTCTGAATTCTTATTTACCATTTCCTTATAGCACAGCAGTATCCCATTATATTAATGTACCAGAATTTGTTTTCTATCAGTCCTCAGTTGATGAGCAAGGAGGTTCTTTGTTTCTAGGTCTTTGCTACCACAACATTTGCTACTCTGAATATTTTGGTATAATTGTGACTATTCTTTCATTGACTTCCTTAAGATATGTGTCTAGCATCTGGATCAATAGCTATTAATAATGGCACTTCTTTTTGTTATTGGTAAACATAATTCCAAAATGCTCTTTGGATTGGTTAAATTGATTCATAGCTCCTCCCGCTTTGCTTGTTTTCCCATAACACTTTTCTAGTACAATATTAAATAATAGAGGTGATAATGGGTATCTTTGCTTCACTCTTGATCTTGAGAAGGCTTGTAACAATGGTTTTAAGTTACTACTAATAATTTAAACAAAGGCCCTTTCTAGTGTTTTTCAATAGGAATGGGTGTTGTATTTTGTCAAAGGCTTTTTATGCATTTGAGATGTGATTTTTGTTAGTTTGGTTATTGATATGGTTAATTATGCAGATGTTTTTCAGCCTTGAATTCCTGGTATAAATCCCACTTGGTCATAGTGAATAATCCTTGTGATAACTTGCTGTAATCTCTTTGCTAGTATTTTATTTAAGATTTTTGCATTCATTTAAGGAGATCAGTCTATAGTTTTCTTTCTCTGTTTTTGGTCTGCTTGGCTTAGATTTCAGGACCACATTTGTGTCCCAAAAAAGAATTGGTAGGACTCCTCCTTCTTTTGTCAAATAGTTTGTGTATAGAATTGGAATTATTCTTTAAATGTTTGATAGAATTCACTTGTGAATCCATCTTGCCTGGGGATTTTTTCCCTGAGAGTTCATTGATGGCTTGTTCAATTTCTTTTTCTGAGATGGGATTATTTAAGTTCCATTTCCTCTTTTGTTAATCTAGGCAATTTATATTTTTGTAAATATTCATCCATTTCAGCTAGATTGTCATATTTATTGTCATATAATTGGGCAAAATAGATCCTAATAACTGCCTTAATTTCCTCTTCATTAGAGGTGTTATCCCTCTTTTCATTTTTGATACTGGTGAATTGATTCTCTTCTTTTTTAATTAAATTAACCAATACTTTTATCTATTTTACTTGTTTTTTCAAAGAACTAACTCCTAGTCTTATTTATTAGCTTAATAGTTCTTTTACATTCAATTTTATTAATTTCTCCTTCAATATTTAGGTTTTCCAAATTAGTCTTTATCTGGGGATTTTTAATTTGTTCTTTTTCTAGTTTTTTTTTAGTTGCATGCCCAATTCATTGATCTTCTCTTTCTCTATTTTATTGATATAGACATTCAGGGATATAAATTTTCCCATGAGTACCTCTTTGGGCTATGACTTTGATATGTTGTCTGTGATTCTCTTCAATAAAATCAATAATTGTTTCTATGATTTGTTCTTTAACCCACCAGTTTTAATTAGATTATTTAGTTTCCAATTAATTTTTAATTTGCCTCTCCAGGAACCCTTATTAATTATAATTTTTATTGTATTATGATCTTAAAATTTGCATTCATTATTTTTGCTTTTATGCATTTTTTTATTTTTGCAATGTTGTTTATGCCCTATTACATGGCCAATCTTTGTATATGTACTATGAGCTTCTGAAAAGAAGGTGTAAGAGATGAACTGGACTTGATCTGCCAGCAGAACAGAGAGAAGCAGATCTGGCAAGCTGGAGAATTCTGCAGGAATAGAGGAAGGACAGGAAGGAGAGAGAATCCTGGGGAAAGGAGAGGAAGTGAACTGAACTGGACAGTTGGAAAGATTCTTCTCCTCTCTGAGAAGTGACCAGCACTTATCTCCTCCTGTGAAAGCTTGCTCTCAATATCCCAAGAAGACAAACAAGTGACTAGGATTAGAAGTTGTTCACTAGAAGAAAGATTTCCTCCAGATCCCCTAAAGTCCTGGACTGGTTACAGCTGCCAAGGCAGTTAGAGCCAGAACTACTTCTTCTAAATGACCCCAGGGGATCAGATCAACAAAGCCTGATCTGCAAGGCTTTTGGGAGAAGGGATTTCAGTTAGTCTAGGGACCCCCTGCTCTCTTTGAATTTTAGATTTACTTCAGTCTAGCTTAGTCTAACAAAACAGGAATGTCTATACCTCTACTTAAGGATTAAGTATTGAGAAGGATGGCCTATGACAGACATGTGCTAGCAAATGACAAATCAGAAACAACTGACAGACCCCCTGACCTGTCCTAAGGCAAGCTTAAGCTACCATTGGTCCATGTGAGATGCAGAAAGTGATATAAAAAATAGTCTATATATTTCGCGTCACTTCCTCTCTTAGCTCTTTTTGCGGTGAGGTGGTTCTGGCTCTTTCCGCAGAGAGGTGGCTGGGGGCAGCATGCTGAGCGACTTGGCATCTTGGTGTAGTTGCAGCTGTTGTCCAGGTTTGTCAGTGAGTGTCCTTGATACAATACTGGGAGAAGATTAGTAGTATAGTTCAGGTGAGGCATCTTGACTGAGCTCTCTCTGAGTTTAGGCAGATTCCTTTCTCCTTTAGTTTCCCTAAAAACGCCATCCTCCTAGGAGGCCTCTCCTAGGCCTAAAAGGCTAGAAGGTCCCTTGGCTCAGGCTAGGTCAGAGAAATCCTATACCCATTTCCCTCTCTCTTCTTAATTCCTTCCTTCTATATTAATTAAACCACCATAAAATTTCCTAACTGACAAGTATTTATTTTGGGATTTGAATTAAATCCCTGGTGACCAATTAAATTTATATTCAGTCTTAACCCTAAATTTACCCTTACATCCCTCTTCCCTTCTGCTTCATTCCTAAACTCATCTGCCCTATCCTTTATCTTGTTCCCTTAGAATAAAACAGTTTAAGAATAAGTGACTGACTCCCTGACTCCATTACATCTAGAGAGAGACTTGAAATTGGGGGGAGGGAAGTGACATCTCTCTCCCCAGGGAGAGGAAAGCTAAATGTATCAAGCTTATTTAGCCAAGGTTTCTGAGGGAACAGAAGTTAATGTCTGGAAAGGCAAAGTGGGGTTGTCAGGGTGAGCTGAGAGAGGAGACAATCCATCCTCTCTCTCTCTATGACTCAACTCCATCTTTACCTTACTCTGGTCCTGACCCAGCAGGGAGGAAAAACTCCATTCTCTCTCTCCCCTCATATTGCAGTTATATTACAAAGGTATATTCCTTTTTATCCCTATTCAATTTTTTCCAGCTATCTGTTAACTCTAATTTTTCAAAAATTTAATTTACTTACCTTACTTCATTTTTGGTTCAATTTATCTAAGTCTGATAGGGGAATGTTGAGGTCCCCCACTACTATAGTTTTACTATGTATTTCCTCCTTAAGCTCCTTTAGTTTTTTTCCTTTAAAAATCTGGATGTTATACCATTTGGTGCATATATGTTTAATATTGATATTATGTCATTGTTTTTATTACCTTTTAGCAAGATGTAATTTCCTTCCTCATCTATTTTAATCAGATCTATTTTTGCTTTAGCTTTGTCTGAGATCATGACTTTTTTTACTTTTTTACTTTAGATGATGCATAAAATTTTGCTTCGGCCTTTTACCTTTAGTCTGTGTGTATCACCTTGCCTCAGATGTGTTACTTGTAAACAACATACAGTAAGATTCTGATTTTTATTCTACTCTGCCATCCACTTCCATTTTATCCATGCTTTTATCTCATTTACATTCATAGTTATGATCATTGTGTTTTGCCCTCCATCTTATTTCCCCCTTTTGATCCTGCTCATTTTCCTTTTACTCTGTTCCTTGTCACCAGTATTTTGCTTTTTATCATCCCCCCCTACATCTCCCTCCCTCCAATACCCCCCCCCCCCTTTCCTTGTCTTATTCCCCTTCTACATCTCTGTAGGGTAAGATATAGTTCTATATCCCGATGAGTATGGTTGTTATTCCCTCTCTGAGCCAGTTAAGATGAGAGTAAATTTTAGCATTGCCTATCACCATCTTCATTCTCCCCTCCACTGTAATACTTTTCATGCCTCTTTATTTTATGAAATTTATTCCATTCCATCTCTCCCTTCCCTTTTCTCTCATTGCAATACTCTTTTTCACCCCTTGATTTTTTTGCATATTATCTCATCATAATCAGTTTGCTTCCCCACCTTCTCTCTAAGTATATTCCTTTTATCTTCATTTTATCTGCTCTACTACAAATAATAATATTTAAGAATTACAAATATCCTCTTTCAATGTAGGAATACATATAGTTTATCATTATTAAGTCCCTTAAATTTTCTCTTTCTTATTTACCTTTTTAGGCTTCTCTTAGGTCTCATGTTTGGACTTCAAATTTTTTGTTTAGGTATTGTTTTTTCTCAGGAATGCTTGTAAATATTCTATATTATTGAATGGCCATTTTTTCTCCTGAAAGACCATACTCATTTCTGCTGGATAGGTGACTAGTTCTAATTTTTTAAGAAATTATTTTCCTCCAGTTTTTAAGACTCCTTTTTCATTTGGCCCATTCCTTCTTGCATTGTTTTCATTTCTTTTCCTCATTTTTCCTCTGCTTCTCTTAATTGCTTTTTAAATGCTCTTTTAGCTTTTCCAGAATCTGTGTCCAAGTCATATTTTTCTTTTGGACTTAGCATGTCTTTGCCTTGCTCTTTGTCTACATAACATTTATCTATAGTTAAGTGCCTTTTTTTCCCCTGTCCACTCATTTTTCCAACCTTTTTATAGGTTGGCTCTGTTATCTGGTTGTTTAGGGTACCCTCTTAAGCTTCATTCCTTCCTTGATGCTACCCTTAGCTTTATTTCTGGATTTCTACCAGTTTTACATCTTACCCAGATAGTGTGATGGCCTGAGGGCTGGAAGCTCTGAAAACCACCTCCCACTGCTGATTCAATTAACCCTCAAGACTGCTGATGGCTGAAATTCTCACCTCAGGTTTGGGTGAAGCTTTTGGTCTCACTGTGGGCTTGATCAGATCAGGAACAGATCAAATTGTAGCCTCAGGCTTGGGTGAAGCTGTTTTTCCACTCTGGGCTTGATTAGGTCAGGTACAGAGCAAACTGCCTTGCCTTTGAGCCTTTGTAGTTTGGTACACCAACTACCCCAAACTGGGATCTATGTCCTCTTCTCAGGCTAGGACTCCTGGCCTCACTCTGAGCCTACACAGATCAGGCTGCTTCAGCATGACTGCCCTGGGCTTGAATTCCAGACCCCACCACAGGTTTGCTTTGAACCTCAAGGGGAGGGCATTAACTTGGACCTCTCTCTGCCCAGGTGATGTTTTAGGGTCTGGATGTTGCCATAGGCACAGGTTCAGAACCTGGCCCAGCAGATATCATGTGGCTTGCTTTTGGCTTGCTCCTTACTCCTTGTTACAGCCTCTTGCTGGCTGTGCTCCCTCCCCTCTTACCCCAGTGTCCCAGATATTCTCTGATATTTTAGGTTTTTCTCTTCTTAAAAGTTACTTTACTCTGTCTCCTTGTTGGTTCTTTCACTCCTGCATTCATTTTGTGGTGTTATTTTAAGATTGGTTGGAAGGGATTCTCATGGTGACTTTGAGCTTCTCTGTTCTACTCTGCCCTCTTGACTCTGGAACCAGATCAATTAGTTTCTTGCCCTTTTTTCTTTTTTGGCAAACTGGGATTGTCAAGGTTAGATGTAGTTCTAAATCAGATCAATCTTACTTAGAACAATGAACTCAAAAAAAAATCTGAATTATTAAAAAATTATCTTGGTAATCCTCAAAGGACAACATAGGCATGTCAAAGATACACCTAACAATAAAACAACCTATAAGCCAAAGTTCATGTAAATATAGTTATTTTGAACCCTGAATTGGTTTGACTGGTAAGGCAAATTAAACCATTTAGAGCAGAAATTGTGCCATAACTACTGCTGTTGAATGATTATTAGATAAATTATAGCAGAAATATCATAGCTAGGAGAAGAAAGGTATGCTGTCACAATAATTTAATTGAAATTATTTCCTCTTTTTTTATAAAATGGTATCATAGTTTTTGCCCTCACTGTTTTAAAGTAGGAATTGTAGATAAATGTTTCCATTTTTTTCTTATTCCATGTTTAAAGGCCAAATATTGGGACAACTTGACAATTTTGTTATATAGAGCTCTGTTTCTTTTCTTTTTCCCATTTTTTTGTGTGCATTAGATCATTTTTCCAACAGCCATTTCAATACTAAGGTTATAGACAAAAACTTGATCTCTATAGGAAAGTGCAGTAAACTTTTAACTGTTTACTAAAAGGCTTTTGTAGATATCTCTTGGTATTTTTAATTTGCGCATTTCATACTTAATATACTTATGGATTGCAGGTTGGACAGGTTCATGGCGGACTCATGGGAATCATTCAGAGGGCCATGGTTAAAGCTTGTCCCCATGTTTGGTTTGAACGTTCAGAAATGAAGGACCGACATCTAGTGACTAAAAGGTAAGAAATGCTTCTAAGGGGGCTAAATAGTATGTAAATATTAGAACTTAGGTTCTATTTGCTCTTACTTTCTTTCCAAAAAGTGAAATAGATAACCAGTAAAATAGGACTTTGTGAGTGTATGTACATGTGTGTGAGAGAGATTTTAACCCATTTGCTAAAAAATATACATGTAAGCCAGGTTATACACAGGATCAATTTGAGATAATCTCTGAAGGAGTGCCCTAATATTAAGGAGCAATCGGAAAGGCTTCCTTCAGAAGATTGGACTTTCACTGAGACTTGAAGGAGGAAAAGAAGAAAGTCATGAGGTAGAGATGAGTAGTAGGAAGACAGTTCTGGGAAAGAGCTTCCTAGTAGATAGAGGATGGCACCCCAACTCCTGCTACCAGGAATCTGCATCATGAACATTCTACTAGTGATTTTCCACAACTGGTTGGATAAATGTTTTCTAGGACTTTTTTGGTCGTGTTTTTCTTTTTTTTTCTTTCCTTCTCCCCCTGTAGAGTTAAGATAGCTTTTAATTTGTGCATGGTAACCTGAAAAAAGTTTACAAATGTATGCCAGAAAAGGGAAGTTGTGCCTTTTTATAGCTATTACTGTCTGGTTTTGGCAATTTCCTTTTACCTTTATATCCAGTGAACTAGGCCTGCCCATTTTTCTTACATCATTTTTGTAATCAAGTTGTCTGTTTCAGGTGGGTGCCCGGTTCACAGCTTTCCTAAATAAATGCTAACCATTATTCTTAAAAAAACAAAACAAAACAACAACACAGTTGTTTTTTTTTTTTTTAAGACAGTTCTGGGCATGGGGGACAGCCATTGAGAATGCACAGAGGCAGGAGATGGATAGTTTTTTATTTTTTGAAGAACAGCAAAAGAAGCCAGTGACACTGGATCACAGAATCTGTGCAAGAAGTATAAGGTTAACAAGACTCTAAAGGGAAGGGGAGGACAGGAGAAGTTTTTTTTTTGTTTGTAAACTTTCTCCCTATTAAGTTTTTGAAAATCAGAGTCTACATTCACTCTTTTGATGGTGGCATAGTATATTATAGTATTTAAGCCTATTAGCATGACCTTATTATAGCCTAAATAGTCTAAATGTTGGTCCTCAACAAACATTATTAACTCAGTCAACTGTATCAGTTACACAACTTCCTACTTTTTTTGCTTTTTCATCTTTCCCCACAATTTCTGTTGTGAAAAAGACAAGGGTATCAGCAGAATAAAAATAGAAACTTTCTGAGGGCAAATGGTTGCCTTTGATTTTTTCTTTTCAAATGCTACATGTTTAAAAAAAAATAGCATTTCCCACAAAATAAGCAGTCATCATTATAGTTTAGTACTAACACTTATAGGGGCATGGAGCTGAATCCCAACAAAGACCCTAGTAATCCTGATCAATTTGACATGCTTCCCTCATTTTTCTTTATCTTCTCACAATTTTGTGTATTCCTTCCTTCCTCCTTTCTTTCCTTTCTCCCTCTGCACCTCCCTCCTTCCCTCAGATTGTTCATCTCTCCAGACCCATAATATTAGTGGAATCAGTAATTTGTAATGAGAAAACTCCTTCAGTGCTACAACTTATCTTAAAGAATTAGGAGAGGTACCTTCAAGTTCAGGACCCAAGTATATATATATCCTCAGCTATTCCATACTCTCTTACTTGCCATATACAGTTAGACAGGCAGCAAGATTTATCAAGCCCTAACTTATGTGTCTTGGCACTTTACTAAGATTGCTCTGAAGGTACTTATATTCTGATTGATTCTTAGGTACTGAACCTGGGTAAGTAAAAGAATGGTGGTGCTTTTAACAGAAATGAAAAAGATGAAAGTAAGATTGGACTTAGAGAGTTCAAATTCCCTTCCCCATGAAGAAACAGAAGCTTCAAATGGATGAGTGCCATTCAGGGCCATACTACTGAAGTGAGACTACAAGTCTAGTGCTGTACCCACTTTTGGGGAAATTTGCATTGGAGATACTTAAAGAAAAAAGTAGAAGTATCAAACAGAAAGCTGGTGATGTGTACTGTAGTTCAGTAGAAACATTAGGACAAAATACATTGATCTAGGAGTCACCTGCAAAGGGATAACTGAACCCATGGGAGCTGTGATCATTAATAACAAACATTTGTGTAGTGCTCTAAGGCCTGTAAAGAACTTTATGTTCATTACCTCAATCTGGTCCTCACGGTCATCCTGTGAGGAAGTATTATTATTATATCATCCCCATTTTACAGATGAGTGTCCCTCCCCCAAGATAAGTTGTAGAACAGAGGCAGAACTGCATCATTAGAAGGAATTTTCTTACTAGGAGTTACTGCCACCAGTAGCATCTTAGGAACTAAAGAGATGAACAAACTGAAGTTCAGAGAAATTAGGTGATTTCTCCAGGGTCACAGGAGATAGAATGCCACACAGGACAGTTTGGCCAAAATATAGTGTGTCAAAAGAAGTAGCATGAAATAATTCAAGAAGGTAAGCCTGATGGTGACTCTGAAGAGCTTCATATGACAAACTAAGGAGTATGCATTTTCTCCCCATGGCAGCAAGGAAGTACTGGAGATTCTGGAGCAGGCAAGAGGCATGGTCAATGAGCAAGGAAGAGATATGATTAGATGTGCACTTTAGGAAGATTATTTTGTCCTCCAAGGAACAAGGAGAGAATAAGAACTAGGAGCTCAATTGGATGTGGAAAAATGGTGATGTCAATATATTGTTGGTGGAACTATAAAGTGATCCAACCATTTTGGAGAGCAGTCTGGAATTATGCCAAAAGAACTATAAAATGTATATACTCATCGACTCAGCAATACTACATTTGTGTCAATTTCCCAAAGTGAGTAGGAAAAAAGGAAATAAACTATATCCTAAAAATATTTATAGCAGTTCTGTTTATAGCAGAACTGAAAATTGAGGAGATGCCAACCAAAGATCCTCAAACACCAAATTAGAAATCCTAAAAAATTGAAAGAGATTAATAAAATTAAAAGAAAACTGTTGAACTAATAATAAGACAGTCAGTAGCTGGTTTTATGGGAAAAAAAACACAAAATAGATCAAAAGTGGCTAATTTTTTAATAGATGAATATTTTTTAAAAATATAAATTGCCCAGATTAACAGAACCCGAAATAAAATAATTTAACCCTATTTCAGAAAAAGAAATCAAACAAGTCATCAACGAAGTCCCTAAGAAAAAAAGCCTAGGGCTAGATGGATTCACAAGTGAATTCTACAAAACATTTAAACAGTAGATTAATCTTAATACTATAGAAACTATTAGGGAAAATAGCTGAAGAAGGAATTCTGCCAAATCCCTTTTATGATACAAATATGATAATGATACCAAAATTAGGAGGAGAAAAGACAGAAAGAAAACTATAGACCCCTATTAAAACTATTAGATAGATAAAACTATTAGATCTCTCTACTGAATGTGGATGCAAACATTTTAAATAAAATATTAGTGAGGAGAATACAGCATTATACCACAGAGATGACCCTCTGACCAGAAGAGGTTTATGCCAGGAATACAGGTATGGTTCAATATTAAGAAAACTATCAGCATAATTGACCATATAAATAAAACAACTATCAGAAAAGATGCAGAAAAAACTTTGACAAAATATAATATTAAGTATTAATTATTAAAACATTAGAGAATATTTGAATAAATAGAACATCCTTAAGATGATAAATAACATGTCTTAGATACCAGCAAGCATTATCTGTGATGGGGATTAGCTAGAAACCTTACCTCTGGGTGAAACAAAGATGCCCATTATCACTACGACTTTTTGATTTTGTATTAGAAATGATAGCTATGGCAATAATTAAAATAGGCAACGAAGGAAATGCAGCTGCCACTTTTTGCAGATGATATGATGGTGTAACTTAGAAAATCTTAGAGAACCAACCAAAAAGACAATCAAAAAAATGTTATCAAAGTTATGAATATAAAATATATAAATCACCAGCATTTCTTTATACTACCAGTAAAGTTCAACAGCAAGAGTAGAAAAGAAATCTCATTTAAAATAATTATAGACAATATAAAATACCTAGGCATCTGCCTGTCAAGACAAACTCAACAACTTAAGAAACACAACCTCAAAATACTTTTCACACAAAGTCAAATCTAAATAACTTGAAAAACATTAATTGTTCATAGGAGCCATTATAAGATGTTTACTTACATTAATTTACCTGTTTATTGTGATACCAATCAAACTATCCAAAAATTATTTCATAGAACTAGAAAAAAATAACATTTAACATCACCTGGAAGAACAAAAGGCCAAGAATATCAAGGGTATTAATGAAAAAATATGAAGGAAGGCTTATACTGGATCTCAAACTGTATTTTAAAGTAGCAACCATGAAAACAATCTGGTACTGACTAAGAAATAGAGTGCTTTATGGAATATATTAGGCACACAACATACAGTAGTAGATGACCATAGTAACTTAAGAGTTTGACAAACCTAAACATCCAGACTTTTGGAATAAGAAGTCATTTGAGAAAAATTGCAGGGAAAAATAGAAAACAATATGGCAGAAACTATACATATATGAACACTTCACACCATATACCAAGATAAAGTCAAAATGGATACATAATTTAGAAAAAACAGGTGATATCATAAATTAGAGGAGCATAAAGTAGTTTGCCCTGTAAGAACTCTGGATAAGGGAGGAATTTATAATCAAACAAGACCTAGAGAACATTGTAAGATGTAAAATAGATAATTAAATGAAAAAAGATTTTGCTTAAACAAAATCAATGCAGCCAGGATTGGAAGAGAAACAATAAACTGGGGGGGAAATTTATAGCAAGTTTTTATGGCAACCTCATTTCATTATTCAAATTTATAAAAATACAAGGCGTCCCCAATTGATAAATGGTCAAAGATAGGTGAAAAAATTGAGATCTTTAGCCATATAAAAATACCCCAAATCATTATTACTTCAAGAAATGCAAATTTAAAAACCACTGAGTTACCATCTCATACTTATAAGACTGGATTATATGACAAAAAGCAAAAATGACAAATGTTGGTGGGGATGTGAGAAAATTGAAACACTAATATACTGATGGTGGAACTTTGAACTGATCCAACCATTCTGGAGAGCAATTTGGAGCCATGCCCAAAGGGCAATACAATTCTGCTTCTCCTTTGACCCAGTAATATTATTATTAGAATAGGTGTGTATCCCCAAAAGATCAAACATAAGGGGAAAGGACCTACATGTACAAAAATATTTATAGCAACTTTTTGAGCAAATAATTGGACACTGAAGTGATATCCATCAACCGGGGAATGGTTGAACAAGTTGTGGTAAATGATTGTAATAGAATACTCTTGTGCTATAAGAAGTGAAGAACATGACTAACACAAAAAAACCCTAGAGGGACTTAATATGGAGTGATGCAATGTGAAATGATCAGAACTAGGAGAACAGTGTATAACAGCAATAAAGTATGATGATCAGTTGTGAATGACTTAACTCTTTATCAGCAGTGCAAGGATCCAGGACAACTCCAAGGACTCATGATGAAAAATACTATCCACTTCTATAGAAGAAACTGATGGAATCTGAATGCAGATTGCATTCCAGTGCCTGCCATTCTTCACTTTATTGCCTTCATGAATTTTTCTCTAGTATAAGGGATATGTACCTTCTTTCACAACATGAACATGGAAACATGTATTACATGATAACACATATACAGCCTGTATCATATTGCCTATTATTTCAGGGAGGAAGGGCAAGAAGAACATGGATCATAAAATGTCAGAAAATTATTATTAAAATTGTATCTACAGGCAATCTGAAAATATACAATAAAAAAAGATAAAAAAATAAAGATAAGGGGGAAAGTATGAAATAACTGGAACCAAGAGAACATTGTATGCACGTGCATTTTTGCACATGACCAATGCATATTTGTTAAAGTGTTTTTACTTGTTTTTATTCCAGTTATGTTGGGAGAAATGGGAAGGCAAGTTAAGGATATATAGAGAGAGGTGGCCAGGGAAGGAATTTTGGTTTGGGGAATCAGACAGTGAGATCTGATTTTATCTGTTGGACTATAACTGATTTACATGCTTTTTTTTTTAACCTTTACCTTCTGTCTTGGAACCAATGTAGAAGAGCAGTAAGGGTTAAACAATGAGGGTTAAGTGACTTGCCCAGGGTTACATAGCTGAGAAATGTCTGAGGCCAGATTTGAACTTAGGACCTCCCATCTCTAGGCCTGGCTCTCAATCCAGCTGCCCCCTTAATTTTTTTTTTCAATTAACAATTAACAAGAATTTACCTTTCCCTGAACCCTTCTTTTGTTTGTACAAAAACTTTTTAATTTGATGTAATCAAAATTATTGATTTTACATTTTATGATTTTTTTCTATCTCTTGCTTGGTTTTAAAATCTTTCCTTTCCCAAAGATCTGACAAGTATACTATTCTGTGTTCACCTAATTTACTTATAGTTTCCTTCTTTATGTTCAGGTCATTCACCCATTCTGGGTTTATCTTGGTGTTGGGTGTGAGGTATTGATCCAAACCTAATCTTTCCCATATTGTCTTCCAAGTTTCTCAGCAGTTTTTATCAAATAGTGGATTTTTGTCCCAAAAGCTAGAATCTTTCGGTTTATCATAGACTGTCCTGCTGAAGTCACTTACCCCAAGTCTATTCCACTGATCCTCCTTTCTGTCTCTTAGCCAGTACCACATTGTTTTGATGACCACTGCTTTCTAATAGAGTTTGAGATCTGGGACTGCAAGGCCATCTTCTCATTTTTTCCCCCCACTATTTCCCTGTATATCCTTGGTCTTTTGTTCTTCCAGATGAACTTTGTTATGGTTTTTACTAATTCAGTAAAAAAGTTTTTTGGAAGTTCTATGGGTATGGCACTAAATAGGTAGATAAGGTTGGGTAGGATGGTCATCCTACATGCTCTTTGTAAAAGAAAGAAGGAAACATTATTAAATGCCTACCATGTCCTAGACTTTATGCTTATATGATTATTTGATCCTTTTAACCCTGGGAGGCCGGTACTATTATTATGTCCATTTGACAGTTGAAGAAACTGTACAGACAGATTTAACTGAGTCACCCACTGTCTGTCATACTGCCAGTAAATGTCTGAGATCAGATTTGAACTCAGATCTTCCTGATTCCAGGCCTACTCTACCCATTGTTTTCCATCATGCCACCCAGCTACTCAAAGGAATGAGAGTATTGATTTACCTACTGTGCTTTGAACAAAAAGAGAACTGAAAGTGTAGTATCAGGTCAGATGCCTGGACAGACAGATGATTGGAGGCCAGATGGATGATGAAGATAGCGCAATCCCAGGACTGGAGTTTCAAACTAAGTGGGTTAATAATGAAATTGGGGTAGTTAAGTGGTCCAGTGAAAAGAGAGCCAGGCCTAAAAGTCCTGGGTTCAAATGTGACCCCAGCCACTTTCTAGCCACTTAACCCCAAATGCCTAACCCTTGCCACTCTTCTGCCTTGGAACCATTACTTGGTACTTACTCTAACATGGAAGGTAACGGTTTAAAAATAAATAAAACAGACAGACAATTTAATACAAGAGAGAAAGCCAGAGGGCCTACTTGGCCAGAAAGTTATATATATTGTCACATACGGTCACTGTTTTTGCTTAATTGCTTGTCTTTCTTAGAAAGGAAATTAAGAAGAAGGACAGTCCCCATTTCTCCCCAGAAATAACTAATGTAAAGACAAAAGGAATTTTATTTATTATATTTAAATTAAACAATAATACATTATGATGGTGAACTTTTCCCTATGAAATTTTTAAAGATTCTCTAGTAATACTGATCAAAACCAAATGGCTTTTGGTTGGTTAAGTTGTTTAAGAAGAGAACAATTTATAGATAGATATGTATTGATATTTATATCTTATCTATAAAAAGATAAAATATCTATATCTATATGATATATAGATGTTGAGAGAAAGAAGCAAACAAATGCAAACCCAAATTAACATCATGATATAGAAAGGATTCACCATTTGTTATTGGGATAATGCATGTCTACTATGGAGAACATTCATGTCCATATACTATAATACTCTGGACAAATTAGAGTTAAATATGTAAAAAAAAAACTCCAACAATGAAATAAATTGGATTAGCATACTAATATCAGTGATGGAAAGGAGAATAAAATTGTGATTATTAACAAAAGAGGAAGAGAGTAACAATCTACCCAAAAAAAAGATCATTTGATTTCCTCTTTGTCATTTCTGATTTCTTAGTTTTTCATAATTCCTTGTTTTCTACTACATCAACATGAGATTCACAAAAAGCAGTTTTCAGGAAGTTATACTGTACACCGATTATTTTATATTTGTTTTGGAAAGAAGTTCCTTCTTTTGCAATCTGCTTCTTATATTTTCCCTTTTTTCCTTTAAATTCTTGTATTCTTACAAAGAATATGGAAAGGCTTTCTGATTGTTTTTAAATTACTAGTTTGATTTTTTTCTTCTTAGGTTAAGAGAACACATTGCTGATAAGAAAAAATTGCCCATTTTAATTTTCCCTGAAGGTAAGAACAACAATTACTCTACTATCTTTTAGTACTTAAGTACTGAGTTAAAACAGGGAAGAAGAATAGAGGTCTGGGACCATTGGAAAATTTCCTTCTGGGAATTCTTATAACTTAGATCTCCACAAACTTGTAAGAACAGCTGCTTTCTTACTTTCTCACTGATGTCCATTTTGGTTGTGCTTTTTCTAGAAGTTCCTAGACAAATCATCCTTGGTTTGCTAAATGTCACTTAAGAGTTTTTAAAGTATGTTGCCTTCTGACCTTTTAAGTCCTTCATTTAATGGTGTGGAAAATATAGATTTTGCCAGATGGATTACTTTTGGGCTTTGGGTACTTTTTTGTTTTGAATTAGTACAACACAATATGATGTTGAAATAGCTTAAGTGTACAAGAAATGTTGCTTCTTCTTGTTCTGCTTTTTAAACAAGACTTGACTTTTATGGCTATGGTTGTATATAATGTCTTGAACAAAATTCACTTTTCAGGAATTACTTGGATAACTGTTTTAAAAGCAGGAGTAACTTTCAAATTCTTTTTTGTCTCCATTTGGCTAGGAACCTGTATAAACAACACATCAGTCATGATGTTTAAAAAGGGAAGTTTTGAAATAGGAGGAACTATATATCCAGTTGCAATAAAGGTACATTACTCAGAAAACATGATTAAGTGAAAATGATTGATTTTTTTGCTACAATTTTACTATAGTATTTATGTTGTGCTTTGGATGTGAAAAGTAATGCTCCTGATTGTTTCAGAAGGACCTGTAAGCTAGTGTTTGTTACTAGTGGCACAACGGCTTAAACGAAGCCAACTATACGTTGTTACTTTAGTGCCATTTTCCTTTATAAGAAGTAACAGAAATCAATAAAAACAACTAGTTGAGTTTTGTGGTTCTGTCTGGGGCTTAGAAATAGAACATTTTACTTTGGAAAGTCAGGTGATTTATGCAGAACAAATTTTTAATCTTGGCCTGGTTAGTATTATGCTTTAAACAGATTATGGGGTCAATCTTGACTGGGTTTGGGGGAGCTCTATCAAAAGAAAGAACTTTATATTTTTTTGGCCTCTTATTCAGAGTTCTTTCCTTTTTGCTATAACAGTTCAAATTGCTGAATAGATTGGTTTTGTATATTTAAATAGTTGGTGGGATCAGGTGGATGTTTTTGGCTACTATCCCCAGAAGCTATATAAAAAGATTAGAATTTGCTCAGAAATTCACAAAGCTACATTTTTTCCTTCTCTTGCAGTATAACCCTCAGTTTGGTGATGCCTTTTGGAATAGTAGTAAGTACAACATGGTGAACTACTTGCTACGAATGATGACCAGCTGGGCCATAGTCTGTGATGTGTGGTACCTGCCCCCAATGACCAGAGAGGTAGGGTTTAGATAAGGTTTGATCTTTGCTACTCTGACCAGATTAACCCCGAGAAACCTGGAGGGACCTGTTTGCCAGCGCTGAACTGCTTAATGCCGTCTCAGCAGTTCAAACTCCATGTTTTAATTGATGAAACCAATAAAATAAAATCATGACATATTGAGCCATTGGATATATGACTAGTGATAACTGTTAGTTTCATTGACCTATGGACCTAGCTATTACTGAAAGTTGTACCTTGACTAAGACCATAAATGAAACTCAAGCTACTTTCTTATAGCTAGCTCTTTCTTCTACAGCTCTGCTGTGTATTTAAATGAGATAAAAGGTGAATGAATGCTTATATCGTGTGTGTGTGTGTGTGTGTGTGTGTGTGTGTGTGTGTGTGTGTCTCTGTGTCTCTGTCTCTCTCTGTGTCTCTGTGTGTGTGTCTGACCCAAATTATAAATTAGCTGTATAAATTGTAAAGTTGCCTTCTTTAAAAACAACTGTGTCATAATTCTAAATAAATCTTGTAAAATAATCCTTTTGAAAATTAATCATTGAACTTTCCTTACAGGAAGATGAAGATGCAGTACAGTTTGCAAACAGGGTTAAATCTGCTATTGCTGTGCAAGGAGGATTGACTGAACTTCCCTGGTAAGACTAAGTTGTCTAAGAACATTCTAAAATGTTTAAGTTTTCTTCTTTGAACCCTAAATTCTTGTACTAAGACTTTAATCTGAGGGAGAATAAATACTGAAGTCTCTTCTCACCTGTCCCCTATCTTCTCTCCTCTCCCCTCTCTTCTCCCTTACCTTCTGTCTTAGAATTGATACTAGGTATTGGTTCCAAGGCAGAGGAATGGTAAAGGGTTAAATGACTTGCCTAGGGTCACAGTTAGAAAGTATCTGGCCAGATTTGAACCCAAAACTTCTCCCTTCTCCAGACCTACTTCTCTATCCACTGAGTCACCCAGCCACTTCTTGAATGCTGAGTTCTTGAAGATTTTGCCAGTGGATCACTTTGTAGGTAAACCCCTATCAGATTCTGCAAGGTTTCAAGTAGAATCCTTCAACAGACTTTCTCTGTTCTCTGAGTAACCAGCCTAACTCCAGGCACATCATCAGAAGCCTAATTCTTTACTAGGGGATGAATTTTTTTTCCTTATAGCAACTCAAGAAGATGGGTTGGGTATGATCGGATCATTATTAGGGCATGAGGAAATCATAGTTCCTTGGGAGGATCGTGCCTTTAGTAAAGTTACTTTTAATGAAAGCAGTTGGTGGTTTTGATTAGAATCAGAATTTTAGGACCAATCTTTTTTGCCAGATTTCTAGAATCCTAAGATTTGAAACTGGAAAGGACCATCGAGATGACTTAGCTCAACCTCTTTATTTTACAGGTCAAGAAATAGGGGCTACCAGAGGTTAAAGAACTTGCACAGGGTTCCATAGATAATGAGGGTTAATCCCAGGACATGAAACCCAGGTTTTCTGGTTCTAAGTTCATTATTGTTTCTACCATAATTCACTGCCATCTTTGGAAGGACTGTATTTAAGGTTACACGTACTGGCAGTCCCCAACTTGATTTACTTGTCAATTTATCTACAAGTCATTGCTATTAAAATGGCTATCATGTATCACAACCACCCTGTGTTTTTATCAACCCCACTAGATATCCTGGGAATGATTGTAATATGGTGAATTTTAAAGAGCACTAGAGGCAAAAGGATTAAAATCCTAATTCTGCCATTGGATATCTTCCTGATTTCAAGAAAACTAATCTCTCTGAGTCTTGGTTTCCTCATCTGTTAAATATGCATAATAATACTTGTACAAACTATCCCTCAGAGCTATGTTTTGAAGAAGTAGCTTGACAAACCTATATAAGCATTAACTGTTGAGAATCTGTTCAGAAAATTGTTCAGGAAGGAAGAAAACTGAAAAATGGAAATTGTATAGGAAATTTGGCACTAAGGGAAAAATTTCTAGCCATATGTCTGGTTTATTTATGGATATCTTCAATTATGTTAATTGAATTGTGAAGGATTTTAAAAAATGCTACCTGAAATTCAACTTACACCTACAAGATACACCTACAAAGAGATACACCTACAAGATAGCTAATCAAGATGGAAAGACAAACACCCAAGAAAAATTCTAAAAATGCTCTATAAAGAATAACAAAAATGAAAATCAAAGAAAAACAACAATAAACTCTATTTAATCCAAGATTTTGCAAAAAGACTGTCAAAAGCAGACAAGAAGATTGCTACAGAAGCTCATTGTGGAATGAAACAATATCTACTTTCTACATTACATTACCTCTGACAAGGTTACTGGTTTTGGAGGAAGGTAAAGTAGATAATTTGGGACAGTAGCAGGAAGATAGTATAATAAGCCCAAGTAGAAGGATTAGATCATGGAACTAAGAGAAAAAAATAAGTACTAAGCAGTTGAAAGTTCAAGAAGAGGTTTCAGAGAGCCAAAAACAAAGCTTCTCTGATTTTAAAATCTGACTTTATGCTGGCTTTGACTCCAGACAAGTAACTTCTTCCTACTATTTGCATTGTCCAACTTGTCATGAACCAGATTTTAGGCTAGTTGTATTGAACTACATTTTGGATTTATTAAGTAGGATTTTGTGATCTGACCTGAATACTTAAGAACCATTTATGACATAATTTCTTTGGAAAAATATGTTCTAAGTTGCACACAAGCTAATTTATTGATGAACTTTTACACACACAGCCCTATGTTGGGCATTACTTATAATCCTTCCTGTAATTGAAGCTTAGAAATTGCTCTAAAGTAGCCTTTTGGCTAAAGTACAAGTTTTATTTATTTATTTTTTTTTGCCCATGGTATAACATCCTAAATATGTATTATATATTTATATGCATATAAATATATATTTTTAAGTGGATTTTTGTTAAGCATTGATAT
The DNA here is from genome assembly GCF_027887165.1 of Monodelphis domestica. Lineage (NCBI taxonomy): Eukaryota > Metazoa > Chordata > Mammalia > Didelphimorphia > Didelphidae > Monodelphis > Monodelphis domestica. The sequence goes on from NC_077232.1 coordinate 268,030,463, forward strand.
ATCTTAGTGACTGCTTGATTAAATTTAAATATCTAAAGTATAAGGTTGCTTACTAGTTCTTCCTTCCTTGGTGTTTAAAGTCTAAAATATTAGATTAGGAAAAAGATAATATCTGTTGATAAACTCAGTCTCTCCTAGCTTTCGTGATTAATTGCTATTAAAATTATAAAGCTGAAATGGGATTGCAGAATCCTTATTGACCTAAGTAGGTAGATAGATAATAATAATTTATTTATGTTTACTTACTGTTTGCACTATGGAATTTACTGTGTGCCAGGCACGGTGCTAAGCACAAGTAGAGGCAAACTGAGGGGGGGGGGGGGAAAGAAATACATCAAGTTTACTAATGTAAACTACTAATTGTAATTAGATTACTTATGTTACTTCTTTGGCAAACTTCATATATTCCTTTTTTTCTTCAATTTGTTTTTATTCTGGACATAAATAACAAATAAAATAATCATTTCCTTATACAAATCAGAACAGAAAAAAGGAGCTTGTATTTGAAACCTTGACTAGTATGTAGAGCTCACTTTTCCTTTTCAGTATATAATAAATTCAACATACTCCTTTCAAAGCTGTTTTACTTGTCTATTTTCTTTTCTTTCTTCTGAATATTAAGAAAAAAAGTGACTTTTTCCTTCTCTTCTTTTTCTTATTATTTTGGTCATGCTATTAATAGCCCACTTCTCCCTTCTTGGACTCTGAACTACCTGGACCCTGGCCTAGCCATGACTCCTGGACTGGATCCATGCTTTGTCTTATTCTGCCTAACCTTAATTCTATATTACTTAAATCTACATATCTTCTGTTATGGTCTTTTTGGTCCACTTTTGACAGTGTTTTTGCATAATCTTGGACTAAATAGAGGAGTTTATAGTTTTTCTTTGGTTTTCTTTTCTGTTATTCCTTCTGGTGCATTTTTAGAGCTTTTCTTGGGTGTTTGTTTTCCTAACTTAATTTATTACATATATATGTGTGTGTATATATGTATATATATATATAATTGGAGAAATAAATCAAGATAGGCAGACAAATATGTATAGTCTTTGTGGCCAGGTAATGATTTTTTTCTCTATGACTCTGCTGGACTTGTGTTTACCTCTTGAGCTTTTCTCAATCCAAAGTACTTCAGTGTAGTTAGTATTTTCTTCTGTCTACTGATATCTCAATTTCTGGATTGATGCTTGGTGTTTGCGTCATACTCTTCCCCCTCTCATAGTCTTAGATAATTGTGAATAAGCCCTACTTGGTTCTAGATGCAGCAGCTAAGACTAGACCCAACCTCCTGTAGCAATTCCTGGGTTTTGACTCCACTTCTTGGTGCCTTAACTTTGATTTTTGCCCAAGGCCTTTCTCTGTTGCTCTTTTATTTTTAAAGATTTACAAAAGTGTTTGTGGAGTATCTGAGGTCTTCCAGGTCCCTTATATGGCCATGTTAGTTGAAAAGCCATATTTCTTAAAAAATTAAAAAGCCCAATGAAATAAACAATTTATTGTCAAACAAGTGGTACAGAGAACAAAGGGCATTTGTAGAATCATTAGTATCTACATGTTATTGATTTTTTCCCCCTCTTTTCTAAAACAAGTAGACTACTTATAACTCTCAGACTTGTGAGCAAACCTAATTGACTAGGACCCATAATATACCTTCTTCATATAAATAGCCATCAATGAAATATTTGTATTTTTCTATATTAATAAAATTAAGTGGCTTTTTACTTTTTGAGTGGCCCCTGATTTTTAGTCTGTTGGCCAGTGAAATACAAATGGCTTCTTTCTGTGGAGCTAGACCACATCTTCCTAGTTTGTGAATGACCTTAAGTATTTTGGGACATGCATATGTATCATTTCATCAGTGTGGAATTCTCTCTATGAATTCATATTAGCAACTTTTATGTAGCATAAAGTTGTTTTTTAGTTGTACCCAACTTTTGGTGACCCCATTTGGAGTTTTCTTGGCAAAGATACTGTATTGATTTGCCATTTCCTTCTTTAGCTCATTTTTAATAGCTGAGGAACTGAGGCTAACAGTTTTAAGTGACTTGCCCAGGGTCACATAACTGAGTGTCTGAGGCCAGATTTGAACTCAGAAGAGGGATCTTCTCGACTCTGGGCCTGGCACTCTATCCACTATGCCACCTACCTGCCTGTAACTTAAAGATACAGTACCCTAAATCCTTCTAAATTGATGCTTAGCCCTGTCTCTTATTTATTCCTGTTTTATGTTTTCAGGGACGGAGGTCTGAAGAGAGCCAAGGTCAAAGATACTTTGAAGGAAGAGCAGCAGAAGAACTATAGCAAGATGATAGTTGGAAATGGGTCTATAAATACAGAGTCTGAATGAGTACCAAAATGAAAGCAACCTCTCCTCTGTGCCAATGGCAGAACACAGAAATGGATTTTTTTCATTATAACCTCATTCCACTGAATTATATGGTAGTTTATTGGAATGAAATAGATTCCACCTTTTTAAAATGAAAAGGATTAAAATAGTACTCCTTTGAATAATTAATTTTGGACTGAAATGCTTATGTAGTAAATCTTGAAAAGGAAAGTAGGACACTTTCTAAGGTTTCTTGGAACTCTTTGTTTATAATAATTCCAGAAGGATAGCCAGAATTCTCTTTCTGATCTACTTTGCTTTTACCCCTTCCCTGCCATACCCAGAAAACAAAAACAAGAAACCAAATACTTGTTAGGTACAGTTTCTTTGGTATCCTGGCAAACTTGAATCCCTTTACCAAAAATTTGAACATAAAGTATTTGGGAATTTTCATAAGAGCTCTTCGACCATACAATGCTGTGAAAGTACATATTTTGGGTTAGAAGTAGAAATAGTATTCATTGACCTCCACTCACCAAATGTACACAACATAGAAAAGCGAATTGAATCTAAGAGTGCTTATTGAAAAAAAGCACCATACCAGTAATCTACTAGCATCTTTCATACCTATAACTGCCTCTTCCTATTGTTCTCAGCCCTTATTTTGTCTGCCACTGGCTTGATTTGTGGTTTGTTTAATAGACAAATAAACCTTCCTGTTAGGATCAGGGAAAGGAAGTCACAATGAATATCTTTAAAAGAAGCATAAATGTGGAAACATGTTGTCACTCGTAACAGTGAGGTAGGAATATTTTTCATGCCTCTACAGTTTGAAAAAATAAAATCACTTCAAAAAACTGAGCCTTAAAAAAGAGTAAAAGGGGGAATATTTCCCAACTCACACAGCATAAGCAATGTTTGTTAGCAATATGATGCAATTCTTAAACACAATGAAAAGTATTATCTATTGTTTTCTGATGTAAAGAATGTTAAACTATCTTATTGTAAACTCGACAAAAATAAATTCTATATTTCTAAATGTCTCTCTTTTTTACTTCTCTTCCTCTCCCTAATTTAGTATATATAGAATTCCTCTACTGCAATCAAAAAAATGCTTCTTTGGAGTTTAGACAAAACTTTGGAACATCCTTGGTAGAGAATTTCTGTGTGTATGTGGTGTTGAGAAAGGGTACATTTCTTCTTATCCTTTAAAAGCAGGGACATGCTGCAGACTATGCTTTTGGCCTCTTTGGGAATGTTGGGACTGGTTATTTGTAGGGGAACTTTTGAGAGTTCATCTCTTAACCACAAGGAGCCATAAGTACACTGCTCTTCTAAGGGCACATCCTTTTGTTTTCTTTTTTTCTTTTCAATTAAAAATTTTTTTTGTCATGCAAAACTCACTTCCATATTAGTCCTTGTTTTAGAAACACACTCATTCTCCAGCTTCTGACACCCAGCTCTCACTTGTGGCTCCCAGTAGCTGCTAGCATGCGGCAGCGGCCACACCCCGGGCAATGGCTTCGACAGGCTGGCTAAACCTTGTGAGGGTAGCCATCGGGTCATCGACCCCTGGTGAACCAGGGCTTTGCTCACCCAGCATGTGAAGACTGCTTCAGCAGAACAGATGGAAGAAACCAACAAGAAGGTTCAACGGCTGAGAGGGCGACGCAGCAAAGCACTGTGGAGTGCTCAGGGCGTGTTGGAGCACAAAGGACAACACGGCCATCCAATGCAGCTGAGGAAGTCTCCAGGTGTAACGACTTTTCATGCCAATGGACCCAGGCTTCCAACGCTGAGAGAGTGGGACTGTCTCTGTGCATCGACTTTTCCACTTAAATCTTCATGCACAGGTGTCTTTTTGCACAAAAACGCACAAAGACAATCGTCATCCTCAGTTACCGAGAGACTACTACTACATACATAAATAACCAAAACCCCCAAATAAAAACAAATACACTGATGTGAAAGATGACTCTTAACAGTTCTTTCTCTGGAGGTGGATAGCATCCCCATCATAAGTCTTTTCAGGTTTGTCCCAGATCAGTGCATTGCTGAGATTAGCTAAGTTTTCACAGATGATCATCATCCAGTACTGCTGTGTACAATGTTCTCCCAGTTCTGCTTATTTCGCTCTGCAGCAGTTCCTGCAGATCTTTCCAGCTTTTTCTGAAATCATTGTGCTTATCATTTCTTACAGCATAATAGTGTTCCATCACCAACATGTACCACAGTCTGTTCGGTCATTCCCAATTCTTTGCCACCACAAAAAGAGCAGCTATAAATATTCTTGACAAGTAGGCCCTTCCCCCCTTTTTATCACTTTGGGATACCGGCCTGGAAGTGCTATGGCTGCATCAAAGAGTCTGCACAATTTTATCGCCCTTTGGGCATAGTTCCAAATCGCCCTCCAGAATGTTTGGATCAGTTCACAACTCCACCAGCAATGCATTAGTGTCCCAATTTTGCCACAACCTTTGCAACATTTGCCACTTTACTGCTATCTTGGCCAATCTGATAGTGAAGCTGACAAGTCAATGCAAGTCTGCCTCCCTTAAATTTGAAGTCCTGCAGCCACTGGTGAGTTACAAAGCAGCAGGTATGGAGGATGTTTGGAGTTGTACCACATAATAGCATTTGGTCATCTTATGCCAATATTGTGATGTCATTGCTCTTTTTTCATTTTCTAGTAGTTGTTTTTTGTAACAGTTGCATATTTGATTTATTGATGTCTTCTGTTTCTATCTTTTGTTGATTACTTTTTGGATATATATATATATTTTTTTTTTTTCCACTAAAGACTACTTTGGCTTCATTCCAAAAGTTTCAATCTATTGTCTTTCTTAATAATAATAGCCACTTTTGGCCAGGGGACTGGGCACTCTGCCACTCACTGTCCTAAAGGGTCCCCTGTGGTCTAGTCTGACATAGGGTTGATCTAGTGGTTCAGTTGTATCTGACTCTTTGTGGCTCCCTTTGAGTTTTTCTTGCCAAAGACCTTGGAGTCATTTCTTTCTTCAACTCATTTTACAGATGTGGAACTAAGACGAACAAAGTTAAGTGACTTGCCCAGGGTCATATAGCTAGTGCCTTGAGTCTGGATTTCAATTAGATCTTTCTGACTCAAGACCTGTCTTGGTTCTGCCCCCCAAAAATATTAACAAGGTTCCTTCTAGGAAAATGTTCCCTATTCCAAGTAATAGCTATTAGCAATTTGACTGCTATTTATTTCTATCACCACAAAAGAAAGCTTAAAAGAATCCAAAGTACACATTAGCAAATACTTCAAACATTTTGTGGGATTGCCGAACACGTTACCTCTAACCTAGAAGCTTTGGTCGGATGTGTCCTTTAGAAAAGGGCTAGAGGGCTTCAACCCAACCCTCACTCCACTGAGAAAGTATAGATATCCCTCCACATCGAGACTTTCCCCATTGTGGAATGTATACTGCAGGTTATATAAGCAGAAGAAATGAAGAAGGAGTTTTTGGGGAGTTTTGTAGAAACCACAGAGAATATGAAAAGGCCAGCGGATGACACAGAAAAAGTTTAGAAACTCGAGAATATACTATATATAATATTATGATATATGATATTGTACAATTTCAACATATTCTATCTTTTAATACCATGAATATGCACAGTTTCTTTTACTGTAAATATCCCATAAAAGAAAAGGAAAATCAGATTTTTTCCTCTGGCATTAAGGGAGGGTTAAAATTTTTTAAATGCATTTTCCAGATCATGAGGTCCCAATTCCCCAACCCCAGCAATGTGAAAAAGGACACCTAAAATATAATCCATTTGTTGTGTAAGAGGGTGCTCTAAGGAATATCTCTGATCAGAAGGAGATATGGAAATCCTCACCACTGTAGAAGTTTTATGTTAGCCTAAAGAGGCAGAATGGCTCATTTATTCATCAATATTCAGCTTTCATCAGCAAATATTTATTTAGTGCACATCATTTCTCGTCATCCTCAGTTACCAAGAGACTACTACTACTAGATCATTTCAAAGCTCTCAAGAAAACCCAGGCAATAATGGGTGATTGAGGGAAAAAAAAAAGGTGAGTGAATGAAACAACCATTTTTGTGTCTAGGATTCCTTTGTCAGTTTGATGAAACCTCAAAAAAACTGAAAATGTTTTTAATTGAGAGGAATGGAAAATTTGAAGTTTAGTAAATTATGCTTTTCTCCGTCCTACTTCATAGACCCACTGAAATCTATTAGATATGAACCTTTGATCTAAAGGCAATCATCTCAAACTGAATTAGGATCTTTAGGGAATGTGGGGTTGATGTGACACCTGGTGGTGAACTATGGGAATTGATCCATTCCTGGCACCAATTTGTCATCAAGTTGTTTTCAAAAGTTTTTAGGTTGTTGGAAGTTTCAGCTACATTTTCCCATAGAAACAGCGTTATGATGATGGATAGACCTGCAGACTTATCCATGAAGCTTATTTAACTGATGAGACCCTTGAAGTATAATAAAAATAGCACCATGTTTCATGTTTCACCATCATTTGTAACCCTGTTTCTAATACTATTGATTTTTAAAATAATCCCCTTCATTTCCACTTTGTTCCTTCCCGAGGTTTCCAGCCTTTTATAGTAAATTTTAAAAGAGAAAAAAAGCCTTTCAGAAAAACTAACCAATATATCACCCAAATCTGGCAGTCTATACCATGTTTCCTACTCAGAGTCCTTGACTTTCATCAGGAGGGAGGAAGAGGAATCCATTTATTTTTACTCTTTTCTAGAGCCAAACTTAGTCATTATAATGGCACCATGAAAACACCACTTCTTTAGGAAAATATCTTAATGTCCAACTCGGCACATAAGGAATGTGGATGGATGGGCACTGAGAACTTGTTAGCTCACTGTAGAGTCAGTGTTCCATAGTGGTAAGAACACTGGATCTCGAGTCAGAGACCTGAGGTTTAGTGACTTTGACACTTACTTACCAACTATGTGACCTTGATGGAGTAATTTCTTCTCTGAATTTATTTCCTTGTGTGAACTTGGAAATTACTCCACCCTACTTAGAAGAAAAAGGAATTAAAGTAGGTAATAAGGAAACTAAACTATCACTTTTTGCAGATAATATGATGGTATACTTAGAAAATCCAACTAAAAAACTAGTTGAAATATTCAATAACTTTAGCAAAGTTGCAGAATACAAAATAAGCCCACATAAATCATTATCAGCATTTCTACATATTTCCACCTTAGCATCGAGTTAGAAAGAGGAACTCCTTTTAAAATCACTCTAGACAATATAAAATACCTAGGAACATATTTGCCCAGATAAATGCAGGAATTATATGAATACACAAACAAAACACTTTTACACAAAGAAAGTTAGATCTAAAAAATTGGAAAAACATTATAAATGACATTCCTACTTAAATTAATTTACTTCTTCAGTGCCATACCAATCAAACTACCAAAAAACTATTTTATAGAACTAGAAAAAAACAAAATTCATCTGGAAGAATAAAAGATCAAGAATATCAAAGGAATGAAAAAAATTGTGAAGGATGGTGACCTAACTACCATATTTTACACTGTACTATAAAGCAGTGATCTTCAAAACAATCTTACTGGCTAAGGAATAGAAGGGTAGATCTATGGAATAGATTAGAGGTAAATTATCCCAGGCATCTAGTATTTGATAAACACAAAGATTCTAGCTTTGGGGATAAGAACTCACTATTTGACAAAAACTGCTTGGAAAATGAGAAAACAGTATGGCAAAAATTAGGTTTCTATCAAGTATCTCAAATATCTCGTGCTCTATACCAAGATAAATTCAAAATGGATATTTGATTTAAACTTAGAGTGATAATATAAGTAAATTAGGGGAACATAGAAGTTTTCCTGTCAGATCTATGGAAAGGGGAAGAATTCATGACCAAACAAGAGATAGAACATTACAAGATGTAAGATGGATAGTTTTTATGATATTAAATTAAAAAGGTTTTGTACAAACAAAATCAATGCAGCCAAGATTAGAAGGGAAGCAACAAAATGGGGAAAATTTTTTATAAGGAATTTCTCTGATAAAGGTTTCATTTCTCAAATATATAAAGAACGAAGTCAAATTTATAAGAATCCAAGTCATTCTAATCTATCATCAAAGGATGTGAATAGATAGTTTTTAGATGAAGAAATCATAGCTATCAATAATTATTTGGGAGAATATTCTAAATCCCTCATTAAAGAAATGCAAACTCTGAAGCACTACCTCATCCCTATCAGATTGGTCAACATGACAATAAAGGAAAATGATAAATGTTGGAGGGGATGTAGCAAAATCAGGACACTAAATGCATTGCTAGTGGAATTGTGAACTGATCCAATCATTCTGGAATGCAATTTGGAATTCTGCCCAAAAAAACTATAAAAGAATGCACACCTTTTGATTCAGTAATACCACTACTAGGTCTATATCCCAAAGAGAAAAAAATTGGAAAGGAAAAATGTTTGATGAAAAATATTTGTAGTTTCTCTCTTTGTGGTGACAAAGAATTGAAAACTAAGGGGATGCCCCTCAATTGGGGAATGGCTAAACAAATTTGTGGTATATGACAGTGATGGAGTACTATTGTGCTATAATGAAGGATGAACAGAATGATTCCAGAAAGAGCTGTAAAGACTTACATGAACGGATGCAGAGTGAAATAAGCAGAACCAGGAAATCATTACACACAGTGATAGCAATATTGTAGAGCAATCAAATGCGATATGCTAACAACAATTCAATGATCCAGAACAATTCTGAGGGACTTATGACAAAGAATGCTATCCACCTCCAGAGAAAGAATTTTTAGAGTAAGAATGCACATGGGAGCTTATGATTTATCACTTATTTGGGTATATGTTTTAGGGTTTTGTTTTTATAAGATTATTCACTTATATAGATGGAAACATGTTTCGTGTGATAATACATGTATAACCCAGATTTGGGGGAATCCCTTCTGGACTTGTTCATGTTATGTGATTTTTGGCCATATCCTAAGAATTCTACCCAGCGTGGTAAAAGCCTCCCTTATTTTCTTCAGACATCACTTAGAGGTAAATAGATCACTCTTGCTGGCACCTTCTACTTCTCACCCATGCCACATAACTAGTTCATTTTTTCTTCCTATCATATAATTCCTTGAAAAAATATATTTTATTCCATTGTTCTTTGACATTTCTCATTTATTGTATGTTATAGCTTGTGTATACCCACCCTGTGCCAGCGGCATCTCTATTGTGAGTGTATCCCCCAGAATCTCTGGGTGATGGTCATTTCTAGTTCTTTAGGGACTATTGTACTTCAGGTCCCACTGCCACATAGAAACATCAGCAGAATGCTGGGATTATAAACCCAGGTCTTTGCTTTCATGGGAGACTTGGGATTATTAAAGGAGTTTTGAAATTTCCTAACGGCAAAACAACCTCTCTCCTACTTTACTCTATCAAAACACTATCATCCTATTAAACTCTAAGTGTGACAAATTGTCCAACTGTATGTTGTAATCTGGGCAATAGATGGTTTTGATTCATCCATTAAAATAAAACATTAAATTGATATTTCTTCAGCATCCTATGATCAGGATGCTAGATTAGATGATAAAAGAGTCTTTAGTGGGTATCATTTTTAAAACGAGGTTTTGCCTAAGGCCACATGGGTAGAAAGTGGAAGGTCTGGTACTCAAACTTGTCACACTTATTGGACACTGTGTTAAACTCTAAGGAACTGTGATCCATTCCTCAAAACATTTTCCCTTTAAAGAAGGGGGGAAATCAGATCTTTCCTCCTCTTCAATAGAAATTGTGTGCTGGAAACAGTTGTAATTTTAGCCTTAGGGGGAAAAACTGGAACATCATCTTTCTAATTTACATTGATTTTAACTATTATTTCGAAGGTCCAAAGACTTTCCATTTCCAGATAAAATATTTATTTTGGGTAGCTTCCTGTATTAATTCTGGTGGGGATATAAAAGGCTAAAGATTCCAGCAGGTGGTGCTGTTATACAAAGGATAACATCTGGTTTGAGGCTCTGGGCAAGAGATAGCTTGTTGTATTAGCATTAAGAAACCATGAAATGACAACCATGATCACCCTGAACTTCCATAGTGTAGACTTTACACTTCTTCAGCTTCAGCAATCAATGGGGAGGGGGAAGGGAGAAATGCTATTTTGGCAAAAACTTGAAAATAGATAATTATTTGCAGTGGGAAAGGAGAAAGAATGATAGAATAAATCTAGGATTCACCTCAAAGTATGTGTCTTGGTTTTTCTGGGACAGTCCCAGTTTCTGGAATTTTTTAAGAATGAGAAGATGTTTCCTGAGAAGTACCAGGACAAACCATGGTTAAAGGGATCCCAAAAGGTCAGGCAAATTGTGAAGTGCTTGAGGCTGCTATTGTAAACTGCATGTGTTAGATAAACATGATAATTTACATTTGTGTAGCACTTAAAGAGTCTGAAAAAAATCTTTACATGCATTATCTAATTAGATTTGAGAGCACTTCTGAGGAGGGCGAGTCAAGCACATGGATACATACCAGAGGTGAGTCTTCCCTGAACACCACATTCAATGCCCTCCTCAGTCTTTATAGCTAGCCTTTCAAAAGTCCATTCCAACTTTACATGAATAACCTCTGGGAGTTTGGAGCAAACCAAAGTGAAGGGTGCCTTCTCTTCCATGCTGAAATTGAGTTCTCTGTACTTGAGATGAGTCCTTTTATCAGAGCCTTGATAAATCCCAGTTACCTTTTATTACCTTTAAGTTGGAAGGTGGAAATCAATGAATAGAAATTTTTGATAAGCCAGCTTTTCAAGATCCCAAACAATTGCCAAGATAACATAAATGTGTGTTATTTTAGAAATGTATTTTTTCATGAAGAGATTAGAGATCTAGAACTGAAAGGGACCTCAAAGGCAATCTAATCCCTTTGATTTTTACAAATGAGGAAACTCAGATTCCAGGTCTAGTTAAGTAGCTTGTCCAAGGTTCAAGAGATGGGATTAAGACCTGGGAGAGTAAAAAAGGCATTTGGTGGATTAGAGGAGGAGAAATATCACTTTTTTTTCACTGAGCTTTTTTTCAATCAGCAACATATTTATATATTTTATCCCCAACCTTTCATTGAGAATGAAAGAAAAACAAAACCCTTGTTATAGACATGCAGTCAAGCAAAACAAGTTTGCACATTTCCTATGTTGAAAGTATACATAGCTCATTCCTCATTCTGTACTCTGAGTTTTTTACCTCTCAATCAGAAGTTGGGTAACATGTTCCATCATTAGTTCTGTGGAATTGTGGTTGGCAATAAAGAGCAGAGTTCCTAATTCTTTCAGAGTTGCTTGTCTTCACCATATTGTTTTTGAAAAAATTGTTTTTCTAGTTCTATTCACTCCACTCTTAGTGAATTCAAATGTCTTCCCCAATTTTCTCAGAAACCATTCTCTTCATCATTTCTTACAGCATAATAGTAATTTGTTCAGGCATTCCCCAATTTACAGCTTCATATTTCCATAATTTGATACATCAGAAAGAGCTATAAATGTTTTTGTACATATATGGGGTTTGTTTTGCCTAGGACTAATCTTTTCCTTAATCTACTCTCATTCTAATTCTTTCCTCTTCCATTTTTTCTTTCTTTCCTATTTCCCTATAGAATGACATGCAGTTTTGAACTTTCTGGGTATTTAGCCTCCTTTCCTTTTAGCTACTTCTGATGATAATGAGGTTCAAATGTCATCTACCTCACCTCCTCCTCATTTTATAGGTATTTTCCTGTATACTTATTAAATGAAATAATTTTGTCTGACCTTTTCTTCCACTTTTGTATTATATTATTTTTTCTCTTCCTCTCCATTTTTCTTTTACGATCATCAAGACATATCAGAGTCACTCTCAAGTCTTTTGTCTAATTAGATTCCCCTGATATCCTTTGATGATTATGATAGAGTTCGAAAGGGACACATATCATCTCCCCATATTTAATTTCAAGCTGTATATCCTTGGTTACTCTCTTATCATTGTTTATTAATGTATATCTTCTTATGTTTCTTTAAAAAAATTTTTTTTAAACCCTTAGCTTCCATCTTGGAATCAATATTGGCTCCAAGGCAGAAGACTGGTAAAAGGATTAGGCAATGGGGGTTAAGTGACTTGCCCAGAGTCACACAGCTAGGAAGTATCTGAGGCCAGATTTGAATCTAGGACCTCCTGTCTCCAGGCCTGGCTCTCAATTCACTGAGCCACCCTGCTGCCTGCCCTTTAAAGTTCTTTTAACTCCTTTGTTTGAACTTCAAAATGTCTGCTCTTTTCATTAAGAATGCTTGGAAGCCCTCTATTTCATTAAAATTTCATTACTCCCCTGTAGGATTATAATTTGTTTTGCATGGTAAATAATTCTTGGTTGTAAATCTATTTCTTTTGCTTTCTGGTATATGTTTTTTCAAGCTCTCCACTCTTGTACAGTGGTCACCGAAAAATCATGTATGATCCTGATCATGATTCCTCAGTACTTTTGAATTATATCCTTTTGGCTGCTTGAAGTTTTTTTCTTTTTTTTTAACTGAAAACTCTGGATTTTGGCTGTCATGTTCCTAGAAGGTTTCATTTTGAGTTTTGTTTTTTTTCCCCAGGAGCTCACTGGTGGATTCTGTCTATTTCCAGTTTACCTGCTAACTCTAAATGATCTGAGCAGTTTTCTTTTAAGATATCTTGAAAGTTGTAGGCTCTTGTTATGATCATTTTGTTCAGGTCATCCAAAGATTCCTAAACATTTTCTCCTTAATATGTTTTTCAATTAAGTTGTTTTAGCTTGAGACACTTTTTATTTTTCTTTCTTTTCTCTAGTCTTTGACTTTTTAAAAATATTTTTCATTGTTTAATGGAGTCATTAACTTCTATCTGATCCATTTTAATTTTCAGGGTACTTGTTGTTTGGGCAAGGCTTCATAAGAAAGCTTGACTCATACCAAGTTGTTTATTCCCCTTTTATTTTTTCCTTAATAATCCTTTTCTTTTCCAATTTTTTCTCAAACACTCAGTTCATTGACAAAAATATGTTTAGCTTCTTTTAAACTTTTACTTAATTTCTTCTGGGAATTCTAGTAATATTTGTCCAAGCTCTTTTGCTCAAGTGTTTTTATTTGAGGTTTTGCTTGTAGATGTTTCTTCTTATTTTCTTATTTTCTAAGTAGTTATTTTCTTCTTATGGGTTTATGTCTTAAATATCCCTCTCTTTATAATAACTTTTTTTTGATGGGATGCTTTTTTGGTTTGTTCTTTTTTTTTTTTAGCTTACTTCCTGATTTCTGACTTGACATTAGGGTTGACTTTATACACTTTTATAAGGAAGATCTGGGCTATTCCCATTTTTTTTTCTTCATTGAGGGTTGTGTTGTCCTAGGACCTCAGGGACAGCTCAGTCTGGGAAGCTGTAGGATTATAGTGCTCCAGAAGTGGTTTGAATCAGAGAAACATTGAGTTGCTGCCCCTCTGGTCTAAGCTTTGCAAGTTTTCAACCTAAGTTGGAGTCTGAGTAAGAATAGACTGCTTCTGTACTAAGCCCCTTTCAGCCAGCTGGGAAACTGCTGGTTCAGTGACAGAAATGCAGACTTTCCTTTAGACTAGGATTCTTGCCCTGCATATTCCTCTGTGGGCTTCAGACTGAGTTAGAAGCTAGAACTGATACTCCTTTCTGCTCCTCAGGTGAGACTCATACCACTGCTACATGCTTCTGAGCTGTCTCTTCTCTCAGTACTCTCAGGTCTAGGACCCAAGACCAGCATGGGGTGAAAGAGGGATGGGTGCAGGTCCTCTCATCAGATCACTCTGAATCTGTGACTTTTATTGGGCAAGAAAACTGTCAGTTTGATCCTGTTCCTGCTGTGGTGCCTCTATCTGAGTAGAGGTGCCATATGGATCTGGATCCCCTTTCCCCACTAATTCATAGCCTCTCTCTAGGCTCTGGAATGCTCCATGCTGGGTTCCATCCAGAGTGTCCAATCTGTCAGTCTCTTAATCCTAGCCTGGTCTGGGCTAGAAAAGTGACTCACTAACTTTTTCTTGGATTTCTCCAGTAAGATTTGGTCTCGTGTGTTCTCTAGATTTGTTTGGAAAAATTAGAGAGGAATTCCTCACTATACTATTTACTGATAGTTTGCCTTCTTGACTCCCCCTCTCCTAAAGGAATATCATTTCTGTAAAGAGAACCCCAAAGGGTCAATCCCATGTAGATATCATCTAACTGCTTCTTGCCAGCCATGAAGATGGATGTGAGGTAACAAAATGAGTCAGAATTCAATAGTGACCCTGAAAGACCATAAACCTCTTCTTCCCTGGTGGCTTTTAGGGAGGAATAAGGGCTGTGAGCTTCTGGGTTGAGACAGGAAGCTGATTGCTTTTATACACACACACACACACACACACACACACATGCACTCACCCATCATGTGTCCCTTATTCTCTGTTTCTGTTGTGTTTATTATTTCTTGATCATAAGTGAATTAATAATTAGAGAGGAAGTTTCTCAGGTTACTGATAAGACCAGGAAATCTATCCAAGTCTCTTTGGAAAGTCATAGGGAATCATGAAGCTATTCATTCCATCTGACCCAGTAATTTTACTATATCCTAAGAATATTATTGAATACTGGGAGAGAAACTGGGAATCCATTTTTTTAATTAAATTTTTTTCCCCAATGATCCTTCTTCCTTTTTACCTCCCTCCTGTCTCCATCCCCATTCCTCCAACCCATTGAGAAATTAAGAGTAATAACTTTTTTTACAGATAAATTCAAGATAAATAAATTCCTATATTGGCCAAGTCTATTTCTCTCTTTCAACTCCTTTTACCCACCACCAGATGTCTCATTCTCCATTTTGAGTCTATAATCTCTAGTATGTTTCATTACAAGTATTTTGGAATTGTGGTTTGTCATTGTGTCAATTAGAGTTCCCAAGTCTGTCAAAGTTGTTTGTCTTTACAAATCTTCCCAATTTTCTTGAAAGTCATTTCTCTTCATCATTCTTTACAGCAGAATAGTATCCTATCACCCTCTATTCCCTAGTTCAGTTTCCAATACTTTTTTATCGCTGCAAAAAGAATTGCTATAAATATGTTTGTATATATATAGATTCTTTCTCTCTTTGATCTTTTCAGCAGGTAAGGTATCAATGGGTTAGAATATACAAGGTTTAATAGTTTTCAGGGACATAGTGCCAAGTTGTTTTCCAGAATGGGTGGATTAGTTCACAGTTCCATCAGTAGTCCAGTAATTAGGATAGGGATCCATCCTATCTAATCATGTGGAAGTATGCTATATAGACAGAAAGTATTTTAGATCTGGCTGGGTTGTCATATCTTTTGGTATTTTCTCTCTCTCTCTCTCTCTCTCTCTCTGTCTCTCTCTCTCTCTCTCTCTTTCTCTCTCTTTCTCTTTCTCTTTCTCTTTCTCTCTCTCTCTCTCTCTCTCTCTCTCTCTCTCTCTCTCTCTCTCTCTCTCTCTCTCTCTCTCATTAAAAGGAATCCAGCACTAATCCTGGTTTTCTCCTTAAAAAAAAAAATTCAGCCCCCCCATTACATGTAAAATCAGTTTTTAAAAAATATATTTTTTATTTATTTAGAATATTTTTCCATAGTAACATGATTTATGTTCTTTCCCATCCCTCTTCTCTCCCCCCTCCTGGAACTTGACAAGCAATTCCACTGTGTTTTACGTGTATCATTGTTCAAAACCTATTTACATATTATTCATATTTGAAATAGAGTGATCTTTTAACATCAATAACTCAATCATATACCCATTGAACCCACATGAACCATATGTTTTTCTTCTTCTGCATTTTTACTCCCATAGTTCTTTCTTTGGATGTGGATAGTGTTCTTTCTCAAAAGTTCCTCTGGATTGTCCTGGGTCATTGCATTGCTGCTAGTAGAAAAGTCTATTACATTCAAATGTGCCACAGCATGTCAATCTCTGTGTACAATGTTCTCTTGGTTCTGCTCCTTTAGCTCTGTATCAATTCTTGGAGGTCTTTCTAGTTCACATAGAAATCATCCAGTTCATTATTCCTTTCAGCACAAGAATATTCTATTACCATTAGATACCACAATTTGTTCAGCCATTCCCTAATCAATGGACATCTCCTCATTTTCCAATTTTTTGCCACCACAGAGAGCACAGCTATGAATATTTATGTACAAGCATTGTTACTTATTATCTGTTTGGAGTACAAACCCAGCAGTGGTATGGCTGGATCAAAGGGCAGGCAATCTTTTTTTTTTTTTTTAATTAAAAAACCCAAACAAACATCTCTTACTTTCTGTCTTGGAATTGATACTGTGTATTGGTTCCAAGGCAAAAGAGCAGAAAGGGCTAGGCAATGGGGGTTAAGTGACTTGCCCAGGGTCACACAGCTGGGAAGTGCTTGAGGCCAGATTTGAAACTAGAACCTCCCATCTCTAGGCCTGGCTCTTAATCCACTGAGCCACCCAGCTGCCCCTAGCAGTCAATCTTTTAAGGCCCTTTGGCCACAATTCCAAATTACCCTCCAGAATGGTTGGATTAATTCACAACTCCACCAGGAGTGTATTAGTTTCCCAATTTTGCCACATCCCTTCCAACATTTATCACTTTGCTTTCATATTGGCCAATCTACTAGGTGTAAGGTGGTACCTTAGAGTTGTTTTGATTTGCATTTCTCTAATCAGGAGGGATTTAGAACATTTTTTCATGTGCTTATTGATAGTTTTGATTTCTTCATCTGAGAACTGCCTATTCACATCCCTTGACCATTTGTTGATTGGAGAATGGCTTGTATAAAATAAGTTTTCAGCTCATTCTTTTAAAAAATATTTTTAAATTCCAAGCTCTCTCCCCTACTCCTTGATTGAGAAGACAAGCAATTTGACATGGATTATGCATGTGCAATCATGCAAAACATATTTGCATATTGGTCATATTGTGAAAGAAAATACAACCATCTCCCCCCAAAAAATCCTGAGAAAAACAAAGTAAAAATAAAAGTATCTTTTGATATTTATTCAGACTTGTAACAGTTAAATTAGTTTCTCTACTAAAAGTATTATATTTTTAGAGGTTTATCAAAGATTATTAGAAATCAAGGATAAAGAAATACAAAATAAATTTCACTTACTACATCTTGAGAGACCCGTGTGCTTAGAAGTGGAAGCAGAGAGCCCAAATAGGCGGTACAGTCAGTTTAAATACTCATTTTGTTCTTGAACCAGGTGGGTATCTCAGGTGAGATTATAGGGCATTCTGGGAAGTGCCAAGGACTTCTGAGGATTGAAGTCTTGGGTTCAAATCTCCATTTTTACAGACTCTATCAGTTCTTTCTTTGAAGATATAGAGTATTTTTCATCTTAAGTCCTTTGGAATTGTCCTGGATCATTGTACTGCTGATAATAGCTAAATCATTTATGGTTGGTTACTATTACAATATTGTTTTTACTGTGTACATTGCCTTCCTAGTTCTGCTCACACCCTGCATCAGTTCATAGAAGTATTTCCAGTTTTTTCCTAAAAGCATTCTGCCATTACTTCTTATAGCACAGTAGTATTCCATCATAATGGAATATTATGATATTCTAACTATAACTAGTTTAGCTCAATTGATGGGCATTGTCTCAACTTCTTATTCTTTGCCAAAATAAGAAGAGCCTGTATAAATATTTTTGAACTTATAGATACTTTTTCTTACAAAAAAAATCTCTTTGGGATATAAACCTGGTAGTGGTATTGTTAGATCAAAGGGTGTTAAAACTCTTTGGGCATAGTTCCAAATTTATCTCCAGAATAGCTGGTTCAGTTCACAACTCTACCAGCAGGGCTTCAGTGTCCCAATTTTCCCTAATTTCCTCAATATTGTCATTTTCCTTTTCTCTTATATTAGTCAAACCAAGAGATGTGAGGTGATGATATCTCTGAGATGTTCCAATTTGCATTTAACTAATCAATTTTAGAATATGTTTTCATGTTGCTATAGATATCTTTGATTTCTTTATCTAAAAACTGCCTGTTCATATCCTCTGACCATTTAGTTAGAAAATGACATATTTGGCTTCCATAGTTTGGAGAAATGAAGCTTTATCAGAGAAAGTTGTGATATTTTTACAAGTATGATTAATTCCATTTCCTCCATATTTATCCTTTTCTCTTTCTCCTTAAACCTCCTCAAAATTATTTTGCTTCTCACCATTGCCTCTCCCAATCTGCTCTCCCTTCTATTAGCCCCCTTTCCTTATCTTCTCTCTTAGTTTCTTATAGGGTAAGATAAATTTCTATACCCAACTGAATACATATATTATTCTTTCTTTGAACCAATTCTGAAAAGAGTTGTCTTCCACTCCCCCATCTTCTCCTCCACTATAAGAGCTCTTTCATAATTCTTTTATGTTATATAATTTACTCCATTCTTCCCTCTTCTCCCAGTGCAATTCCTTGATTTTATTTTTTAGATAGTATCCCATCATAGTCAACTCATAAACATGTCCTTTATCCATGTATACTTCTTTTAAATGCCATAATAATGATAAAACTCTTAGAAATTAACATTATCATCTTCCTATGTAAGAATGTAAACACTTTAACCTTATTGTATTCCTTATGATTTTTCTTGCCTGTTTAATTTTTTTATGCTTCTCTTGAGTGTTGTACTTGAAAGTCAGTTTTTCTATTTAGCTCTTGTCTTTTCATTAGGAATGCTTGAAAGTCTTCAATTTTATTAAATATCCATCTTATCCTGAAGGATTCTAATAAGCTTTGCTGGGTAAGTGATTCTTATTTATCCTCCAGAATATCATATTCTAAGACCTCTGTTCCTTTCATGTAGAAGTTGCTAAATCTTGTGTTATCTTGACTGTGGTTCTTTGATATCTGAATTGTTTCTTGTTGGCTATTTGTAATATTTTCTCCTTTTCCTGGGAGCTTTGGAATTTGGCTACATTATTCCTGTGAATTTTCATTTTGGAATCTCTTTCAGGAGGTAATTGATGGATTGTTTCTATTTCTATTTTATTCTCTGGTTATAGCATATCAAGGAAGTTTTCCTAAATAATTTCTTGAAATATGATGTTTAGGTTCTTTTTTTTTAAATATAAACTTCAGGTAGTTCAATAATTCTTAAATTATCTCTTCTGAATCTATTTTCTGGGTCTGTTGTTTTTTCAGTGATATATATTGCATTTTCTTCTATTTTTTAAAAATTTTCCTGGATTGTTTCTTGTTGTCTCATGGAGTCATTAGCTTCTATTTGTCCAATTCTAATTTTTAAGACATTATTTTCTTGAGTGACCTTTTGTACTTCCTTTTCCATTAGTCCCATTCTACTTTTTAATAAGTTCTTTCCCTCAGATAATTTTTGTTTATCTTTTTTCATTAGTCCCATTCTGCTTTTTTAAGAAATTTTTCTCTTCAATACATTTTTATGACTTTTTTTTTTTACCATTTAGGCTCTATTCTATTTTTAATGTGTTATTTTCTTCAACATTTTTTAGTGCCTCTTTTACCAAGCTATGAATTCTTTTCATGATTTTCTTGTATTGCTCTCATTTCTTTTTCCAAATTCCTCTGCCTCTCTGATTTTTAAAATCTCTTTTTTGAGCACTTTCAGAAATTCTTTTTG
This sequence comes from Monodelphis domestica, assembly GCF_027887165.1. Classification (NCBI taxonomy): domain Eukaryota; kingdom Metazoa; phylum Chordata; class Mammalia; order Didelphimorphia; family Didelphidae; genus Monodelphis; species Monodelphis domestica. The sequence continues at coordinate 268,050,453 of NC_077232.1, forward strand.
GGGCTATGATCAATTCACATTTTCCTTTGGGGCTTTGGATGCAGTGATTTTGACTTCGTTGTCTTCTTCTAAGTTTGTGTTTTGACTTTCCCTGTCCCTATAGTGCCTTACGATCAATTTTTTTTTTTGATCACTTTTGCAACCTATTTAAAAAAGTCCCTTACCTTCTGTCTTAGAATCAATATTGTATATTGGTTCCAAGGCAAAACAGCAGTAAGAGTTAGGCAATGGCAATTAAGTGACTTGACCAGGTTCACACATCTAGGAAGTGTCTGAAGGCAGATTTAAACACAGGATATCCCCTCTCTAGGCCTGGCTCTTAACCTGCTAACCACCTAGTTGGCTCTTCAGCCTATTTCTTGACTTTTAACTTTATATTAAAGTTAGACTCTGCTCCCAGGGTAGAGGGAGCATTGCTCCAAGGTTCAAGGTTTTCATGCTACTATTTTAAGTGCTAATTCTAGGAGTCTATAACTTTTTAATTTTTCCAGGGTGGAATGATATAAGGAGAGGAGTGGTCACTGCTCTCCTGGCACGTGCTCTGCTCAGTGAGTAACCACAAGTACTCTTTTCCACCATGGAACTACGAATAGGGTTTTCACTCACCTAACATATGCTTTAGAGTGCCAATGCTCCTTCTTGCTCTAGGACTGACCCAGAGTCACATATGGACAATAAAACAGAGTCCTGCGCCCAATGCCAGCAAAGAGTCCCTTGTAATCACTCTCAGACCAATTATCTGACCCACTTCTAGTCCATGGATCAAGACCTCTGGAAGCTGCCACTGCTGATGTTAGATGACACTGGACCCAAGATCCGCTGCTGGCATGCTAGCATTGAACTCCAATGAGGAAAACCTTCCTGCCAGCCTTCTAAGTTCCCTGGGAATTATTTTCCCCCTTGTCCTTTTGTTGTTTCTGCTGCTCCAGAATTCATTTTTGAGGCATAATTTTAAAGTTGCTTGGAGGGGAATTTTGCAGAACTCAGTCCTGTCCCTGTCCTTACTTTGCCATCTTGACCTCCCCTTCAACTTTACTTAGTTTTCTTCTGTATATTGGAGAAGAAAGGGATGAAAATAGATACTTTCAGTAGCTCATCAAAATTGGTCAATTTCTAAGTTTTTGTTTTCTTGTTAACTTCCCAGACCTTAACAGAATGCTTAGCACATATAAAGGACTTAAATGCTTGTTGACAGACTAATTGTGCCCCAGGGTAGTCATCATACTCCTAGGGAAAGTTTGCTCTGAGATACACAGTTCCAGTTTAAAGAAGCTGATCTTCTGTCTCTCAGATAATTTTATTTTTTTTAATATAGTAAAGAAACAGAATCACTCTTTCTGAGGGTAGATAATATGTTTCATTATGAATCCATTTAAATTGTTCTTGGTTATTATGTTGATCAAAATTACTAGATCTTTCAAAGTTAATTATCTTTACAATATTGCATTTACTGTGTAAATTGTTCTCAGTTTCTTTCACTTCACTTTGTATTAGTTCGTGTGATTTTCCCCAGGCTCTTCTGAAACAGTCCTTTCATTATTTCTTTTATAGCACAATAGCATTTTATCATATTCATATGTAATAACTTGTTCAGCCATTCCCTACTGATGGGCATTCCCTCAGTTTCCAATTCTTTGCCACCACAAAAAGAGAATTGTTTCTAATTTTAATTGAACTAGATTTTTCATGTAATACCTTTTGTTATATAAAATCAAAATTGTCCATTAATACTACATGATAACTTGTTTAATCCTAAACTTATAGATTGTGAAGATTGGATTTACCTATCTCCTGATTGTAACAATGAAGGTACTTAGCTCTTACTTTATAGTGAAGCTAGAACTGTAAGCTACAATCTATTTTTAGATTTTAACTACAAAAAGGTGTTAAGTAACTACAATGGGTGAATTAACCACAAAATGTGTTAAGTAACTACAAAAGGTGAACTTACCAAAAGAGGTGTTAAGTAACCCAAAAAGATATAATCTAACCAGAGAAGGTGAGAACTAAAGAGTGGGCAGTCCTGGAGAAAAGTGTCTGCTGTGATTAGTAGACATGAAAATTTAGGGGAGGTGACACAAGAGAGAAAGATCTTTAAAAAGAGGACCTAAAGGCTGAAGGAGATCATTCATTTGGGCACTGACTTACAGGAGCAACTTGAAGACAGATTCTTGAGGAGCGACCAGAAGGCAGACACCCAGACTTCTTTTAGACTGTCGCTGTTGGTTAGTGAAAAGCTGACTTAGTGACCCCGCCTTTCTGGAGGCGTGAAGTCTCCAGGTAAGGCCCATCTTCTTGACACTCTCTTCCCCTGGCTGGGGCTTAGAATTTCTAACTGATATCAGAAGAAGCCAGAGTTTTTTTTTTCACTTTCTCTCTCTAATTCCTTAATATCTTCCTTCTATTGTAAATATTATAAACTACCATAAATTCCATTTACTTTAGAAATTCATTTTGGGATTTAGAGATTAAATCCCTGGTGACCACCTAATTAATAATATATTTAGAGTCCAAACACAAAAAATTTAACAAGATATGAAAGGTACTTGTTTTTTTTCTCTTTTAATTTGCTTATGATGTCACTGTTTACATCTAGGATATGTGTGCATTTAGAGTTTATCTTAGTATACATTATTAGATGTTGGTCTATACCTAATTTCTGACAGAGTTTTCCTGTTTTCTCAGTAGTTTGGGATATACAATAAGTTTTTGCTCTAGTAACTAGGGTCTTTTTGATTACCAAACACTATATTTCTGCATTTGTTGTATAGTTCCATGTTGACTAACTGCTCTCCTCCCTTCTCTACCATACCTGAAGACATTTTTTCACTTCATTTGCTTCTCTGCCCAGCAGCCTAATGGAAATGTTTCCTCCCTCCCATGTCTAGGGTACAGGGGAGGCTCACACATAGTGTGAGAGTATAGTTTGGGAATGTGGTCTCTAAAAGGTTTACCATCACTGGTATATCCAATCTGTTCCAGTGATAGGCCGCTTGAAAGATAATGTCTAAACTTTTTTGATCATGGCTTTCAGGTAGTTCTATAGTTCTTAGATTGTCTTCTTCCATTTATTTTCTAGGTCAGTTATTTTTCCAATGAGGTTTTTCACATTTTATTCCATTCTCTTTTTTTTTAATTCTTGACTTTTTCTTGATGTCTCATGGATTCATTAGTTTCTACGTGACCAATTCTAATTTTTAAAACATTATTTTCTTAAGTGAGTTTTTGTATCTCCTTTCCCATCTGGCCAATTCTACTCTTTAAAGAGTTCTTTTCTTTAGTGAATTTTCATACCTCTTTTTCAAATGACTAGTTCTATCTTTTAAGGAGTTCTTCTCTTCAGTGACTGTTAATATCTTTTCCCATTTGTCCAATTCTGCTTTTTTAAGAAGTTCTTTTCTTCCAGAGAAAGAACTGTAGGAGTAGAAACACAGAAGAAAAACAACTGCTTCTTCTACATGGGTAGATGGGGATATGATTGGGGATGTAGACTCTAAATGATCACACTAATGCAAATATTAATAATATGGAAATAGGTCTTGATTAATGACACATTTAAACCCAGTGGAACTGCTTATTGGCTATGGGAGGGGGTGGGAAGAAGGGAGGGAAAGAATATGAATCATGTAACCATGGAAAAATGTTCTAAATCAATTAATTAAATAAAAAATTTCAAATAAAAAATAAATAAATGATTTGGAATAAACTAAAAAAAAAGTTCTTTTCTTCAGTGGGTTTTTTTGGTGCTTCTTTTACCAACCCATTCTTTTTTAATGTTTTTCCTGAATTGTTTTCATTTCTTTTCCCAATTTTTCTTCTATTTCTCTTATTTGATTTTTAAAGTTCTTTTTGAGCTCCTCTATTAATTCTTTTTGGGCTTGAAACCAATTTCTATTTTTCTTGGAGGCTTTGGATGAAGCAATATTGACTTAGTAGTCTTCTTCTGAGTTTGTGTTTTAGATTGCTATCACAAAATAACTTTCTATGTTGAGTTTCTTTCTTTCTTTCTTTTTTTGTTGTTGTTGCTTGCTCATTTTCCAACCTTATTTTTTTCTTTTAACTTAAAAACTGTTAAAGTTGAGCTCTGTTCCTATGGCAAAAGGAGCACTGTTGCAAACTTCAGGTTCTTTGTGTAGCATCTATAGGTTTTCAGTTCTTCCAAGATGGTATGATGTTTAATACTGTCCCAGATTGTGCTCTTGTTTATAAGTAACCACAAGCTTGTTTTTCTGCCTTGGAACTGTGATCAGAGTCCTCTGTTCCTTTATAACCATAAGCACTGGTGCTTACTAGTGCTCCTCTTCACCCTGAGACCTGGACCCAAGACTGTGACTGGGGTCTGCATATGAACAATGTGATAAGGATCTTGTACCTAGCACCAGCACAGAGAACCCTGTAATCTCCTTCTGAGAAGTTGTTTGATCCTTCTTACTGTCTGTGGCTAAAAACTCTAGAAGTCTTTGATGCTGATACAATTGCCCCCAAGACCTGTCTTTATAATGGAGCCTGCCTTGGCATGGTGCTTTGTGTTGTACTTCCATCTTGATGCAATTTATCTTGTTTGGGCTTAAAATTATTTCACCTCATCTTTTCCTGTGTTATGCTATTCTAAAATTTATTTTGAGGCATTTTTTTCATAGTTAATTGGAGGATAGTTTGGTAGAGATAAGGTGGGTCTGGGTACATTATTTGCCATCTTGGTTTGGCCCCTCCTTGAAAGCCACTTCATTTTCTTTTAATGCTTTTCTTGTTCATTTGATGTAGTAGTAATGGCAAGGGAGGTGTTTACTAGGTTAAACCTCATTCCACTATTTTTCCAGGATTCTTCCCAATTAAAAAAATTTATTTTTACTTCACAGACATTTCTGGATATATTCTTATACCTTCTCCCCTAACATGAACTTTCTCTTTAAAAAAGAAAAAAAAACATTTAAGCAAAATATGCACATGCGGAATACCACACCATATTTCCAGGATTTCACCAAGTTTGGTAAAATGATAACTTTGCAAACATTTTTTTCATGTCAGTTCAGAGCAAATGATATTCATTAAGTAGTTAATTTGATACATTTGGGTGGTATCACAAGTTCACTCGGGAACAGCCAAGAATCATGGTCAGAAGGAGGTATAGAATGATTTAATGAGACGCTAGGAAATGACCCAGGGCCAGAAAACTGGTTTATATACAGTTAGGTTATTATTTGTTTAAGCCCAAGGACAGTACAGCATCAAGATCCAGAAGGATATGGGCAGGTCAATAAACTCTACAAAGCATGAAGAAGTGGAGACACAAAGAAGAAACTAAAAGGTTAAATTATAAGAATATCAATGTTATATACTTTAAATTAAATTACAAGAGTTTCAATGTTATATTTTATCAGAAAGAGATGACTTTTCTGGGATATCTCATGAAGAGAAAAGTCCTCATCTGAGAGATTAAAAAAGATTACCTATATTCAACATCAATTACACATGTATTGATCAGAAAGTCTCAAATCAAGCATGATTGGGTATGAATACACTGGGTGTTATGCATATGTTGTGCTGAAGTGGTTAGAGTCCAAAGATAAGGTCAGGTATTGGTGTACAAGAAGGAAATACCAGTACAGAAGGACTATAGGAAAAGTGTTTTGACAAAGGCAATCCTGACTTCTCCAAACTAAACTGGTGGCCTCGGCATCTGGGGATTTAAACAGTCCTTTCCTTATAGAGCTTACAGTGTTGCAGGGTCTGACAAGTGATGAAAAATGGCTGAAGACATTGTTATTTGAATAATAAAATTAACTGATCCCAAGGTAGTCTATTTTATCATAAAGAGATGACTTTTCTGGGATATCTCATGAAGAAGAGAAAAGTCCTCAACTGAGGGATTAAAAAAGATTACCTATATTCAGTGCCTATCAGTTTCCTGAGAATTTACAGGTATTTCTCAATGTTTTTTTCATAAAATAATATTATGGAAGACCAAGTTTTTATACTTTAGGAATAGATTTGGAGCAAAATGATTAGGACTTAAGTAAGAAGGAAGTTCCTAGCTTTATAACACTCTGCCTAGACTCACTGAAATATTTTCAAGGCACGTCCCTTGTTTTTATTACCCTTGCATTAACAGGTCCACTTCAAGGAACTAACCATGACCCAGGAAATGGAAGCTGACAAAAAATGGAGGAGAAAGGACAAGGAGACATAAAAGGAATTTTATGTTCTTTTTTTTAAGGAGTCGTTAAAATAGTGTAAAATAAAATCTTTGTAGCGGGGTTCGGGGGTGGAGGGAGGGTGGTGGCAGCCAGAATCTGCAAAGTAGTGAATAGATAGGACTCAGGAATCACTTTATATAGACAGGGGTTAAAAAAAAGAGGCAGCCCAGAATAAAAAAGAAGCATCCTTAACCACTTGGAGTAAGCAAAAGTCAAGACTCATGGTAGAGTTATTTTTTTTTTTAAATTAGGACTATTATAAGCTCTAGTGCCTGAAATTTTAGATTTTAAATTTTATTTTTGTGTGTATGAATAAATACAGACACATACATTCCAGTCATTGTTCATTATTTTTTGTCCTTGGTTCTATATATACTAATATTAGTGACATATGTTAATGACTTATTTAGGCTCCTTTTTGAATTTCCAATGTGTCTATTAAAATGTTGGCCTAGATATAATTTAATAAACAAAACAAAAAAATTTCCAATCGATAGAAAAAGTACTTCAAATTTAAATGAGTAAATCATTCAAATTATTAGATTTGGAAGGGACTTTAGCACTCATCTAATCCTACTCCCTCGTTTTATGGTTGAGGAAATTGAAGCCAATTAGAAAAGTTAAAAGAGACATTAAATGTCAAAGTCAGGGGTCAAGCACAGGTTCTTTGAAACAAAATGTAGAAATCTTTCTAATAGCTAGCTAATACTTCTAGAAAGTAGGACATATTTAATATCCTCAAATACTAAGTTATTTTCCTTGAAATGAAGATTTATTAGAATAAGATTGATTTTTAGAATTGTCATGTCAAAACATGACAGAAAATGGCTTCTTATTAGTCTTCTTAGTATAGTGTATGATGGTTTTTCTGTGTCAGAGATGTTTGTCATCAAATTTATTTTTTTCAGAGGCTTAACCAAAACAGAGACTAAGACTTACTCTCTTGATGCAAACTCTTCTTGCATTAATAGTGGGTTCCCAGATTTTAGTTGTCCACATTTTCCCCACAGTGTCCTAGAATTAATCCTGAGGTCATTTGATTTCTTCTAACCATTCTGAGGTATTCTCTCTAATATAAATCATCATTGATTAGTGCCCCAATAACATCTAACTAATTAACATCTTTGACAATTTTTTTTCCTTTCTGAAAAGGTACAGCAAGAATTAAAGTCCCAAACCAGGGCACACTCATCTTTCTGCCTTCTTAGTCCCTGTGGAGAGATGGTCCCTAAATATGAAATGGTTGTTTCAAAGTATTTGTGGCACCAATTGTACCTCCAAATGCTGCATAGTCACCGGACAGACAGCTTGCTGGACATGGATGAGGACATCTGTTGAGGATGTCTGGGCCATAAACTGTTAGGCTACTTCTCAAGACTGCATCAAGTCATTGGGCTGGGCTGCCACCAAACTCTAGATTCTGCTGAGCTTTCAAAGCTCAAAAGGTAATTTTATCTCCAATATTCCTTCACCTAACAACACTGTCATAAGACAGTATCACTGTGAACAGACTGAGAAGCCTCATAGGGCTGGTACCTTTTTAGCTAGTCTACCTATTATACTGTCACACTACCATTTAAAAATTTGTCATCCTGGGCAAATTGACCAGGGGGCTGTTCTGAACACTGTCCATATAGTGAATACAGAACTGCCCTTTAGGGATACCAGGAAGGATGTTATCCTTTCACCTATTCTCCAATGCCATTCAGTAATAACTGTATAAATAGTCAATATGATATTGTACAGTTCTCCATGTACACATGAAAATTACAGTTGCCTTCAAATACAGAGTTAGTTGCATTCAACAAAAAAACACTGGATAAAGTTTAACAAGCTTTGAATTACTGCTTGCCTAGGATTTAAGAAGGGCATGTCTTGATTCTGGAAGTGGCTTTTCTAACCCAAAGGTGATAAAGCAAAGAAAAAGGCAAATAAAATCCATCTTCCTAGAATGAAAAGAAATCTGCTTTCTCTCCAGAACTTCCCTGACCAGTGAGCCCTCTCTGCAGGGATTTAGGACTTGAGCTTAACTACAAGTCATCAGCTGAGGAAATTAATTGTCTTGGGTGAAAACTCATGATTCTTCCAGTACTTAGGTCCAACCTACCTGAAGTCTGGACAAAATTTCTAGGCATCCCTATAGACACACACACACACACACACACACACACACACACACACACCCCTATGCCCCTATACATATATATATAATACATATACACCACAAACACACACACATATATTTTTATGTGTGTGTGTGTGTGTGTGTGTGTGTGTGTGAGAGAGAGAGAGAGAGAGAGAGAGAGAGAGAGAGAGAGCGAGAGAGAGACCAGGAGCACCAAAATTTATCCAAGAGTCCCTAAATGATAGGTGAATTTCTTAAAAAATTCAATTAAATTTTTTCTTGTGACCCTCTATTAAGGACACTTGATATTTCCCCCACCAAATCCCTGCCATGGCAAAGACAATCCTAATGGAATTCTATTATCCAACAATGAGAGAAGCAGGCTCAATCCAAGAGGAAATAAACATCAGCTATATCTAAAATACAAATGAAGTTTTGAAAAGGAATTAAGAATAAAACTCCCAGGAAAATTATAGAGAAAATACAGTTTTTCCATACCAAATTAGAAAACATTGCAAGGAACCAAAGAGAAAGAAGTAAGTCACAGTCAGTATCATACTAGATTTAGCTTAAGGAAGCTTCTCCTGCTCTTTTCTTAACTCCTTACATCTATTAACTAAAATTACAAATTAAAATCAAGTTAAGAAACTTGAAATTTCTAGGATAGCTGACAAACTTTATCCCATGGACACACAGAATGTAAGGATCTTGCAATGTTCCAGACAGTTTATGTCTGTTTAAAAACAGAATAAACATATCACCCATATTTTGGGGATGCAAAATCCACATCTATTATTTAGCTTAATTATCAAAGCATTTAAAAGACTGAGTAATACAGTAGTAATCAGTACTAAGTATTCAACTATAGAAGAATCATCTCAAAAGGAATTGATCTGATTTGCATAGGAAACACATTAGAAAACTGACAACTGTATCATTTCAGCCTAAGACAAAAGAAAAATAAATTTCCAATTGTTCTTAGGGAATCTTTTCCAAAACTACGGACTTCAGTAATGGGAGTCTTAGGGAGGCAGAGCCAAAATGGCAGAGTACCAGAAAGAAGTACACCAAGCTCTTCCTTTGTCCCCCTAACTCTTCCAAACAGATCTAGAAAAAGCAGGAGACTGAATCCTAATTGGGAAATGCAAGAAAAGGTCACAGTAAGTACTTTTTTCTAGGCCAGGTTGTAAAAGGAAGACAGAGAGATCTGTGGATGCAGGGAATGGGGTATTGCTAAGGAGCTTGTCTTGTACTCTGGCAAGGGAGAGAGGCTGTACACCAGGGCAAAAGGAGATCCTTGAACCCATACTGGGGCCCCACAAACTCTTACAGGGTATGAGAACAGATTCCAACTGTTAGCTTTGTTTGCCAGTACTAGTTTTGAGTCACAAACCCAGGGTAGACCAGGAAGGGGATCTGTATCTGGAGGTGGTGTTCTGGAATAGGCAGCCATGTTAGGTTCTAGGTGGGGTACCAAGAGAGGAGCAAGATCTGAATCAAGAAGTTGCAATGTAGTTCAGACACCAAGAGAAAAACTGGTTATCAAACCCAATTTCTAGCCCACTGTGAAATCTACAATGGAAGGAATCCCAGACCAGAGGGGAGGCTAGTTTTGCCTATCCTGCAAAACCAGCAGAACTTCCCAGCTGGCTGATAGTGGCTGAGTCCAATAGCAGTCTACTCAGACCCAGACCTGGGATAGGAATTTGCAGGTTTCATGTCAGAGAGCCAGACTATGCCCTGGATCAGGTAACATTGGAAGCAATAATAGCTTGCAGGCTGGCCACCAGCTTGAAGAATCCCTGATACGCACGTCTAACATAATACTCAATACCTCAAGAAAGCATCTGTAGGACTAGACCAGACATCCTTCTGGGAATGCACAGAACATGGTCTAACATCAAGTTGGAATTCAAGAAGTAGCCTGGAACAATGAGCAAACAAACAAAAACCAATTATACCTTAAAAGTCTATTATGTTGATTGGGACATTCAAGAAAGAAACCTAGAAGGGTCAGCTAGGTAGCAGAGCATTAGTTTTGGAGTTGGGAGAACCTGGGTTGAAATCTACTTCCTTGCTGTGTGACTCTGAGCAAGTCACTTAACTACAATTTCTTAATCCTTTCTGCCCTTCTTAGAATTGATATTATTTATTATTATTATATTTTATACTTTTATTTATCAATTCTAAGACAGAAGGTAAAGATTTTTTTTTAAAGAAAAAGAAATCTAGAAGATGAGAATGACTTCAAAACATCTACAAGCAAAACCTCCAAGAAAAACAAGTAACAATTCAATTGGAATGTCCAGAAAAGATAAAGTAAGAATTTTTAAAAATTTTAAATGTTTTTGCAAATGAAATGATCTATCCAGAGGGGGAAAATTTGGAAAGAAAGTGATAGCTATGAAAGAAAGAATTGGAAAGAGAATTAGCAGCTTGGCACAAGAAATATAACCTTGTCTAGGCACAAACAATTGAAATGGATTAAATAGAATCGACTGTCCATGAGACACAAGAAATATTAAAACAAAGTCAAAAGACTGAAAAAATAGAAGAAAATATAAGATATCTTATGCCAAAAACAAGTGCCCTAGAAAACAGATCAAGAGGAAAAGATTTAAGAATCACTGGATTACCTGAAAGCCTTGACCAAAGAAACAGCTTAAATATATTATGGGAAATCTTAAATTGAAATCTGCCTAGATCTTTTAGAACTGCCTTCTTAGTGGGCAATGTAGAAACAGAAGGAATCCACTAGCCACTTCCTGAAAGAAACACCCAAATGAAAACTCCCAGGAAAATTATAGAGAAAATACAGTTTTTCCACATCAAATTTGAATATTCTACAAGCAGCCAAAGAGAAAGAAAGAAATCACAGTCAAGATCATACTAGATTTGGCTTAAGGAACCTTCTCCTGCTCTTAACTCTTTACATCTCTTAAATTTGATTACTTAAGGTTCAAGCATTGCCAGGAGCAAATAGTCTAGATTCACATGGTTTGTGAAAGGAACAATGACTTACAAATCTTGAACTCAGCCTTAAATGTGGCAAAGTCTATTTTGCTTCATCCTTGTGAGAATGGGTATACACTAGCTGGTGTCAATACAAGGAGGGTGAACACACAGGCTCTCTTTTATCTTAGCTCCTAATATGAATCAGTCTCTCCTCTCCTTCACCACTGCTCCTTACGAGAAAATTATAGCCTAGTCATGAGAGCCAGGTGATCTGAATGCAACTTACAACCACAGTCATTCTCATGGGTTTTAACTAAAGTAAAGCAAATTCATCTTAGCCTTTTAAGGGTCTAACCTATTCTGTGTTCCTTGTCATGTCCGACTGACATGGATGTGGGGGAAAGGAGCTTAAGCTAGGAACATGAAATGATTCAAGTTTCTTCTTCTTCTTCTTCTTCTTCTTCTTCTTCTTCTTCTTCTTCTTCTTCTTCTTCTTCTTCTTCTTCTTCTTCTTCTTCTTCTTCTTCTTCTTCTTCTTCTTCTTCTTTCTTCTTTCTTCTTTCTTCTTTCTTCTTTCTTCTTCTTTCTTCTTCTTTCTTCTTCTTTCTTCTTTCTTCTTTCTTCTTTCTTCTTTCTTCTTTCTTCTTTCTTCTTTCTTCTTTCTTCTTTCTTCTTTCTTCTTTCTTCTTTCTTCTTTCTTCTTTCTTCTTTCTTCTTTCTTCCTTCTTCTTCCTTCTTCCTTCTTCCTCCATTATATGGGCTAAGGAGAGGAGTCTACCACTTGTTAGAACCTGTTCCTCATAGTTTGTTACCCTTCTAGAGAGGTTTTTTTTTTTAACTAAAAAATCAAAACTTATTGAGATTCTCTATCATTTGGGCCAAGTCTTCAGCTAGGAGAAAGCTTGAGTTCTGAACCTACATCTTAAAAAAAACTATCTCAGTTTCTGTCACTATTTCTCTTTTCCAACATCCTCTCCTTCCCATTACAAATTAGAATATATACAAATTGGTATTGATCAGGTTTTATTTTATTTTATCTAGCTACTTCATCAAACTACTTACACAGGAAATGCCAAGTTAATTTTGGGGAAGAGAGAAAGCACAGAACCAGCGTTGGTCTCTCACTTATACAGAGAGGGAGGGAGAAAGGAAAATCCTGCTTCATGGTCTGGTTCCCTTTTTCCAAGGAGAAAGAGAGGAGACACCTGTGACTCAGATACCCATTCCTAAGAGTCTGTCAGTTGTTGTACTGTGACTGCAGGAAGTTAAAATGCCTGGGTTTGATAAGCAACTGTGCTGCCTCAACACTCAGCATCCCCATTTCTAGGCTTGAATTGCAGAAAATCTTGCTAGAGCTTCTCCTTCTCTTCTCTTTCTCTTCACATTGCTCCTTTTCCCTTCCTCTCCTTTCTCTCCTTCCTTCCTTCCTTCCTTCCTTCCTTCCTTCCTTCCTTCCTTCCTTCCTTCCTTCCTTCCTTCCTTCCTTCCTTCCTTCCTTCCTTCCTTCCTTCCTTCCTTCCTTCCTTCCTTCCTTCCTCTCTCTTTCATTTTCCTCTCTTCTCTTCTCTTCTCTTTCTCTCCCTGTCTTCACCACCTTCCCTCCCCCCCCAACTCTTGAATTTTGTGTACTCAGGCTCTGTCTCCAAAATTGAAAATCTCTCAGTCTATAACTCTTCACTCATAGCTTTGCCCAACTCAGAGCTCAGGATTGTCTCAGTTCTATTCAGGACTGGAACAATGCTGTCCACCTGGACTAGCTTCCCAGAAGCTCATACTTCTAGTCTTTAAAGATGTATGCCTCCTGAAGATCTCTAAAAGCCTGCTACTTTATGTGTGTGTGTGTGTGTGTGTGTGTGTGTATGTGTGTGTTGATAGAATGTTAGCTCCTTTGATAAAATGAGAAAATATTTGTAAAGCATTTAGCACAGTGTCTGGCATATAGTAGATGTTCTATAAATGCCTATTCTCTTCTTTTTTCCTTCCTGTGAGGGCAGGATCTGTTTCATTTTTGCTTTTATATCTTCAGTGCCTTGAATAATGTCTGGCATATAGTAGGCATTTAATAAAAGCCTCTTGATTGATTAAATTATATTTAGATTGCCTAAATTTTAAAATTTGAATCTTTGATTTTACTGATGATAAAATTATAGGAGAAAATAGTAGAGCTTTCAGATGGAAAATATGGCCTTGTCAAGCAAGGAAGATTAGTGGAGAAATGATGTAGTGAGAACAGTCCTTTGGTCACATAAGCTCATTTTTAAAGGGTGGCTCATCAGACCTAGCTACACTTAGAAACAGACATTTATTTTTGCATTTGTGATCTGGGCTGTTTAATACATTTGGGGATAGGTACGTGAGGAGTTACTTATTTCCTTATTTTCAAATTCGGGACATATTTTCCTTTCTTTGCTATTTTTCAAAATTGAAACCACCTTTTTTTCTTCTCTGAAGAGCCTTTGATTTATGTTGCCCCTCTTTGACCCCTGAAAAGAGCCAGGGGTTAAGCAAATTATTCATTTGTAGGCAATTTGCAAATTATTCTTCTATGAACTTATAACACATGACCTAGAATAACTGTTATTCCAGAGTATGACTTTTCAGGTTAAAGTATAGACACAAAATCAAGTAAAGTCTAATTGACAGGCTCGATTTCTGGATAAAATGAGAGGTTCCAAAGTAGATACAGAGATAGCTGAGATAGCTTTATGCAAATGAAATGAATCACAGGTCAGAGATGAAAAGGACTTTAGATATTGTGGTAGGAGCCATACTTGCTCTTCCCCTACCTACAAAAGAAAAAAAAAAGCAGGGAATAAGTTCCTTGATTGCTCCAGGATGTAAAAGGCTTGTTCTATTCCTTATAACCTGAGGCATAAAAGGCTAACCCACAAGGGAATAGTGTCCTTTAGATTTGGCAAATGTCCCATTGACCAGTGAATGAGTCAGCACCGCCAACACACCCTGCTAAGAGACCTATTTCCATATGGAGAAAAAGGGATGGTGGTGGTGGGTGGGAGGAGATTGGTGTGTAGTCCATCTATGTAAGCTAGTGCTTGGTTTGAGCTCAATATCCTTATCACTGTGTGCTGGGATAAACCTTTTTGTTATTGTTGTTATTCTTTTGCTTTGTTAGATGACCCATGAGAGTCCCATTTTGTTACAATTCCAGACCTGAAGTACCAGACCGGTTAAAGTCAGGTCAAGAGTATAGAGTAGATATCATTTAGTCCAATGTGATGATTTTTACAGATGAGCTCAGGGACAGTATTTCTCATTATATTCTAGATTAAAATAAATTTGGGTTATCTTATATTACTTAAAAAATTAGAGTTTATATAAAGAGGGCCAGGTCTGAAAGCCTAATAGCTCAGCTTTGACATTCAAAAGAAATGAGACATTCCTAGATCATCTTAGCAAATCAAAGTTTACTCAGCTATAGCAGGGAAAAGGTTACAGCATCGGTTCAGCTGGGCATATAACTTCCCTGCTTCTGTGTTGTTCAAATGATCAGCTAGTAAATACATCTGAGGGAAGACCTACTTACTTTTCTTGTATTGACTTTTTTATACTTAGGCTACCAGGAAACAATGTTGAGGAGCAGAACTTTAGTCCCTGAACTAATTAACTCTCAAGAATAGTTTCTAATAACTTAAAAAAACGTTTTCAAACTTACCTACCATCTTAGAATCAATATTGTATATTGGTTCTAAGACAGAAGAATGGTGAAGACTAGGTAATAGGGGTTAAGTGATTTGCTCAAGGTCACACAGCTAGGAAGTATCTTAGACCAGATTTGAAACTAGGACCCCCCATCTCTATGCCTGGTTCAGCCACCTAGCTGCCCCCATTTCTAATAACTCTTGAAGAAAGAACTAACGGCTTATATGACACAGGTTGCTTCTGTCACACTCTTTGTTACCCTTTAGTGGCAAGGTCCTAAAAGTCTTCCTCAGGACCTTCCATTTATATTAATTTTAAAATTAATTACATTATTTAATTAAATTTGGGTTAAGAAAACACTTAAAAGGCTTTAGGACAACTGTACAACTCTAATCTTGGAGGCAGGAGAAGTTTGGGTTAGGCAGCATTGGAAGAAGAAAAGAATAAAAAGGGAATAAAAGAGAACAAAAATAAAAAAGGAAATAGCTAAGTAAAGGCCCTCTGAAGGAGTTATAGAATATGGAAGATGAAGAAAGCATATTGTGCTCCCTTCTTAAGGGTTGAATTTAGTGTCAGATCTTATTAATCTTGTCTATGGGTTGGGAAATGCCAAATTTTTGCTAGTTCAAACTGGTTTCCCAATGCAAAATGACTTTTAATCTATCTATCTCAAACGTCCTATCCCTTTATTGTGGAGTTCCTGGTTCCATGGGGAATGAGAGGATCCTAATCTTCTAATTTACCATATAGTTCCTGTGCCATTTAATAGTACAGTTTCCCAAATCAATTTGAGAATACAATTAGAGAGAATTAAAAATAATTTTCTAACTCCAAGATATATAGTTGTCTTGGAAAAAGGACCTCAAACACTAGGAGAAAGTCAAGCTGTAGCCTGGTACATTCTAATGACTTTTGTTGACACCAATGCATATGGCATTTCTTAGGCTTCAGGTATGCTTTAAAATAGTTTCAGCCTTTCTCTTATAGAGAAAGGCTTACTATCCTCAAGAAGATGGTGAGAAGATTGCTGTAGATAACCCTGAAATGATGGAAGAAATAAGTTATTTATGCACATGGTAGCATAAGTAACTTAGTGGAAATGCCTTCAGTGGGGAATGGCAATAGTATGTCTAGTAGAGATGACACGGTGTCTACAGAGAGCAGAGACATGATGTCCAGCAGAGATGAAAGTTATGGCACTTACTGGAAAGCATCAGGAGGGAGCTGCAAATCTTTGGCATGGGGGTTTTGCCCTGAATATGCAGGTCCCTACATGTGTGCCCTGGTAGTCTCTTTCTATATTTTCTTACTGTATGCTCTTATGCACATATAGTCCTCCTTATGTGTGTCTTCCTACTCCAGTAGTAGTATGGGAGCATACATACTATTTGTATGAAAGGGAGAACTTTCTTTTCATTTATTTTGCTGAGCTGCTTTAATATATTTCTTTGAAATAAAATGATTTCTGAATGGTAAAGGTAAACCCATCAAGGGTAGCTCCTTAGATAAGAGTTTGAGGGAATTCTGACTCACTCTCATGATATACTCTAGATATGGAATACAGTTTGTGGGAATGCTGTTGAGATTGTTGTAGGGATGAAACTTCATAATTAAACAGAGAACTGCAAAGAATAGACGAAATCAAAAGTGACATGGGCATTGTACCCCCAGAAGCTCAGGCAAACTATTATCAGTGAAATTCCTTTGTTCCCTTACATCCTCATGACTCCTAGCCTAAAACATCTAAGGACCCCTATAGGACCCTGAGATGATTGTCCTCCTTTGATCCTCCTTTAGATTTAAGATGGACAGAGAGATGCACCTCCAGGTTACACCTCGATTCTATCAGGCTGTATCTCTGACATCTGTCTGTTCCCTAAAACTAAGCAATCTTTTATGAGGGTCATTCCCTATGTCTCCAGGCAGACCCCAGTCAGATAACCAAAGCCCTGACTGAATGCCTGAGGGTTTACCACTCTAGAGTCATGTCCACATCATGACACAGCATCTGTTGTAAAGAATATAAAATCCCCGGAACTGATGTCATCTGGGGGGCAGCTTTTCCATCCATGCTGTCCTCCCAAGGTGATAGCTCTTCCATCCATGTTGTCCTCCCAAGCAGAAGCCTTCCATCTTGCTGTTCCACCTGTACCATCCTCCTAGCCATTACTCTCTAAATTAATACATTTCTCTTTTTATTTTTAAGCTGAGTTTTGGAGTTTTGGAGTCTTGCATTCTTGAAAAAGGTATCCTTCCCGAACCCTAGGGGTGCACCTCTTCACCCCTACAAAAAAAAAGGAAATATGATAAAAAGTGGGAGCTAGAGAAACAATAATGAAGGCCTATAAGGAGTAAGGCCAGAGACATAAAAGCAAGAATCACAATTTCATTTACTCAATTAGAAAAGAGAGAAAGAAATATCCAGGATGAAGAAAAATGTTGCTCCTTTATTTTAGGTAAGGAAGGACTATAATATCAGTGTCATCAAAAAGGATTAGATCTTTTAACTTTTTTTTACAAGTCTTGTCTTCCTGAACTGCAGATTAGAAAAAGAAACAGGCAAAATAGATTGAATGGACACTCTGAAGTAGAGAAAGAATAGTGATAAGAACAGTGATATTGAAATAAAAAGGGATCTTTCTATAGAAATTGCAATCCAGATAGACGACCAATTTCAAAATGAATCATAAATTGAATGAGTCACCAGTTTGTTTCATAAACTATGAATGTTCTATTAAACTGTGTTAACAGGTATGGAAGGGGGTGGGACAGAACCCCTTTCATATTTTCCTTGGTTCAGCCCTAAAGTAGCCTCCTTTTTACACTTTGGAGAGGGTCTGAAGATTTGAATGGCTATTTATCTGCATTTGAAAAGCAACTGGGGATTGGTAAAGACTATTGGCTTTTCTCAGCTTCTTCAAAGACTGGAAAGTCAGAGAATTTAAAAGAGAAGGAAGGAATGGACTGTTCAGAAGCTGGGATGCAGAGTTGAGTTGAAACCAAGTACTTAAGAATCTGGTTCTTAGAGCTGGAATCCTGTTTGGGGAATGGTAGGTCCTAGAGTCTGAGCTCCTGCTGGTATTACTGAATTTTTATTAAAGTGAATGAGAGGCTTCTATTTTATTCTAGGCTAGGATGCTGATTGAGATATATGGTAATGGAAGCACATTCATTAGCGTTGTTGTTGCTCCTCTTTTTTCATTTTTAAAGAGTAATCACAACATAGGGCAATGTCTTGACTTGTTCATGAAATGGATTTAAGTGAGGCATAGTTGCATAAAATCATTAACCTCACTCTCTCTTCCAGAGTCATTTTGAGGTTCAAAGGCAAGATAAAAGTCAAGATGACTGGCAATGGCCCAGGATGCAGTGGATGACCTTTGATTTCAGACAACCAAGATCTAAGCACTCCACAGCTCCTGTTTCAGCTGACTTCATGGCAAATTGTTCTCCTCTGCCCATTCTAAAGGGGAAGTCTTGATATGCTGGGAGCAGACATTCCTTTAATGCATTGAAGAGTTTGAGGCTTGATAGTTACCCTCAGTCTGGTTTAGCCTGTCTGCCCAGATGGTTTTCCTGGGCTGTGGCGATGGAATCCAATGGAGAAGAGTTAGTCAGAGAGTTCAAGAATGAGGTCAATGAAATCAGCATAAAGACATTAATTGCCTTTTGGCATCAGTAGTGTAAACTTGGCATGGGCATCGTATCCCCAAAACCCAGGCAAACTGTAAGCAGGGAAATTCCTTTTCTCCCTTCTTGTGACTCCTAACTCAAGAACGTCTGATAACTTCTATAAGACCCTGAGATTATTATCATCTTTGGATCATCCTTTAGATTTGAGATGGATATAGAGATGCAACTTTAGGCTACACCTCGATACCATTGGACTGTATCTCAGGCATCCATATGTCCCCTAAACTATGAGGGTCTTCAGGCAAACCCCGGTCAGATGACCAAACCCCCTTCACCACTAAATGCTCTAGAATCAGGTCAACACCATGATACAACATCATGTCCCCACTGTTGTAATAAGTATATAATCCCCAGAATTGATGGATTCTGGGAGCAGCCTTTCATCTTGCTGTTCCACCTATACTATCCTCTTGGCCAGATTCAACAATAATTTCTAAATTAATAAGTTTTTCTTTTTATTTTTAAGCTAAGTTTTGGAGTCTTGCATTCTTGCAAAAGGTATTCTTCCTGAACCAGGGCTTCACCACTGCACCCCACAACAAGCTACTCCTCTTTGATTTACTATAAATTCTCAATGTTTCTACTTCTTTACTTATACATTCTTCCACATGTGCCTACTCCCTTCACTGATGCTGTGTGTATTTATGGGATAATATGTCTATGAGGGAGTATTCTATTGCTACTTTTCTTGCTATATCATTTGAGTAAATGCCTTTACTTTGAATGAATGGTGTCCTGTTATTGATTAAAGAGAAGATAAACACTGTGGAGGCTTGCGAGCAATAGTTTTGTGAATTGGGAGCCAGAGAGTACTTTGAAACTGGAATAGTTCTGTGAAGGACTCAATCTGTGAGTACAAGTTGAGGCTAAGAAGTAATTCTTCTACTCCTTTTGGCAATGGTCAAAGCTT
Organism: Monodelphis domestica; assembly: GCF_027887165.1. Classification (NCBI taxonomy): domain Eukaryota; kingdom Metazoa; phylum Chordata; class Mammalia; order Didelphimorphia; family Didelphidae; genus Monodelphis; species Monodelphis domestica. The sequence goes on from NC_077232.1 coordinate 268,069,993, forward strand.
CACTTAAGCCAAGTCCTACTTTATGTTTATTTTAATAAAACTGCAAAAGTCATGAAGAAACTCAAGAACAACAAAAAAAGAGAGAAAATAGAAATTAAGCAATGGGGGGGGGGGGCAGAGGCTAGGGCTAAAGTTAGGCAGAGGAGTGTATTTAAATCCTGAGCTTCTAAAATAATGTGACCTAGAGGACCAACTCAAAAAGTCCTTTTCACTCTTGGGAAGCAGGGTTTTACTTTTATGGGCCTCTCTGGGCCATGAACATGCTACTTAGGCAGTAGAATGCTACGGTGTAAGGTGAGTTATTATGAATAGGATTAGGATTGATTTTCTTCTTGTTTTTTTTTAATAGATAAATACAAGGAAGTGTTTTTAAATTAGTCTAAAGAAAGACGTCTGCTAAAGCTCTATCTTTGCCCAAAACAGAACCATTAATAATTTCTTGATAATTTTAATTTCATTTTTCAAAAGGTAGAGGAATCAACAAGGTGAGATTTTATTATGGATGTGATTTTCACTAGAAGTTAGCAACTTATTTCTGGGATGAAAAAGGGGGGAAGCCAACACTGCTTCTTAGAGTTTGTGACAAGGAATCAGAGGACATTCAGGCATAATCTAACATGAATACTAGATTTAGGGAAAACATAATTCACTGGATTCTTAGGAAAACTTGATAGGATCTCATTTATAGTGCTACAAAGGAATTTAGGCAAGAATGAATGCAAAATGCTCAGGAATGAAGATCTCAGGACACAAAAGGAAACAATTTCAATGAGGAAGAAGAATGTAATCGGTAGGATGAGATCCATGTAGACACATAAAGAACTCACCAATAAATTTAGATTTTTAAAAGAAATACACAGAAGATGGAAGGAAGATGTGATAAGACTAATTACCTACTAGTATATTCCAGGCTTTGCCTCTCTCCTCCATAAATCTAGATATACCTTCTGCCCTCCTCCTCAAATGATAGGTACTCCTCAGTTTCCAATTTTTTGCTATTGCAAAAAGAGCTATAAATACTTGTATACATTTTTTAGCATTTTATTATCAAGCAAAATACAGTTACATATTGATCACTGTTTTATGAGCAAAGTCACACGTAACCAAAACCTCCAAATAAAACCATAAATAAATACACTGATGTGAAAGATGGCTCTAACAATTCTTTCTCTGAAAGTGGATAACATTCCAAGTCTAAAGATTGTCACAAATCACTGCATTGCTGAGAGTAGCTAAGTTTTCATAGTGTATACATTTTTAAGACTTTGTTTTGTCTAGAATTAATCCTATCCTTAATCTGTAATCCCTCTAATTCCTCCTTTTCTCTCTTTTCCCTCCTGTTTTTTTCTGTTGAGTGAAATGTATTTCCATACCCAAGTCTATAGGGACAGCTAGGTAATTCAGTGAACAGAATGTTGGGCCTTAAGTTAGGAAGCCTTGAGTTTAAATTTAGCTTCAGATACTGTGTGACCTGGACAAGTCACTTTACCTTGTTTGCCTCAGTTTCTTTATCAATGAGCTGGAGAGGGAAATGGAAAACCACTTCAAAATCTTTGCCAAGAAAAACCAAATAGGGTCACAAAGAGTCTAAGACAACTGAACAACCATCACCACCACAACAAACCCAAGTTATGTGTGTTTATGTGAGCATGTACATGTGCATGCGTGTGTATCAGCTCCTTTGACCAGTTGAAAAGAAGGGAAGAGAACAAACATCAAGGACTTAAAAATGAGCCAGGCATGTGTTGAGCTTTACAGATATTATCTCAGTAATGAGATAAAAATAAAGTTCCAGAGTTAGCTCTTCTCCCTGCCTCCCTACCTTGTTTATAATACATCCTAATAATGAACTGGAGGAATTCCATGGAGACTGCAACAACCTCCAGGAAGTGATGCAGAGTGAGAGGAGCAGAAACAGGAGAACATTGTACACAGAGACTGATACACTGTGGTACAATAGAATGTAATGGACTTCTCCATTAGTGGCAATGCAGTGATCCTGAACAACTTGGAGGGATCTACAAGAAAAACCACTATCTACATTCAGAGGAAAAACTGGGAGTAGAAACACAGAAGAAAAACAACTGCTTGAATACATGGGTTGAGGGGATATGACTGGGGATGTAGACTCTAAATGAACATCCTAATGTAAACACCAACAGCATGGAAATAGGTTCTGATCAAGGACACATGTAAGATCCAGTGGAATTGTGTACTGGCTACGGGAAGGGGTGGGGATAGGGAGGGAGGGAAAGAATATGATTCTTGTAACCAAGCAATAATGTTCTAAATTGACTAAATAAAATTTAAAAAATAATAATACATTCTAACTCAATGATTGACATTATTGCCAAGTCATGTCTGACTCTTTATGTTTCCATTTGGAGTTTTCCTGTCAAAGATATAGGAGTGGTTTTCCTTTTCCTTCTCCAGCTCCTTTTACAGATGAGGAAACTGAGGTGAACATGGTTAAGTAATGTGCCCAGGGTCACACAATTGGTAAAAGTCTGAGGACAGATTTGAACTCATGAAAATGAGTCTTCCTGACTCCAGACCTGGAACTTTATTCACTTTGCCACCTCAGTGATCAATGGAAGACTTTCCCCTAATTTTCCTTTCTTTTCGTTTAAGATCAAGATATTACAGAGCCACCCTCAGGCCTTCTCCCTAATTAGGTTCCCCCTATGACTGCTGCTGCTGATTGAGTTCACAGGGGACACATTTTCCCATATTAGAATGTGAGCAATTTATCCTAGTTAATCATTTACAAATGTTCATTCTCATTTACCTTTTTGTATTTCTCTTGATTCCTGTGTGTAGGCTTCAAAGTTTTTATACAGCTCTGATCTCTTCATGAGGAATTCTTGGAAGTCCTCTATTTCACTAAAGATCCATTTTTTTTTTCTTTTCTGAGTAAGTTACTCTTGGCTCTAAGCCTATATACCTTTTGCATCCTAGAATGTCATATTCCAATCTCTCTACTCTTTTATAGCAGTGGATGTTAAATTGTATGATCCTGACTATGATTCCTTACTTAAGTTCCTTCATTCTGACTGATTACAATATTTATTTCTGTATTGTTCCAAGGAGTTTTAATTTTCAGGTTTCTTTCAGGAAGTGACTGGTAGATTCTTTTTATTTCTACTTTTCTCATGGATTCTAAGAGTTAGCTAGAGTCAGTGGTTTCTTTTTAGGCTTCCTAAAAGACTTTGTGGGTGCCTAAAACCTTATATGTTACCATGCCTTTATGACTAACATATTTGCACATGGAGATGAAGGGGACAGAGTGACATCTAGAAGACCAAAGTGCCATTCTATCCTTGCTACTCTGTTAGGAAAAGGTAAACCTCATTAAAAAAAATATACAGTGACATTCTCGTCCCTCATTTCATTTCCAAATCAAATCTATACTAAGAGAATGCTAGTATGAGTAAGATAGATTCTTCCAATCCCATGCATAGAGCTAGTCTAGTATATAACTGAAGAGTGGAGTGGGGCATTGTGTGATTTATGTGAAATTTGAATGTTAACATCACTGGGCACACTTATTTCCATTCTTCAAGTATTTGTTATTTCATGTACTTTGATGTTCCCTTCTCTGATACCTTAATAAATATGGATTTTGTGGTTAAAATATCCATCATTCAATGGCCAACTCCTTGATGATGATGATGAACTTCTCTGGACTTAAGTAGCTTCTTTCTTGGATAACCAAGAATTTGTATCTGGAATGACAATCAGGCTTTTTTTTTTGTTTTGGTAGAATTTGTTAAAACTCACTTTTTTTTTTTTGGTGCTGAAAGCTTCAGTGACATAGAGAATAGAAATATGGCATTGGACTGATGGAGATCTGGATTCAAGTCTTTTCTCTAATCTAGTCTAGCTGGGAAATTCTAGATAAATCTTTGCAGAGTGGGTGCTGATTTGAACTGGTAAAGAGAGTTTCCTCACTGGAAGGTCCTAACACTACTGAAAAATCAGGCTCCATCCCAAATCGTTAAGTACTTAAAGTCACCTCCAAATCATAGTGAGGCAGATAGGTGGTCTATCTAATTGGCTGAGGGATTTCATTCTACTCTCTGAATCCTGGATTGGAGTATATGCTGAGGCCACTTCTTATTCCTGGGAGAAAGGAGAAGAACTGATTTCTGTCTTGGCCAGATCTTTTTATCTTCCCTTCCTTGGATTAGAACCATGGTGGTGAACCTATGGAATGTATGCCAGAGGAGGTACTTAGAGCCCTTTCTGTGGACATGTGCGCTATTGCTCCAGCACAGAGTTTACTAGGGTTTGTTACTAGACATTCAGAGGGACATGGAACCAGGCTACTCCCCTCCCCCTCTCTACACATGTCTGAGGACATTTCTCACATTACCCCTCCCCCCCCAAAGGCTGGGTATCAATTGATTAGATTAGATAGATCAGATTGATTAGATTAGATTAGATCAATTGATTAGAAGATATTTTGAGCTCTAAAGAAAAATTTTGACTTCTCATTTTCCCACTGATAATTCAGAGCCAAGGATAAACAAGATACTATAAGGTGTCTGAATCAGAGATGATAAAGAAAGATACTATAAAGGAGTCGACATGAACTATGACTTGCCATACATGGTTCTTTAAACTACTGAATAAATATAATTAGAAATATAAAATAAAGGAAAATAACAAAATAAATAAAAATATAACCAAACATAAATAATGCTAACATATGATTATGTAAGTCAGGGGTCTGCATATATGATTTAGTGGCCCATTTCTATTTGAGTTTGACACTATAGTCCAAGGAGAGTTTCTTGAGCAACCCATTAATAGGAGAAAAGAATTTCTAGAAAACAGGAACTGTGAGTTATCCCTTTACCACATGTGCTCTTTTTGCTTAGACTGTTTTCTTGAGGACTCTATATTTGTGGGAAAGGGTACAACAGTGTTTTGTGAGGATGTTTTGTGCCAACTATTCATAACTACCTTCATAAATATCTTTTTCTCAGAGCGACTTACAGCAGGCTGACTAAATCTTTTGGAGGAGCAGGGAAGGATCCAATGAGAACTTGAACAGATGGCACTAGAGAAAGACACCCATGACCTTGAATAGGAGATATAGTCAAACTCTTAGGATTTGACTCATCAATGAGTGTGGGGTTTGGGACAAGGACCAAAGCTCACATGGACTACAAATGCAAGTGATGTATGTGAACTTAGTCACACATTTGTCAGATTGTTTAAACTAAACTGGGAATTTTAATATGTGGACTTCTAAGTGTCTAATATTTTTGTCTCCTGGATTACTTAAGGCAGGAGCCTGCATTGGGCTCTAAGTAAATTTACTGAATGAAGGAATGATTTAACTTGGTCAGTGCTATGCAGATTTATACAGCTAGAGGCCAGTACCAGCTCACAGTTGATTTCTCTGACGCTGAGCTCTGACTTTAGCTGCTCTTGGAAGAAATTGCAACTCATTTGTGTGGCACACCATTTGCATACTCTAACAAGATGGGCTATAATTGGCCTTTATTGATTTTGTTTTCATTGAGCTAAAATAGAGTCAAAGCTTCTTACACTAGAAGAACTGATTGATTTGTGGTAGAATTCAGGACTATTCAGTTGAAGAAATAATTATGTTCTTATTTAGGAATCATCAGGGCCCAACTCTGCTCAGCAAGTGTACTTAGGAGAATTTGACTTTGTGAGGATAAGACTTGTCTTGAGGCAGCTGTTTCTGTATGGGAAATGGCTCTCTTGCATATAAGCATCATTTTAAAGAAAAGTACACAGCTTGGGGATACATTGGCAATTCCAGCTTTGAGGTTTTACTACTTGTGTAACTTTCGGCAAAGCATTTATGCTACAAATTACAGAAATGGGTTAGTTGACTTCAGAGGACTCTTCCAGATTAATTCCTAATTTTATGAGTTCCTTACGATTTTTTGAGTCCCTAAAAGCTTGAGTTCAGTTAAAGTTTGGATGAATGACGTCTTTCCATCTTTGCTCCACCTCTAATGTTTGGTCTTGTTCTTACCTAGAACAAGAAATCTTAGACCCTCCTTGAGATAGGAGGAAAAGGGAGATTTGGGGGCTTCACAGAAAGGGCTATGTTAGGATACCTACAAATGTTTTGATACTTTACGTAAACCCTTTGATGATTCTAATCTAATTTATTTCTTTGTTCTCTGCCTTCTTTTTCACCTTTTAATATCCTTATGACTGACTCACATGTACTTCTCGGTAGCTCTCTGGGCATTTTTCATGTACTATTGCTGTGGGAGAGCTGGAGAGAAAATCTGGGTTGGGAAGGGCATTCTCATTAGGAATGACAGGCTCTAATAATTAGCTGAAAAATAGAGAGATTTATTAAGTTGAATGCAAGTTGAATTATTGAGTTGACTGGTTTGGAGGCAGGTGCAGGTGCAATACTGCCTCCCAGAGGAGATGAGGAGATGGAGATTGGGATTCTTATACCCACTTGACAACAGGGTCTACATGACTTAAGGTGACATGCTATGAGACAAGGGAGGGGGTGGCAAATTGTGCAGTCTAGGGGATGATCAGATATCTGAGATACAAAACAGATATTTATCAGAAGCAAACTGGGAGATGACTATCTGGGTTCATCAAAAATTAGGGGAAAGTTCAGGTTTCTGTTGCTCAGGGTCACCTTTCTTCAGCACTAAAGGACTGCAAGGAAGGAATTCCTTATATGCTCTCTGACTTGGGATACTTTTGGGATTTTGGAGTATCTAGAGGAAGCCCATACCCCCATATCTGTGTGGGGTGGTATTATGCTGGTAAAGAGGGCTATTCCTTCCTTCCTTCTGACCCCCAGCCTCATATGGGCAGAACCAGTATTTCCCATATATTTCCTCTGTTCTCCACATTGGGCATGATTTTTTCCTCTGTAGTTATTTCTTTGATTCTATCCTTTTGGAATGAGATTAAAAAAACAAAAACAACTTTTTATTGTTCCATGCTTGCCTTTGGTAGTCTGGTGAAGTCTATGGTCTCTTCAAAATAATGTTTGACGTTTATAAAATAGAAATGCATAGAATATCAAAGGAAACCAATTAGATTGAAATAAAAGATATATTTCTATTTTCCAGTCCAAGTTCATGGACTCCCTGAAATCTGTTCATTAACTTCCTGGAGGTCCATGGACTTTAGCTTAAGAACCCATTTTCAATAGGAATAACTTTCCTTTCAAGCAGGAAAATACCAGATGTAACACCTCTCATACCAGTTCCAGTTAGTTACAACTTTCCACCTACAAACTCTGATGACTCATGCTTACCTAGGAAGATCTGGGTGTATGTTTTTCTCCCTGCTCTGAAAAGTTGTAAAAAATAAATCAATAATTCTTTTTTATTTAACTCTAGCCCCCAGCCACAGAAAATTGCCCCAACAAATGTAAATCACAGCTGTGGCATTTCTCCTTGGAATCGCATCCCTATTATCCTTCCCCTACTGACTTTGAATAATAAAACAGTTGAAGAAGCAAAGTGTGGTTAACCACATTTATCTTAGAGAAACTGACTTTTAAAACAAAAGTGAAACAGGAAGCAAACAAATTCTTAAGAAACAGTCTGGGAAGAGCATGAGGAAGAGCACCAAGTTAGTTCTCAGCAGTCTGATTAGTGTCAGCAAACCCAGTGGCTGTTTCATGATTGGTGTATGGCTCTGTCAGATATTCCTTGTTATGAAGTCTGCCATGGTTCCTTTGGGTTCTGTGGTAACTCAGAAAAGTGGTTTTAGTGTGTAACTGTGGTGGTGATGATTTCCTCATCTGCTGATAATTATTTCTCTCTCTCTCTCTCTCTCTTTCTCTCTCTCTCTCTCTTTCTCTCTCTTTCTCTCTCTCTCTCTCTCTCTCTCTCTCTCTCTCTCTCTCTCTCTCTCTCTCTCTCTCTCTCTCTCTCTCTCTCTCTCTCTCTCTCTCTCTCTCTCTCTCTCTCTCTCTCTCCCCCCCCTTCCCCATCTCTTTCTCTCCCCCCACCCCTCTATCTTTTTAGTTCTTTGAAATCTATCTGTGGACCTTTTGGGTGTTCCAGAGAATGCATTAGTGTCCTGCCACCCACATCAACACTGGGCAAATACTGGTATTAAAAAGACACAAATAAAATTGATCATTGAAAAAACCCTGTCAATCCCCAAAGATAATTTAGTCCACTCCTTTTCTTTTGTTTCATTCTGCTTATTCTCTATTTGCAGGGTCCATCCACTAAATATATAGCTTGTACACTGTTCCATCTTCCTGAATTTCAAAACATAAAAAATAGATATTCTTTTAAAAACATTCTTTTTAGTTATTAACTTGACAAATATCAATAAACGTGACCATTTCCTTATATAAAGAATAGAAAACACATAATTTAAATAATCTCTGATACTTATCATTTGGTTGTTGTTCATTTTGTTTTGTTTTAAAAACCCTTACCTTCTGTCTTGGAATTAATACTGTGTATTGGTTCCAAGGCAGAAGAATGGTAAGGGCTAGGCAATGGGAGTCAAGTGACTTGCCCAGGGTCACACAGCTGGGAAGTATTTGAGGCCAGATTTGAACCTAGGACCTCCCATCTCTAGGCCTGGCTCTCAATCCACTGAGTCACCCAGCTGCCCCCATTGTTGTTTTAAGTACATGATATATTAAACACAGTAATTCCCCAAACTCTTCTACTTCTTGGTGTCTTTGCATTTCTTTCTGTTTTCTTTTGTTTAATTTAAAAATATTAATTGATTTTTTCTTTCTTTTCTTTTTTTATATCACTATCACTACCTTGCTTCTTGACTTCTTCTCTACAAGTCTCTGCAAAAAAAAAAAAGAAAGAAAGAAAAGGGGGCAGATAGGTAGCTCAGTGGATTGAAAGTGAGGCCTAGAGATGGGAGGTCCTAGGTTCAAATCTGGCCTCAGACACTTCCCAGCTGTGTGACCCTGGGCAAGTCACTTAACCCCCATTGCCTAGCCCTTACCATTCTTCTGCCTTGGAACCAATACACAGTAATAATTCCAAGACAGAAGGTAAGGTTTAAGAAAAGAAAAAGAAAAACACTCTCTCATAATAAAAAAAAAAAGCATAGTCAAGCAAAATCAATCCACTGCTCAGTTGTGTCTGAAAATATGACTCGTTCTATACCTCTAGTATATTATTTCTTTTCAAGAATTTGGAAGCATTGTTCCTCTGGAGTTTTTTGTTTTTGCTGCAGACAATATGAATGCTTCATCCATCTTGTTTTTATAGTGTTGATTGTTAGGTAAGTATTTTGAGAGGATGTTTTTCTATCATGAAGTCTCTTCAAGTGTTCTATGTTTTAATTAATCTGCAATGTCATTTTCAAATAAAGATATCTGAAATACCTTAAAATATTTATGAAATCTTTCTTTTATTTGGACTTTGGTGTCACTATTCCATCACAATCATGGACCTAATTCATGAACATAAATCTTTCTACTTCATGCCTCACTTGAATTGATGATCGAGAATAAGATTATATATCTTTCAATAAATCCTGAATAATTTTGACATTTTTTGGAGACACTTTGTTAGAGGACAGTTTTAAGATGAGGTTTTGATTTTCAAACCATATACTCCAAAAAGTAGTCAACAATAAGAAATGTGATTTTTACTTCATTATACATTCATTATGCATTTCATTTTTTATTTAACTCAAGCCACAGAAAATTGCCCCAACAAATATATATACATTATGCATTTCATTCATTTGTATGAAAGTCACTTGCAAAAACCTACTTGTTCCCTTCTAATAACTATCATAAAAAATAACCTAGGTTAATTCTACAAAATATTTGTAGGTATAGGAAAGTTGCTGATGTTCTCATGATAGTTTTTTTTTGAGTAGTAATGATGCTTTTTTAAAACCTTTCACCCTTCATCTATTTTGAGAGTCTATCCCTCAATGCCCTTGAAATTCTGCTGCCTTTTAGTATTTGTGCCATTTATGTATATTTGCTTTTCTCACCTTTGTTTTCTCTAATGCCATTTTTGTCTTTCCTAATTTTCCCTGGGATGGTGACATTATAACTCAAGTGTGGTGACACTCTTCTTTTTGGCGAAAAGAGTTTATTATATAAGTATTTGTAGATCTTCCTTTCAAGGCCATCTTCCTTAGGATAACTATAATTGGTCCCCCTCTTCATTGCTTCCCTTTTTTTTGGAGGCAATGCTGTTCATAATCTTCCACAATCTTTTTTAATAATACTTTACAAATTTATTTTTATTTCAAGGCAGTGTTTCCTTGGCTGTCATCTCTCACTGCTTGTCAAATGAGTCAAATGTTTGCTGATTAAGGTTGTTTTTAGGCTTTTTGTTCTTTTAATTATGGCAACTGAGTTATATCAGTTAATTTTCCAGGTATAATTATTGCGATAGATGTCATTGTTCTTTTTGCCATTAAGATCTTACTTTTAGCATCAACAAGATCTGATTATAGTTGTTTTAACTGTGTGCTCCATCTTTTAAAAATTCTTATATTTTTTTATTACCTGTGCATCAGTTTTGATCTTTACTCTAAGAAGTCAGTGGTTTGACATACATATTATTTAAGAATGACATTCACATCAGTAATGAGTCATTGTTTACTATTTCCAAAATCTTTTGATTTTTTATTGTGAAAATATGGATATGAGACTTATGCCACAAGTCTGATTTGTTTCATTCTTTATTTTTGGTTCATATTTTCCAACTTTTTGTTATTGTTGTTGCAATCCCTGTCTACTCCCATCTTCCCAAAGAAGTCATGCACCGAATTTTAGAAATGGAAGGAAATCTCATCATCCCTATAATTGAATTGATACTTGGAAAAAAAACTCCTCACCACTGCATACCTGATCTTTAGGTCTTCATAAACCTCCAGAGAAGGGTACATACTAACTCCCGAGGCAACCCATTCTACTTTTAGATTCCTCAGGTGTTAGGAACATTTTTCTTTTTATCAAGTCCAAATTTGCCTTTTTTAAAAATAACTTCCATCAATTGGTTCTGCTCATTGAGGCTAAACAGAATTAGTCTAGCCCTTCCCCCACCCCCAAGAAACATCCTTCTAACACTTGAAGCTATTAAATTCCCCTTTGTGACTTCTTCAAGATAAACACCATCTATTACCTTATTGCTTAGCATCAGGACCCTTTGCATTCTACTTATTTTTTTTAGCTTACCAATAACTTTCCTAAACTGTGGTGCCCAGAATATAACACAATATTCTAGATGTACTCTGATAAGGGCAGAGTGCAGAAGGATTATCATTCTCTTATTTTGGAAGTTGTGTTTCTCTTAACTCTAAGTTTTCATTAGCTTTTTTGACTACCATGTTCCACAGTTGACACCTGAAGCTTATGGACTACTAAAATTCCCAGATTATTTAAGGACAAACTGCAGTCTAACCTGGCCCTCTTCATCCTGTACTTGGAATATAGATTTCTTGAACTTTTACATCTTTTCCTATTAAATTTCATCTTATTGGGTTCAACCCAATTTTCTAGGTTTTTTTGGATGATAACTATGCTATAAAATATGAGTTAACCCTACTCTAGTTTTGTGTCATCTGTCTTCATCCAGGTCAGTGATAAAAACAAAACAAAACAAAACAAAAAAACCAACCAAACAACACAGGGACAAGACAAATCCTCGGGCCACTCCACTGAAGATCAAGTTCTCATTGAACCATTCATTAATGACTCTTCTTTTCGTTTGGCCATTCAACTGATTCAGCTAGTTCCAAATCTATTTTCTGAATCATACTTATCTCTCTTTTGTACAAGAATAGCATAAGACTTTTTATCAAATGCTTTGCTAATATCTAGGTAAACTATAGCTATAGCATGCCTCTGATAGATTAGCAATATTAGGGAAAAAAGAAAATAATGTTAGTCTTTCTTGAGCTATTCTTTTTTAAAAGATATTTTATATAACTAATTACATGGAATGATTTACCACATATGTTTTCTGAAGTTATATGATTGAAATTGTCTCCCTCCCTTACCTCCTTCCTCCTTCCTGGAGATAGTAAACAATTTGACCTGGGTTATATACATGTTATCATGCAAAACATATTTCCTTATTGTTAATTTTTATAAGAGAATAATCATATAAAAACCAAACTCCAAAATAAAAACCCAAAGAATAAAAAGTGAAAAATAGTTTGCTTTGATTTGCTTTCTGACTTTAACAGTCTTTCTCTGGGGTTGGATAGTGTTCCTTGTATTAAGTCCTTCAGAATTGTCCTGGATCATTGTATTGCTGAGAGTAACTAAGTCTTTCACAGTTGATCATTCTACCATATTACTGTTATTATGTACAATGTTCGCCTGTTTCTGCTTATTTCACTCTGTCTTAATTCATGTAGATCTTTCCAGGTCCTTCTGAAATCATCCTGTTCATTATTTTTAGTATAATAGTATTCCATCACCAACATATGTCACAATTTGTTCAACTATTCCCCAAATGATGGACAACTCTTTCTTTAATTTCCAATTCTTTGCCACCACAAAAAGAGTTGCTATAAATATTTTTGTATAAGTAGGTCTTTTCTCCCTTTTTTTGGATTTTTTGGGGATACCAACCTAGTAGTGGTATTACTGGATCAAAGGGTATGCACTGGACATTCCAATTCCAAGGACAATTCCAAATTGTCCTCTAGGATAATTGGATCAGTTCACAACTCCATCGACAATGTATTAGTGTCTTGATTTTGCCACATCTCCTCCAACGTTTATTACTTTCCTTTGGCCAGTCTGATAGGTTTGAGGTAGTACTCCAGAGTTGTTTTAATGTGCATTTCTCTAATCAAGAGTGATTTAGAACATTTTTGATATGATTATTTATAGTTCTGCTTTCATCATCTGTAAACTATTTGTTCATATCCTTTTACTATTTGTCAGTTTACCACAGAAATTTGTTATAAAATTTCCCCCCAATTTGTTGTTTCCTTTCTAATTTTGGTTGCATTGCTTTTGTTTGTACAAACCCTTTTTAATTTGATATGGGATCTGACCAATTCTTGATGAAGTCAAGTCTGTATTTTGGTGATAATTACTTTGTTATCTGAGTATTAATTAATAATCAAAATAATTTCATTTTTGAATTATTTCAGAGCTTAGAGTCAATCTCACTGGCTTCCAGTTTTGACCCCACAGAAGTAACTCATGGATCTGGGCTTACGGCTTGGCATTTTTATTATGGATCTATATCAAAGCATTTTCTTTCATTTTTTAAAAAAAGGGGCATGTACTCTTCTCAATTCCTGAAGCACCTTTCCTATTCACCATTATATTTGAAATATCATTGAAAGTGTTTCAGGAATCATATTTCTTTCAGTACTCAACCATATAGCTCATCTGTACTAGATAACCTGAATCAGTAAGGATACCAATTTGCTCTTTTACTTTTACTTTATATAACTGCCAAAACTAATGGTCTCTCTCTCTCTTTTTTTCTAATCTTTGTCTTTTGTGGCCTGTTCTAGAGGATATCACTATCCTCCAAGTAATCCAGATTTACTAATTTAGCATCCTCAACTTCTCAATATATGAAGTTCTTTGTTTCCTCTTGGCTCTCTAATTATCTTCTGGAGAAGATGCCATAAGAATGCCTATAGAAATCACACACTACATCAAGAGATCCAGAGTGAATTTTGGGATATAATTAACTTAAATGAAGGGAGTTGAACCTATCATTTATTCTGCTTGTAAACTATTATGCCAAAGGGGAGTGCCCCCAATTGGCTTTTTTGTCAATGTGCCTATCAATCATTTTTTTTCCTTTTTTCTTTCCCTCTTGTTCCTCAAATTGTTATAATTCCCTCTGTGTAAGGTGGAATATTTTATACCCCTCTAGTAAGAGAGTCTTTAAAGGTATATGCTCTATATGTAGAATGATTCACTGGGGAGACCTGACATGTTAATTCCCTAGAAAATCCAAGTGAGGAGATTTAACATACTGGTCTCTCAAAGAATCAGAGGGGGTATTGTGAGAAGGAAATTAACCCTTCCCCATTTCTGAGGTTGCACAGTTGACATCATCTCCTGTCAACAACTTGGATATCTAGCATCAGTCTAAACTTGACCTGGAGGTTAGGGCATTAGAAAGGGAGCCATGAGATTATAAAAGGGGCTAACCAGGAAGTTCATGATCTCTCTGTTCCTGGTGCTGTGCCTAAAACTTCCCTGTTGGGGTCTGTTGTAGGAGCCACATGGAAAAGTTATATTAGGGCCCCTTCTCTCTCTTTCTCTTCTCTCTCCCTCTCTCTTTCTCTCTCTCTCTCTCTCTCTCTCTCTCTCTCTCTCTCTCATCTTCTACCTATCCAAATAATCCTAATAAACTTCATTAAAATCTAGGGACTGCCTCCTATTTTAATCTAACAGTTTGTACACAAACATTAGAGGATATATGTTTTACTGCTAGCTTCCTCTGAGTTTTGACTGTCTCCATAGCAAGGCTTTCTACATTGTAGCTACTCTATGGTATCTAGCTTGGTCGATTGGGCAGTTATTTTCCTCAGGCACTCTTTTTAGTTTAAAACTCTTATTAGATTTTTAAGTCATGAGGTAATTATATTTAAACTGGCTTTGTTAGAAACATTTGTATTTTAAGCTTTGGTACAGAAACTCAATCCCATCCTCATATACTATCATATGCTATTCCTTATCTTCAGTGGGCAACAGTGATGAAAATATGAATTATACCCGTATTCTTCAGTGTTTTGACTATGTTTCTTTGGCAATGCTTTCTCAATCCTTTATGGCAGTATTATATGTGTATGCATGAATCACCAGAAGAGAATATATTTACCCATCCCCAAATTGGGACTCATATACACACATATGTATCCACACATTCATATATATTATGTTTATATCTATATCTATATCTATATATACATATGCACACAAATTTATACCAAGAATATGATAAATTTTGTATTATAATATCTCAATCATATAGTACTTTATGTTGTGTAAACTACTTTATATGCATGACCTCATATTCCCATTTTATATGAGGAAACTGAGGACTTGAAAGGTTAAGGCTTTTTTCAGAGTCACACAATGTGTGAAGTGTATTTAAATTCAGCTCTCCCTGACTCCAAAGAGATGTTCTTCTTACTAGGTCATACATATAGTCATTTAGGTGGTGAATCAGCTCACCAGAGTTACCAGTCTTATTGTTTTCTTTTGTTCCTTGGAGGAAAAACAGCTCCTTCTTTAGAGCATTTTGTTCTCTTCTTTTCAGAAAGAGGTTTAATTTTTTTTTTAGTCCAGTTGCCCATTGATCTTTCTTGCTATCCTTCTTTGTGTAGTCCAGATCAGATTTTCTCCCTCAGTCTTCTGATCTTTTTGTTTCCTATTTTTACATTAAACAACTTACACATTCAAGAAAATAAATATTTCATTTTCTTTGCTAACCTACAGTGTGTGTCTAGGTTCTCCTGAAGAAATTGCAAATAGGTAGCCGGCTCTTGGCTGTGGCAGAAATATAAGTATCATACACTTAATGAAATTCAATGAGAGATTAATTTTTTTTCCTTATTGGAGGCTTATATCTAGCCTTCTTCATAAAACTGAAGACTCTGAAGACTTACTATTCAACTTCATTATTTCTTTCTCTTTCCTACTCAAATCAACCTTTTTCTCCCACTTCTTTTCCTGCAACGATCTTTGGAAATCAAGTACAAAATGATATCTTGATTTAATTTTGAGAACGTTAGTGATTTCTTCATAGATTTTTCTCTGCTTCTTCATCTCATGAAACATTATTTTATATATATATATATGTATATACATATATATATCCAGTCATTTTCATGGTGATCATTTTGTAAATATTTGTCATGAGAATTATAATATCAAAGGGGCAGCTGGGTGGCTCAGTATATTGAGAGCCAGATCTAGAGAGGAGAGGTCCTAAGTTCAAATCTGGCTACAGATACTTCCTAGCTATGTGACCCTGGGCACGTCACTTAACCCCTGTTACCTAGCCCTTATCATTCTTCTGTGCACATATACACAGTATGAATTTTAAGATGGAAGTTAGGATTAAAAAAGAAGAATTATAATATCAAATGGTCACATTTTGATCAAACGAGATGGTAAGTATAAAGTGCTTAGCACATAATGAGTACTATAGAAATCTTACCTATTATCTTTAAATTTCATATAAAACTATGTTTCTTATGGTCTTTGGCACATAATAAAACCACCTGTATTAACTGCCTTATATTTCTCTCTAAGGAGTGTCTGTGCATCATCATTGCTTCTTTGTGTTGATCTACTCTGTATATATCAGAGTATATTATATTATCAGCATATATGTCTTCTTCCCCATTAGAATGTAAATTTCTTTCTTTCTTTCTTTCTTTCTTTCTTTCTTTCTTTCTTTCTTTCTTTCTTTCTTTCTTTCTTTCTTTCTTTCTTTCTTTCTTTCTTTCTTTCTTTCTTTCTTTCTTTCTTTCTTTCTTTCTTTCTTTCTTTCTTTCTTTCTTTCTTTCTTTCTTTCTTTCTTTCTTTCTTTCTTTCTTTCTTTCTTTCTTTCTTTCTTCTTTCCCCTTACCTTCCATCTTGGAGTCAATACTGTGTATTGGCTCCAAGGCAGAAGAATGGCAAGGGCTAGGCAATGGGGTTAGAGTTTGAACCTAGGACCTCCCATCTCTAGGCCTGACTCTCAATCCACTGAACCACCCAGCTGCCCCAGAATGTAAATTTCTTGAAAGACTGTTTCACGTTTGACTTTGTATTCCCAACAATTAGCACAATGCCTGGTTCATTTTAAGCTCCATAAATGTTTTTGATAGACTTAATCATTAACTATAGCTTTATTTTATCTTCTATTTTTGACTTTTATAGTGAGAATATTCAGATTTATATGATTTTATTTCTACCAACACCATGTATAGACATTCTGTTACTGGTTCTCATCTATTAACCACATAATTAGGAGAATTCTTTTTGATTGGTTGCTGAATTGGAACTGGAGATGCCTTCAGTGGATGCTAGAGACCTTGCCTATTCATTTTCCTCAGCTGCTCTTCCTTGTTTTGACTCTCGACAGGGTCTGCTGAGATACAATGTTGTAAGGCCTCTAAGAGCTTTGGGGTCTTGGGTCTAATCTGCCCAGAGGCTGAGGTTGGATAGAGGAGACTGTTTCCTCAAGGTATTGCTACAACTGTTATAGCAGACACTATTTTTGATATCAGATTATTTTTGTAATCTTAAACATGAGATTTCAGTGAGTAATTTTCATTCAGATAGCACTCTTACTTTTTGCCGTTTGAGACCAGTCACTAAAGATGGTAGGGATGAGAAAACCCCCTTCACAGGAATTCCAAGAGAGACAGCACCTCCAGATTGTTGACATATGGGGACAAAGTACCCTAGAAAGTACGTTCTACTGATTGGGTTGCTCTTCCAGGAGACAGTGGCTAAACTCCTCTGGAGTGTCAAGGGATTGCTATGTCATCTCAAAGTCCTTTAGCGTGGAGATTGTGTCCCAAGCAGTGACCAGGGAATCTCACTAAAGCTCTGTAAGTTTTCCATGGGATGTGCTCTTACCAGAGGAGGTCAAGATGGCACCTCTAATTACATTCATTATATAGTGATGAAATTTGAGAAAGAAGCTTAGATAACCATATGTTCTGGATCAATAAAGGACATAACAAGATAAGAGCCCACCTCGTCTTCTTTTCCAAAATGAGTGGGTATATGAGGTACCTCTGTGACTTTGCCAGGCTATCCAATGGAATTAATCATGTAAGAACTTTTGTCTTCTGTTAATAGGAGATACTACTTTCAATGCTTTGTTGTTTTTATAAGATTCTTGTTGGATTTTGGTGTAATATCCTTTCATAATTTTGATAGAAATAGTCTGTCCTAAAATCTTTAGAGCCTTCTGCTTTTGCTCACAGATGCTGGTGAATACCAAGTATTTCCTTGTTATTGGTTCAGTGCCATCTGTCCTTAAGGCTATGAGAATTATGTGTTATCAAAGGCCATTTGTGTTACTCATCTACTTTCTCTGTCATTATTGCTTTAAATCTGACAAGTTTTTTTTTTTAATAAGGTCTCAGAAACAAACAAAAAAGTTCAGTTCGCAATTTCACTCTTATCTCCAAAGCATTGACACTTGTAATAAATTTCTTTCTAGTTATGGAAGAAGTCTCTTGGATGTCACTAAGCCCTCTTTTATTAAGTTTTACAGCAATCTTCCTCCTCTAACTCCCCCTCTTACCTCTCCCATTCTACTTCATTATTTCTTTTGTTCTTTAGGTATATAATAGCAATAATAATAGTGAGCTTCACAGTCAAAAAAGTGCCTTAAAATATTCCGTCTTGTTCGACTATCACAATAAAACTGTGAGGTGGGCAGGAAAGAAAGTAAGTAACTTGCCCACGGCCACACAGAACTAGAACTGTAACTTCAATATTTGTTCCATACACTTTTCAAGGCATCTCTTTCTCTTTCTATAACTCTAGTAAATGGAAGATGAGGGTGTACATTATTCCTGTCTATAGGTGTAATGGGTGGTGGAGTTATGCTTATATTCCCCCAGCAGATAAGCCCATGAAACAGTAATCTAAGTGGGCAAAGTAGCTGAGGGGTTTGGCTATGGACCACATAAGCAAGGCTTTTTAAGAAAGGACAGAGACCGGATGGCTACTGGATTGAAGGTAACTTTCTGTTTTCCTCATCTAGCTACTTTTCTGTGAAGATTTTAGTCAAGATGCTGCCCACTTTGAGAATGAAAGATTCAGGAGCAAGTGTTGAATTTATGTGCTAGCATGGAGCAGGAGGCATGGTCAACTAACTTGGACAAGGGCAGAAAAGGGGCAGTGGTGAGAGTCAGTTGGAGACCAGTCCAACCTAGCCAGGAACCTATGAATGTCTTGAAACACATGAAGGGCAAGGTTAGAATCTGAGTACTACAACTCTGCATGTTTTTTTTTCCTTTTTGTTTTGTCTTCTTTGCAAACCAAAAGGAAAGATTACTTGGTCTGGAAATGATTTGGGGGTGGGGGTGGGGTGGTCCCAGGCCAAACCAATTCTCTGCTATATTTTTGGCTAGATTCCATTTATTTATTTTTATTATTTTTTAAACCCTTACCTTCCATTTTAGAATTAATATTGTGTGTTGATTTCAAGGTAGAAGAATGATAAGGGCTAGGCAATAGGAGTTAAGCGACTTGCCCAGGGTCACACAGCTAGAAAGTGTCTGAGACCAGAGTTGAACTTAGGACCTCTGGACTCTCAGTCCACTGAGCCACTTAGCTGCCCCCTAGATTCAATTTTAAAATGGAATAACAAACCATATATGTTTAAACCATATTGTATAAATCCCATTAAAATTAGTAAGGATGAGAAGTTGATTTTTTTCTAGTAGGCAAGGCACTACCCTAAGCTGAGAGTCCACCATATTCTAGTGCAATGCATTCTCTTTGAGGACAACTTGACTTATTAGAAAATTCTTCCATATTTTGAACCCAAATGTGCTTCACTGTAACTTAACCTCCATCACTTCTTGCTGCTGGGAAACAAGAAGTTTTGGCCTAATCCCTCTTTCATAGACTGAGATTAGTGTTTTCTATTCCAATAATCATTGGATCTCCTAGGGTAGTCAACGTCCTGACATAAAGATGAATAATTGAGTACTGTAAGGGGAAAAGGGGTTAATTTTATAAAAAAGGTTGGATGGATTAAGAATTATAATAATAATTATAAGAATAGGATTGCCAGGAATTTATATTAATTCCAAAGAGATTTATTTACAATTTATTTACAAAATATAGAAAGAGTGAAGTAAGAAAACCAGAGAGAGAATAGGGTAAGATATCTAGTTTAAACATTAGGTAATTTACTCTCAGCCCCTGGCTCAACCCAGGCAGGGAGAGTTAGTTCAGCTGGCCTCAGCAAAGCCGAGGACCTGGGGAAGTCTCTCTGAAGAGGATAGGTCTCTCCTGAGGCTAGTTTCTTCTTCCTGAGACCCTTTTAAAGATACTTTCTTTTGTGTTACTTCCTGTGCCTTCCCCTAATTTCATATCTTCCAATCACAGTTGAAGCTTTGCTTTAAGACTACCCAGGGGTGGTTAGTTTCTGATTTGTCACCCACTGTTGCACATGTGAGTCACAGACCTCCCCCACTCAAGTGTGAATGGGACGTTTGATTAAATCTAAAAATTGGCAGGGATTACAATATAATTTTCACGATCAGGGGAGAGTGATTTCATTTTCACAATTTGGGGAGAGTTTAATTTAATCTTCACAGTACTAAGGACTACAGTTGAAGCTTCATGCCTTAGTCAAAGCCTAAGTACATGTTCATCTGGGTGTCCCTAAGAATGCTTCCTATTAGCTCAGAGTATGTACTCCAGTTGAGAGAATCTTGGACTTGGAAACAGAAGATAGAGGTTTGACATCTATATTTTGCCGCTTCCTGGTTGTGTGGTCTTAAATTTCAAACTTCCTTGGTCTCAGTTTTCTCATCTAATAGAATGGGAGAGTTGCACTAGATGAATCTGTAAGATTGTTTCCAACTCTGACATTCTCTTATTCTGTCATTCTTCACCTGCAGAATTTACCCTCACTGTCTATGAGGGTCTGTTTCTCCTTTGGACCAGTCTTTGAAATATGGGGGAATCTCTGAGGGATTTGAACCAGGATCTCCAGGTATCAATGGTCCTGAATTTCCCAAACACAGGTGCCCTAAAGAGGAGGGAGTGGTCTAACAACCTAAGCACAGGTGCATCTTTTGTTTACCTGCTGGCATGGATTTATTACAAATTAATTCTCAGGTGACAAATGACATTTCTGGGTTTCAAGACAGTTTGACAAGATAACTTCTGGGAAAATACAAGTATTAAAGTAACAAAACTTTAAAATGTACTTTGTATTGGAGAAAGTGGGTCATGTTTGCTTGCAAGGAGCATACAGTTTAGTAGAGAGATGTTTACCATCCCTGATTCATTTTATTCCACATTAGTCCATCCTACACACTACTGCCAAGGCAATTTTCCTTTTTGAGACAGGAGTAAAGACATGGTCAAGCTGTGCTTGTGGTTTCTCTTTTGTATCATTTTGTTGAAATGACTCAGAACAAGGAGGATAAAGTTTTCCTAGTGTGTGCCAATTCATGCATGTGTATGTGTACATATGTGTATGTGGTTAAGTCAGTAATCTAATTGGATAAATTGTACTAATCACACCTCTGGTAAAATGAGGTGATTAAGTACCATCAGCAAAAAGGTAAGTACTATCCACAAAAAAAACCCTCTGGAGATAAGAGGCAACAGCTTTCTGAAACTCATAGAGACTAGAGTTCCCCCCTTATGCTATTGGAAACATGTTTTTTTCAAAATTACATTTTACTGATGTAGCACCAGAAACCATAACAAATAGTCATATGTTAAAAGATGAAATTTTAGAAATAAGAAAGATTCCTATATCAATAGATTAGTTCTTTTAAATCCTATCCTGTAACACAATTAAATTGTATATTTAGCTTAAACAACAGAAAGGAACATTTCCATATATACAGTGGAACACAAAAAGATCTTATCTGAAAAAATGAATTTCCATTTCATAACATTTTCTTAAAAAAACAATATAAAAAGATAATCTTCACACAGTTTTAAAACTGAGCTGCTTTTCTGGGTTTCTTTGTGTAGTTCTGTTTCCTTCTTCTAATTTCAGTAAATCTAGCTCCCTTTTTAGCATTGCTATTGCCAATACCCCCTCTTTGCTGTAACTTTCTCCTAATTAAAAACTGAGAAAAAGAAAAAGCTCTTATAACAAATATATATATAATTAAACAAAACAAAGCCATTACATTTTCATGACCAAAAAATGTTTCTTTCTACAGCTTGAATCCCTCACCTCCTTGTTAAGAGGTGGGTAACATGCTTCATCGTTGGTCCTTTGGAGACATTGCTGATCCTTTCATTCATTGATTCATTGATCAAAGTTGTTTTCCTGTACAATGTTTTAGTCTTTATATACATTTTGCTCTTGGTTCTGCTTATTCTCTCTGTATCAGTTCAGACTTTCTAAGAATATCTGAAATATCTTCTTTTATATTTTCTTAAAGCACAATACTATTCTATTCACATATGATAGCTTATTTAATCTTTAGCCAAATAATGGGGAACCCCTTACATTCTAGTTATTTGATTTCCTTTTTCCTCCTTTAAATCTTCCCTTCAGGATTAGTTTTTATTTTGCTTGGGGCTATGGCAAGACAACATTGTTACTCTTAATCTTCTCCAATTTTTTTTTAATTGGTTGATATATTTCTGAATCAAACTGTCTGGTTCAAGATAAAAATGAAATCTCCACTTTACTACTTCCTGAATGTTTGTCTAGTCTTCTTAAATATCTCATTTATAAGAAATGACAGATTTAGCCCCTTTCTTTCTTCTTCTATGCTAGCATATTCTTTGCACATTACTCCCTTCCCCAATCCCTTTTCTTCACCCTCTTCAAACCCTGAGAACAGAACCACCCTCAGGCCCTTTAGTTTTCTCTTTTATTTCTCTCAATATTTTTTGAAGTCTTTCAGGTTCTGATGGGCATTCATTTCTTCTCTATTAAAACATTAATTCTACATCACTGTATACTCCCCTCTAATTGTGCAAATGTATTAGCCTTTCTCAAATTTTATTGTATTGGTGCTGGCCTCTTTCCTGTGGGTTCTTGTCTGACTTTTGCAGTTTTAGAGCAGAAGCAATCAGTGGAGTTTCTTCTTGGATTTCTTTGATCATTATTAAGTCAGATATGAACGTTGGTTATTTGTTATTCTAAGGTGTTTGGGAGTCAGGTGGTAAGTCTCACATTTAGATATCATCTTAGGGAGGATATAGTTGTTAGGGTAAGTATGGGATTGCCAGCAACAGAGCCTTTGTTTCTGAAAAGGGTTACCAGTACCCACTAGGGACTGAATGAGTAAAACTTTCACCATTTTTCTTCTTGCTATTTAGGGAACTCTGAGTTACAACGACACCCAAAGGCTTAATTTTCACCTAGGTTGTGTCCTATGGGAGTTAGAAGTAGAGAACAGTTAGGCTATCATTATTGGCCTGTATAGGACCCTGATTAGTATTTATCAGAATTTTATCCAATTTTGACTGACTCAAGTGATTTTACTAGTTTCTTCAGGACTTTCTTTGTACTAATATTTCTTAACACCAAGACATTAGAACTATATCAGCTTCTAAGAATTTTTGTCTTAAAATAAATTTAGATTGGTGTAAAATGATTGTATTTGTGATTATTTCTTATGGATTTATCTCCAAACATTTGTCCTCTAGAGGAGATATTGAAGGATCAGTAATTAGCTTTAAGAAGAAAAGAATTTTGAGGACATAGAATATCAGAACTACTGTATTATTGTATTATTGTATATTGTAGCTTATCCTTTAACTGCAGCACTCATCTAAAAAAAGCTTAGGAATGAAAAATAGTGTTTATCTTTTATATCTAAGTTAATTGATGTTTAGGTTTGATCATCTTCTCTGTAGTCACTGGAAAGATATAATGGAAAAAGTTTGGGCTAAGGATGTCAGAAATATAGTGAATATTGCCAGTGTCACTAATGAGATTGCAAAAGAGAAAAAAAGCAGTCAGTCAAGACAGCTCATAGCTCTTTTTCAAGGTATGTGATTCAATTCAAATATAATTGCTGAATGCTGCTCACAGACAAAATAATAATAATAACTAGCATTAATATAGTGCTTTAAGGTCTACAAAATATTTTATAAATATCTCATTTTATCCAATAGCCCTGGGAAATAGGTATTCTTCTTGTGGTCATTTAGAGAAGAGGAACCTGAGGTTGACAGAGGTTAAATGACTTGCCCAGGGTCATATAGGTAGTAAGTGCCTGAAACTGAATTTAACTTGAATCTCCCCAATTTGATGACCAGAACTTTATATTCTGAATCATCTAGCTGCCTAAAATAGATGAGTTTGTATACAATATTTAGCCTGTATTTTCTTCTAGAAAAAATAATTCTGAAAAACAAATTTGTGTCATCAGAATTTTAAAGTAAAATACACAATTCTATGTCTTAGGATCGACTTTTAAAATGATGACCAGTTATTTTTTCTAACATTATTTAGGTGAACTTTGATCCTTGGGAAAAGGGGAAAACAAATGAACCACAAGATTATGTCTTTCCATGACATTCTATGGTAAGTAGAGATTCATCCTGATTGCTAAGATGTTTAGAAAAAGGAGAAAAAACTGGTTTGAACAATAACCCAGCCTTTATGGGTATGTATATTAGTTTTCTCATGGAATTTTGCCAATTCCTAAATAGCTTAAGCTTAAGATGTAGCTTGATACCATTTGGTTGGTGATGATTTCTCACTAAATATGACTGAAATTCTCTGATTTCCTTCCCCCCTCCCCCAATGGAGAACTTTATAAATATAAGTAGGTAACAATTTCTTTTTTGCCTCTGTCCTTTTTTGTTGCAATTGGGGATGGGAATACTCTAGCCATATACCTCGCTTCACATATTTCAGAATAATAAAGTAAGAAAAATGCTATTTGTTAAATTTCAGATTCTCATCCCCACTTCAGTTATCTTTCTTAACTGCATATCATGTCTCATAAAAAGACAAACACTTTCCAATTTACTGAAACAGTTGTTCTATAGATAACCAATATGCTTGAGTGACTCAGTACTGATATATCTTCATCAACTCTGGAAAGAAGAATATGTGTGCTCATATGTGGGTGCACAGGCACACACACACACACACACACACACACACCTACACACACATATACCCCAGCACACATGAATGCAGGCTGAATGAAGAAATACGTGGACTGGGAAGAATATGAGCTTTTTGCACTCCAAACAACATTTATAGATTGTATCTGGAACAGATTTTATTAAAATTGTGACAAATTTTGTAAAATCCTATGTATGGTTCATTAAGAGAATGTTACCTTAAATTATGATTAATTAGATTAAACTTATGAAAATGTGTTATTTGTTCAAATCAAAAGGGTGGGGAGAGATGATGGATGATGGAAGAGTGTGATAAATGAAGAAAGCAGCTGAACTAAATTGAATGTGTATTCATCCGTTTTCACTTCATAACTAATGATAAATTGAGCATGTCACATTTAACAATACATGTCTGAGCTTAAGCACACAGCTTTAGATTCTGTACTCTAATGCCTCGTGTCAGGTAGTTGAATCACAGAGATTGAAATTTTGCTTGTTGGAATCTGTGCAGTTCATTATCTGGCTTCCTATTAACCACTGAAAACAAATATGAAAACTCTCTCCTGGCTTAAGTTTGAAAACTAAAAGGCTGGGTGCTTACTGAATAATCAGGAAATGTGGTAGGAGTGCACTATATTTAGGGCTTCTCATAAAACTCCCTCAAAACAGATTAGGATGATTTGGTGACAAAGGAGGAAAATACCCAGAGATTGTAGGAAAAGCTCTCTTTCAAATGCAGTCATAGCTACCTTGTCAGCTGTTAAGCCAAAAACAAACAAATGAGCAAAAATTCTTCCTCTTATTGAGGTAGTTTGGGAAATTCAAAAGTGATAGTTCAAGCCTAAATAATTTCTCTTAGCTTCCTGAAATCACAGGAGTTTCTCACTCTCCTTCCTCCATTTCAAGCCTAATTGTCTCCTTCTCAAGCATCAAGAGGACATTAGAAATCTGGAGTGCAGGGAGAATAGTATTAGATGGGGACAGGGAGGGAACAGGAAAGGGAATTCCTGGAAAAAGAATTCCTTTTCTTTCTGTTTCTGGTCAGCTTAAAATTAAAATTATTCAGGCTTGCTTCAACAAGTTAAGGATGATTTATAAAGATAATGAAGAATTGTTTTGAAAATTCACTTTTGCTGCAAAAATTCAAGCTAGTTATACTA
Source organism: Monodelphis domestica (assembly GCF_027887165.1). Taxonomy (NCBI): domain Eukaryota; kingdom Metazoa; phylum Chordata; class Mammalia; order Didelphimorphia; family Didelphidae; genus Monodelphis; species Monodelphis domestica. Next base: position 268,095,883 of record NC_077232.1, read on the forward strand.
TAAGATCTGACACAGAGGCAGTATTTCAATAAGCTTTAATTTAATTCTTACTGAAATAAGAGCAGGGCAATGGGAAATGAGGGATGTTTCCTGAAAAGGTTACTCTAACCTTTTATTTTATTTCTATTTATCTATTTTTGGAGTCCTTTCAAAGCATTTGGTCTCGATTCATTTGGAGTTGTGGTGAAGGCTTCTAGTCAGTTTTGATTCTTATCTAAACCTCTCCAACAAGCACTACCTCAAATCCTATTTTAATATTCTTTGTTTGACATTTCTAAGAGCAAGAAGACTTTTAAAGGCCTGAATTTCATTTGATAGTAGCATTTTAGAGTGTGTTTATTCCAGGAGATCAGTAGGTGGGAATTTCGAATGAGAATTCCTTCATTCCTCAAACAGTCTATTAGATGAAACAGGTGAACCAAGATGTTCTAGAAGATGGAGGGAGAAACAAACGATAGTAGCCCAAGGAGTAATGAAGACACACTGTATGTGGGAGGTAGTGGTGACAGAGTTATTTAGTTTTAGATGTACTGCCTGTAAGGGATGAACTCAAAGGCTTAAACTTGAGATAGAGCTGAACAGTTCTGGTAAGCTAAGATTTTTATGGATGAAAATAAGTGGCAAATTGTTATGTGAAAACAAACAATGTCTACATATAATACTACGATAATGCATGGAACCATGATTGAAGTCACAATGTGATTGCAAGATACTATATGAACAGAAATTCTCTATTTACATGGAATTGATCCCACACAAGAAATGCTCCTGAATTGCCAGAATATTATTAATGTAATATCAGTTTCAATAACCTCCCACAGATATGATTTCTACATTGAACTTCATGCCCTTTTCTAGGTTAGTACATTATCTACTTCAATATAACAGGAAATACCTTAAAGCAATTGCTTATTATCGTTGGAAGATGTTCTTAAGGTAGGGGAAGATATTTAAATTTATAGGCACACTACTCTGTTACATGGAGAAAATCAGGGTGTGAGAGTACATGTTGGGCTTCTTATTGGAGAAATATTTACTTACCTATGGGAAGAGGACTTGAGTGATGATGAAAGTGTAGAACTTTATTGAGAACAAAGAGGAAGCTGAAACTGGATTATGAAAGCTTACTTGATGATAAGGAAATGGCACTTATTATTATCTTTAGAAAGAGAAAGGCTATAGAAAAGTTTATCAGGAGGATGTATTAATGGGTACAGCAAATATAGAGTTTTCTTTAGCCCTAACTTTCCTGCTTAGTGTAACACCTGTTTTTATATGTCTTCCCATATGGGATATTACTGTATTTTTTAGAGAGTTAATGGAATTTGGGGAATTGCAGTTTATCATCTTTGAGGAGTCTCTGAGAAGACTGCCATTCGCAGAGACTGAGCACAGAGATAAAGGACTAAAAGAAGTTTTTCTCCTAACAGAATGTGTGAGATACGCACATATGCAGAGAACGAAAACAACTTCTTTTTCTGAAAGTATGGAATGCATTATCATATGAAGAAACATCACGATGAAAATTCTGGAAAAGAGACTTTTAACTGACATTCTGAGAAATCTGAATTGATGGGCTATGGTCTGTGATTGTCTCACTGTGAAATGTCGGTCAAATATTTAAATATGCCTTTGCATTATTTATTACACTGTTGGTAAGTTGTACAGTTTAGATAGTCAATAACTCCCTTTTTAAAAAAGCATGTGAAAATGGGATTTCACATATAGAGAGATGAGTGAAAACTTATAGAAAAGTAACTTTTCTGGTTTAATAATAATTAAAATTGGAGTAGGTACTCAAAGTTAATTGAGTAATCAATAAGATTTCTTTTAACATTCCTCCTTCATTTTAAAATTTTTATTTGTTTTTTTACATTAAAATATCTAATTAACTGTTTCTCTTCTCTCCCTCTATTAGAAAAAGCATCATTTGGAGGACTTCCGGTTAAGATGGCGGCTTAGAGAAAGCTGAAGTTCAGATCTCCGGAAAACCCTTCCCGACCGATCTCAAACTAGAAGCTCCTAAGGCGCCGAAATTCAAAACGATCAACAGCACAGACCCTGGGAACCCTCCTCCTGGACCTGGACCCGGTTCAAAAGGTACGGCTCCCCTTAAAAGCCAGAACCCGAGATCCCTCGGACCTCAGGGGTAGGAGCGCAGAGTCCAAGGCTCCCGGAAGCGGCAGCCGTGCCGGGCTCAGAGAGCAGGGTCTGAGGAACAACAACCCTCAGGGTCTTCTACCCAAGTCCCAGTCCGGGTGAAAGTTACTGCCTGGGGCTTCCGCTGCAAAGAGCCGGTGGGTCAAAGAGCCGGTCGGTCCGGGTGAAAGTTACTGCCTGGGGCCTCCGCTGCAGAGAGCTGGTCAAAACAACAGCAACCCTCAGGGCGGGCAAGACAGCCTCACGGGCTGGATCCTGCTATCCAAGTCTCAGTGAAAGTCTGTGCTCTCGGAGCTTGGGGAAGCGGCAGCCCATCCCCCCGCAGGCCGACGAAACAGCCTCACGGCCAGGGATTCTGAAGGCAACTTCCGGAAATCGAGCCAGGGGGAGAGTGTGGCCTCGTGGTCCGACCCTTCCATTCCAGTTCCAGTGAGGCATATTCAGTTTAACCCAGGGAACGCTCATAGAACCAACATCTGCCCAGGACTAAAGCCTCTGATCACCAGACAAAGACAAGAAAAGCCAATCCTCCACGTTCAGAGATGACAAACTCCACAGAAGCACAGAAGCCCCAAAATACCAAGAAAAATAAGAAGAAAGGGGCGACTCTGGACACATTCTATGGAGCCAAAATACAAAATACAGAGCAGATAGAAGAAGATATACAAGAAAATTCTCCAAAATCTTCCAAAGGAAATAGAAACTCTCCACAAACCCATGAAGAATTTGAATCAGAAAGGACCAAAAAGATGGAAGCCCTCTGGGAGGAAAAGTGGGAAATGATGCAAAAGAAATTCACGCATCTACAAAACCAGTTTGACCAAACTGTAAAAGAAAACCAGGCTTTAAAGCAAGAACTAATAAAGCAAAGCCAAAACACCAAGAAATTAGAAGAGAACATAAAATATCTCACCGACAAGGTGATAGATCTGGAAAACAGGGGGAGAAGAGAAAATTTAAGAATAATTGGACTCCCAGAAAAGCCAGAAATAAACACCAAACTGGACATGGTGATACAAGATATAATCAAAGAAAATTGCCCAGAGATTCTAGAACAAGGGGGCAATACAGCCACTGACAGAGCTCACAGAACACCTTCTACACTAAACCCCCAAAAGACAACTCCCAGGAATGTAATTGCCAAATTCCAAAGCTATCAAACAAAAGAAAAAATCCTACAGGAAGCCAGAAAAAGACAATTTAGATATAAAGGAATGCCAATCAGGGTCACACAAGACCTTGCAAGTTCTACGCTGAATGATCGTAAGGCATGGAACATGATCTTCAGAAAGGCAAGAGAGCTGGGTCTCCAACCAAGAATCAGCTACCCAGCAAAACTGACTATATACTTCCAAGGGAAAGTATGGGCATTCAACAAAATAGAAGACTTCCAACTTTTTGCAAAGAAAAGACCAGAGCTCTGTGGAAAGTTTGATACCGAAAATCAAAGAGCAAGGAATACCTGAAAAGGTAAATATTAAGGAAAGGGGAAAAATGTTATCTTCTTTTACTCAAACTCTCTTCTATAAGGACTACACTTATATCAACCTATGTATACTAATATGTGGGGAAAATGTAATGTATAAATAGGGGGTAAAGAAAGACCAAATAGAATAATGGTTCTCACACAAAGATTCACAGGGGAAGGGGAGGGGAAGAAAACTCCTATAAGAAGGAGAGGAAGAGAGGGGGGGGGGTTTACTTAAACCTCAATCTCAGGGAAATCAACTCTGAGAGGGAAAAACATCCAGATCCATTGGGATCTTGAATTCTATCTTACCCAACAAGGGTAAGGAGAAGGGAAAACCAAGGGGGGGAGGGGGAGAGGGAGAACAAAAAGGGAGGGAAAGAGAGGGGGGAGGGGGAGGGAACAAAAAGGGAGGGACTAAAAAGGGAAACATCAAGGGAGGGGACAAGGGGGACTGATTCAAAGTAAATCACTGGACTAAAAGGTAGAGCCGAAGAAGAAAAGGTTAGAATTAGGGAAGGCAATCAAAATGCCAGGGAATCCACAAATGACAATCATAACTTTGAACGTGAATGGGATGAACTCACCCATAAAACGTAGACGAATAGCAGAATGGATTAGAATCCAAAACCCTACCATATGTTGTCTTCAAGAAACACACATGAGGCGGGTTGACACCCACAAGGTCAGAATTAAAGGATGGAGTAAGACCTTCTGGGCTTCAACTGATAGAAAGAAGGCAGGAGTGGTAATCATGATATCTGATAAAGCCAATGCAAAAATAGACCTGATCAAAAGGGATAGGGAAGGTAATTATATTTTGTTAAAAGGGACTCTAGACAATGAGGAAATATCATTAATCAACATGTATGCACCAAATCATATAGCACCCAAATTTCTAATGGAGAAACTAGGAGAATTGAAGGAATAAATAGACAATAAAACCATACTAGTGGGAGACTTAAACCAACCATTATCAAATTTAGATAAATCAAATCAAAAAATAAATAAGAAAGAGGTAAAAGAAGTGAATGAAATCTTAGAAAAATTAGAATTAATAGACATATGGAGAAAAATAAATAGGGATAAAAAGGAATACACCTTCTTCTCAGCACCACATGGCACATTCACAAAAATTGACCATACATTAGGTCACAGAAACATAGCACACAAATGCAAAAAAGCAGAAATAATGAATGCAGCCTTCTCAGATCACAAGGCAATAAAAATAATGATTAGTAATGGTACATGGAAAACCAAATCTAAAACCAATTGGAAATTAAACAATATGATACTCCAAAACCGTTTAGCTAAAGAAGAAATCATAGAAACAATTAATAATTTCATCAAGGAAAATGACAATGGCGAAACATCCTTTCAAACCTTTTGGGATGCAGCCAAAGCGGTAATCAGAGGCAAATTCATATCCCTGAAAGCTCATATTAACAAACAAGGGAGAGCAGAGATCAATCAATTGGAAATGCAATTGAAAAAACTCGAAAGCGATCAAATTAAAAACCCCCAGCAGAAAACCAAATTAGAAATCCTAAAAATTAAGGGAGAAATTAATAAAATCGAAAGTGATAGAACTATTGATTTAATAAATAAGACAAGAAGCTGGTACTTTGAAAAAACAAACAAAATAGACAAAGTACTGGTCAATCTAATTAAAAAAAGGAAGGAAGAAAAGCAAATTCACAGCATTAAAGATGAAAAGGGGGACAGCACCTCCAATGAGGAGGAAATTAAGGCAATCATTAGAAATTACTTTGCCCAATTATATGGCAATAAATACACCAATTTAGGAGAAATGGATGAATATATACAAAAATACAAACTGCCTAGACTAACAGAAGAGGAAATAGAATTCTTAAATAATCCCATATCAGAAATTGAAATCCATCAAGCCATCAAAGAACTTCCTAAGAAAAAATCCCCAGGGCCTGATGGATTCACCTGTGAATTCTATCAAACATTCAGAGAACAGTTAACCCCAATACTATACAAACTATTTGACATAATAAGCAAAGAGGGAGTTCTACCAAACTCCTTTTACGACACAAACATGGTACTGATTCCAAAACCAGGCAGGTCAAAAACAGAGAAAGAAAACTATAGACCAATCTCCCTAATGAATATAGATGCAAAAATTTTAAATAGGATACTAGCAAAAAGACTCCAGCAAGTGATCAGAAGGATCATTCACCATGATCAAGTAGGATTCATACCAGGGATGCAGGGCTGGTTCAACATTAGGAAAACCATCCACATAATTGACCACATCAACAAGCAAACTAGCAAGAACCACATGATTATTTCAATAGATGCAGAAAAAGCCTTTGATAAAATACAACACCCATTCCTATTAAAAACACTAGAAAGCATAGGAATAGAAGGGTCATTCCTAAAAATAATAAACAGTATATATCTAAAACCAACAGCTAATATCATCTGCAATGGGGATAAACTAGATGCATTCCCAATAAGATCAGGAGTGAAACAAGGATGCCCATTATCACCTCTACTATTTGACATTGTACTAGAAACACTAGCAGTAGCAATTAGAGAAGATAAAGAAATTGAAGGCATCAGAATAGGCAAGGAGGAGACCAAGTTATCACTCTTTGCGGATGACATGATGGTCTACTTAAAGAATCCTAGAGATTCAACCAAAAAGCTAATTGAAATAATCAACAACTTTAGCAAAGTTGCAGGATACAAAATAAACCCACATAAATCATCAGCTTTTCTATATATCTCCAACACAGCTCAGCAGCAAGAACTAGAAAGAGAAATCCCATTCAAAATCACCTTAGACAAAATAAAATACCTAGGAATCTATCTCCCAAGACAAACACAGGAACTATATGAACACAACTACAAAACACTCGCCACACAACTAAAACTAGACTTGAACAATTGGAAAAACATTAACTGCTCATGGATAGGACGAGCCAATATAATAAAAATGACCATCCTACCCAAACTTATTTATCTATTTAGTACCATACCCATTGAACTACCAAAATACTTCTTCACTGATTTAGAAAAAACCATAACAAAGTTCATTTGGAAGAACAAAAGATCAAGGATATCCAGGGAAATAATGAAAAAAAACACATATGATGGGGGCCTTGCAGTCCCAGACCTCAAACTATATTACAAAGCAGCAGTCATCAAAACAATTTGGTACTGGCTAAGAAACAGAAAGGAAGATCAGTGGAATAGACTGGGGGAAAACGACCTCAGCAAGACAGTATACGATAAACCCAAAGATCCCAGCTTTTGGGACAAAAATCCACTATTCGATAAAAACTGCTGGGAAAATTGGAAGACAGTGTGGGAGAGACTAGGAATAGATCAACACCTCACACCCTACACCAAGATAAATTCAAAATGGGTGAGTGACTTAAACATAAAGAAGGAAACCATAAGTAAATTGGGTAAACACAGAATAGTATACATGTCAGACCTTTGGGAGGGGAAAGGCTTTAAAACCAAGCAAGATATAGAAAGAATCACAAAATGTAAAATAAATAATTTTGACTACATCAAACTAAAAAGCTTTTGTACAAACAAAACCAATATAACTAAAATCAGAAGGGAAACAACAAATTGGGAAAAAATCTTCATAGAAACCTCTGACAAAGGTTTAATTACTCATATTTATAATGAGCTAAATCAATTGTACAAAAAATCAAGCCATTCTCCAATTGATAAATGGGCAAGGGAAATGGATAGGCAGTTCTCAGATAAAGAAATCAAAACTATTAACAAGCACATGAAGAAGTGTTCTACATCTCTTATAATCAGAGAGATGCAAATCAAAACAACTCTGAGGTATCACCTCACACCTAGCAGATTGGCTAACATAACAGCAAAGGAAAGTAATGAATGCTGGAGGGGATGTGGCAAAGTGGGGACATTGATTCATTGCTGGTGGAGTTGTGAACTGATCCAACCATTCTGGAGGGCAATTTGGAACTATGCCCAAAGGGCGACAAAAGAATATCTACCCTTTGACCCAGCCATAGCACTGCTGGGTCTGTACCCCAAAGAGATAATGGACACAAAGACTTGTACAAAAATATTCATAGCTGCGCTCTTTGTGGTGGCCCAAAACTGGAAAACGAGGGGATGCCCATCAATTGGGGAATGGCTGAACAAACTGTGGTATATGTTGGTGATGGAATACTATTGTGCTCAAAGGAATAATAAAGTGGAGAAGTTCCATGGAGACTGGAACAACCTCCAGGAAGTGATGCAGAGCGAGAGGAGCAGAACCAGGAGAACATTGTACACAGAGACTAATACACTGTGGTATAATCGAACGTAATGGACTTCTACATTAGGGGCGGTGTAATGTCCCTGAACAACTTTCAGGGATCCAGGAGAAAAAAAACACCATTCATAAGCAAAGGATAAACTATGGGAGTGGAAACACCGAGAAAAAGCAACTGCCTGAATACAGAGGTTGAGGGGACATGACAGAGGATAGACTTTAAATGAACACTCTAATGCAAATACTATCAACAAAGCAATGGGTTCAAATCAAGAAAACATCTAATGCCCAGTGGACTTATGCGTCGGCTATGGGGGGTGGGGGGGAGGAAAAGAAAATGATCTATGTCTTTAACGAATAATGCTTGGAAATGATCAAATAAAATATATTAATAAAAAAAAAAGAAAAAGCATCATTTGACAAAAAGATATGTGTACATAATAAAACTATGTCTTATTACTATTTATGAATTCTTTCTCTGGAGGTGGATATACTTGCCATTATTCAAACACCATTTCTGTGTTATATATAATGTTCCCTAGTTTCTGCTTGTTTCACTCTTCATGATTTCATATCTTTCCATTTTCCCCCCAAAATTAACCTGCTTGTCATTTCTTGCAGTATAGTAGTGTTCCAATATGCCACATATTTGCATTCTCCAATCACTGGGATTTTGCATTTAAATTTGTTTATGAAGAAATATCCTCAATTACCTTTGAACCAGTGACAATTAATAAAATTATGAGTTAAAAATGGGATGGGATATGGTGTGGTTTCATAAACTTCATGCCCTATAAGCTACATGGGGGGTAGTTAAATCCTTTCTATATTAATAGTAATAATGACAATGATTATAATATCAGTATTATATGCCCATGAGTCATAGATAACCATGATCTCCAAAAACTTGAGGGTATCATTTAGAGGACAATGGAAAGGAAAATACATGATGAGTATGAGCAGATCACAATACATATCAAATGAGGAGGTACAAATAAATACTAAAGGATACCATCAAATAAATATATATTCTAAAAAAAGATGGAAGATAGTAAGAACCAGGAATAACCAATAGATAGTCTGAGTACATCACTAATATAACTGTTGTAACAATATATACAGGTGCAGCTGGATGAAGTTGGTCTGGGGTGCTCACCCCATCATTCACTAAGGGTACCTTTTTAACCTCCATTTTCTTTCTGGAGAGGGGTCAAGTTTTTAAAAATTTCACTTTTGGCTTTAAAAGAATGCCTATTCTTTGACCCAGTCATATTGCTGCTGGGTTTGTATCCAAAAGAGATAATAAGGAAAAAGACTTGTACAAAAAATATTTTTAGTCATGCTCTTTGTAGTGGAAAAAAATGGAAAATGAGAGGATATTTTTAGATTGGGGAAGGGCTGAACAAATTGTGGTATCTGATGGTGATGAAATATTATTGTGCTATAAAAGGAATAATGAACTGGAGCAATTCCATGTGAACTGGAAAGACCTCCAGGAATTGATGCAGAGTAAGAGGAGCAGAACCAGGAGAACATTGTGCACAGAGACCGACACACTGTGGCACAATCTAATGTAACAATCTGTTCTTCTAGTAGCAATGCAATGATCCAGGACAATCCAGAGGAATTTATGAAAAAGAACACTCTCCACATCCAGAGAAAGAACTTTGAAACAGAAATGCAGAAGAAAAACATATGTTCCATCACCTGGTTCTATGGGGATATGATTGGGGTTTTGATGTTAAGAGATGACTCTATTGCAAATATGAATAACATGGAAATAGGTTTTGAACAATGATACATGTATAACCCAGTGGAATTGCTTCTCAGCTCTGGGAGAGGGGAGGGAAGAGGGATGGGAAAAATCATGACTCATGTTATCATGGAAAAATTGTCTAAATAAAAACAAATAAACATTAAAATGTCACTTTTTATTCCTTTACACTCCCACCTAAAAGCCTAGATGAGAATCACTTTAAGCTTAGGCTTGGCTAATGTAAAGGATTTCCCTTAAGGGCTAGAGAGGAGAGTGGAAAGGAACTATATGTAGAATAGTAGTAGTCTCTTGGTGTCCGAGAATGACAATAGAATATGTAGAATACAAATCAGGTATACTGCAGTTATTTCTTTTTACCCCTTCCCCAAATGTTAAAAAGTTTCATATGTCAAAAAACATTTTTAAACAAGCATTGGCAACATTATTGTTGTGATACTCTTCCAGGAGATTGATATTAAATATATTATGTCATGAATCTTTTTTTTTTAACTATTCAATCACATCTGACCTTTGCCTTGGTTCTGGCCATAGATTGGGTCCATCCTCTTAGTAGTGGTCATCTTTTCCAAGAAGCACTCAAATTTGAAGCAGCTCCTCCTGATATAAAGCCAGCCCTGATTGGGGTTGAGTCAGAAGCTCCTAACCTCTTAAACTCACAAGGTTGCTTCCAGGACTAGAAACAGCTACTAGAAACAGACTATTGCTCACTCACCCACAGGCAGGAAAGAAAATTAAGCAGAAGATAGAAGCTAGGGCTTTGCAATCTAGTCTCAGGTTCATCTAGGCTAGAACAAATGCTAATTGCCATGTGGGAGTAAACATTTCTGCCTTGATGGAGAAGGGTACAGCCTTTCCTCCCCTCCTTCAGAGAGCAGTTCAAAGAGTATTGATACCCTCAGCTCTTTGGAAGGGAGAGAGTATTAGAGGGAAGTCATTCTATTTATGGTTCCATGAATCTTTTCTTCTTCCCAAAGCCCTAGAGTGGTTGGGTGGAGTTGAATGGGGGAAGAGAAGCTAGGGGTAACTACTCCAGGTTGGTCACATTGTGTCCAAATGAGAAGCTTTTCAAGTAATGAGTCACATATTTTCATAGAAGTGAAGACAGAGCAAGGAAGGCTCACAGCATGTTGGGTAGATCCATTGTGGTGAAATTAGAGGAGGATAGGGATAAGACTCCCTCAGTATAAGTGGGTGAGCTACGGTTTTTGTTGTTTCAAGGAATCAATTAAACAACTGTTATTAACCATCCATAATGTTCCAGCCATTGGGGTAGGCACTAGGGACACAGATAAAAAGAATATAATCTTTATTCTTGAAGGATTTTATATTCTATTAGGAGAGATAATATTCATACAGATTCATTTGTGTATTAATGATTAAATATTTCCTTGCCTAAAACAAACTACCTCTTACCTCCCGGGTAGACATCTGGGGCTTCCAGTTTGGGACAAACTTCTGCTTCCTAAGTGTCTATATCTGCTGGAGGGTACAACAAAGTAAGTCCTTTTGGGCTTCTGGATTAGGATAAACCATTTCTTGCCTCCTCTCCTTGACAGATGTCCAATCTAGATAGAAGCAAGTGCCACATCCCCACCAAGCCCATTCCATTTCAGAGCATCAGGGTAAGTTCAAGCAATTGAGGAATGATTTATTTGCTGACACAAATCATAGGCCTTGAACCTTCTAAGCCTCTATCTTCATCTGGAGACCCTGTTAATGTACTGGGATTCATTCAATGATAGCATAATCCACCTTTCCTTTCCATCCTTGTGATACTGAATGCTAGAATAAACTTACTTCTCCTACTTCAATATCCTCTTCCAAATTCCCAACCTTTTCAACACAACTCTGCACATGCCCCATTCCATATATGTACCTTCTTCTTCTGTGCTTTCTGGAATTTTTGTTTAATTGGAATTCAATTGATTTGGAATTTTTGTTGCTATTTAGTCATGTCTAACTTTGACCTCATGTGCAGTTTTCTTAACAAAGATATTGGAGTGGTTTGCCATTTCCTTCTCCAGCTCATTTTATAGATAAGGAAACTGAGGCAAACAGAGTTAAATAATTGCCTGTGGTCACACAGACTTACTCCATAATAACTAATCCCTAACTGACAAACCTGAGCTCTTTGTAAACTTTTTCCTTTCAGAGTCTTTCTATGTTTGGGCATTTAACACCTAGTTCACTCATGATAACATTGCTTCAATTGACATCCTTTCCAGTAGTATCTGCATTGCATTTATACCTCTCACTCAATAGTTTTGGTGGGGGAAGACAAAATAGTCTTCTTATTCTTCCTGTTTCCTTCACTCTTTCTAAGGGATTAAACAAATAAGTTGGTGTTCACTCAAATACTCTAACTTCTTAGTTTCTCAATTGACTCAATTCTTATGGCTTACTCCTTTCCACAGGGATGGTTATATCCTTGATCACATTATCACCCACAAATATTTGGTTTCTATGTTCAAGAATTCTGAATTTCCTTTCTTTGATCATAATATTCCCATCTCTCCCAATCTTCTGATTCTGCTCCCTCATAATGTCCTTCAATTTCTCTATCCCTTAGTACTATGCCAGGTTCCTCTTCTAGCTGCATTCTCTTCCTTTTACAATTCTGGCTATTGGTGACCAAGTTCTACCCAACTGTATTATCTATTCTAGAAACCCTTGCTCCCATATCTTACTGACAATCATGTCTTGCCAAACAAACCACCTTCTTGGATTACTTAAACCATTCACATCCTTCAAGTATACTCACATAGTGCTGAATGGAACTGGAGGAAATTGTGAAATTGTACTGCTATAAATATGTTGGTGCATGTGGAAACTTTCTTCTTATCAGTGATCTCAGGATATAAGTCTAGTTTTTTTTTAGAGTATGGAGACAGTTGAAATTGCTTTATTTCTTCTGCATAATTCCAATTTTGGGGATGTTTGAGACTTTTAAAGATTAGAGAAAATGTCTAGTCTTTTGTCTTATTGGACACATGACCCAAGAAATTTCTGCTTATTTAATGAGTAGATAGATAGGACTTGTATTGGTACTCTCCTTTGTAATTCTAATATGTGTATGTATTTTTTATTGTATATGTGAAATATATACTCCTTTAAGATGATACTCAAGTAGCTCAATATAGCATTTCCTAGAATTCCAGAAAGGCATAAAGAAAGAGTTTAAACTCTAGTGAGTACTTTTAGCTAAAAGGGTTTCTAGTCTCTGTCTAGTTATGGATTGTATGTCTTTAATTTGAGCCTAAACCAAGCCAAATTCAGAAATGCTCAAAGTGATATTGCTGCGGGATGATGATTTTTGGAGGAGGTGACAATTGTTCATGTTCAGTTTATAAGGTAAGAAAAGTCTGAAGTGTTATCTGTTTGAATCAAAGGAGTTATCTCCATAAGAAAAATCAATGAATCTTGTTCCTCCAAAGACAAGATGCTCCTCCCAGGATAAACCCACCATTTCTAAACTCATTACCATGCTGCTAATTCAAGCTTTGATTAACACCTCACCCTCTTCTTTCTTCTGATTGGAGTTCTGGAGGGTGGAGTACCAAGCTCCTCTTCCTTTAGATTACAAAAACTGGATTCTCAACTCATTCCATTTTGCATCTTCTACTCTGCCTGGTTGCAACTTCTTGAAATAAGATGTTCCTATACCAAATTTTCCCTGGTGTCCCATTCTCCCCAAACCCCATTTTCTAGTTCCCTTTTATGTGTTATCTTCCGTCTTTAAGATTCTTGAGGTTGGGGACTTCTTTCTTTTTATTAAATTGTATCCCCAGTGATTAGCACAGTTTTTGGCATAATAATAGGTGCTTAATAAATGTGTATTGGATTATGTATATGTGTGTGTACAGAGAGAGGAGAAAAGAAGGAAGAAAATTTTGCATTTTCTACGTCAGGACTCCAAACATCTTGCTTTTTTGATTCTTATATATCCACATGGCCTTCTTAGGGCCATCCTTCCATAATCTTTTGCAATTGAATCATGACATCCCAGATTTTCCCATCTAATATTTGATTTCTAACTGAAACATTTGTGTTCAGTTATTATAATGTAATGATTGAGGTCTTGTAGACATGGTACTCTGTTATTAATGAGACTTTCTTTGGTGTTTAGGTACTGGCTTACTATCAGAACAATACTTCTACCTCTTCCACTTCCTTAAGATCCAGGCTCAATTCCTTTGAGTTTTATTGCTTAATCTCCAGGAAGGAGAGTCTGGGAAGGTGGTTATGAGGTGGATTAGAATGATTGGAAAGGGGTGTTGTTATTCTCCAGCACATTTCTTCTTTTTTCCTTTCACAGAGGCAAAGAGGAGTTAGTCTTGATTGAGGCAGTCCTAGAGTGAAATGGAAATGAGTCATCTTCATTAAAGGTGAGGTAACAAGATGGTTTGGTATTTAAGTCTGTGTAATGATTAGAGCTTCCTGTAACAGTTCTGGTGATGATGAGATTAAATGAATTGAACATTCATTCTAGGTTAATTCATATCCTTTTAACTAATTAGAAAAGGTGTTTTTTTTAAAATTTTAAGATTAATAGACTCAATTCACATTTTCTTGGCACTTCTTTCTCCTTTTACATAGAACTTCCCTGTTGTGAATGAAATTCTGGTCTGGTCTGACTGTGTAGCCCTAATTGCCACCAGACAGGATCTAGGAATCTATGAAATAATGTAGATCATTGTATCATAGAGCTAAAGCTGGAAGAGTCTTTTAAAATCATCTAGTAAAACATTGGCATTTTAGAATTGAAGGAACTGAAGTACAAAAAGAAAATAATTTGCCCAGTTATATATGATCAACACTTAAAAATTATATCTATGTGCTACCAGCGCAGCTAGCTGACACAAAGGATGGAGTGCTGGGCCTGGAGATAGGAAGTCATGCGTTCAAATTTGGCCTGAGCTGTTTGATCCACAAGAAGTCACTTAACTATTTGCTTCAATTTCTTCATCTATAAAATGAGTTGGAGAAGGAAATGGCAAACCACTCTAATATCTTTGCCATGAAAACCTCAAATGGGATGATAGTCTGAAATGACTGAACAACAATGTGTTAAGAAAGCAACTTATCAATAAGAGAAAATAAGTGATTGAATAGGTAATTTGTCATCCTCTAGGATTGTGATGGCAAATCTATGGCATGTGTGCCAAAAAGGACACTCAGGGAGCCCTCTCTGTGGGCATATCTGCAGTTGCCCAATGGAGTTTGTTTCTAGAAAGCCAGAAGAACTCAGAGTGGAGCTGTTCTCCTCCCCCTCTCTGTGCATCTGAGCTCATTCCTCACTTCCCTGTCCCTCTGCCCAGCAGCCAATGGGAGCTCTTCCTCCTGCCCTGTCTGAGATAAAGTGCTTGGGGTGGTGGGACTCACATGCTGTGTGAGAGTGTGGTACAAACAGCAACCTGTTGAGTATGTGGAGAAGGTGACTCCTGTGGTGGGATTGGAGAGGAGCTAGATTTGAGGGCAGCAGAGCTCACAGGGTGGCATGTACCTGGAAGGGAGCAGAGTGCTCAGGCCACTCTCCTCCCCCTCTCCATACATGCCTCTCATCACACACAGCTCTGCCCAGCAGCCCAATAGGAGCACTTCCTCCCTCCCTTGTCTGGTGTAAGGAGGGGGCATGGTAGTCCAAGTGAGAGGGAAGGGGGTGGCACTTGGTCTGGGGTGGGGGGTGGGACCTGGCACTCTGTCTCTAATGGGTTCGCCATCACTGCTCTTGGAGAGTAACTGACTGACTGATTGTATCTAATTCTTTTCATTGAGTTGTTTTGGCTTATAATTGTTTTTTGTGATTGGAGGTTGAGGTGAAAAAATAGTGGGACAGCTTGTATATGATAGATTACTTATAGACATAATTCTTTTAGGTATCTCTGCTAAAAAAGGATTACAAGTGTTTTTGTTTTTTTGTATTTTTGGGAAATAATCACATTCTTAATTAATGCATTGGTATAGAAGTCTTGAGAATTATACTTGAAGAGAAATAGTCTCTTGAGTAGTAAAGAAAAAAGAAAATAAACACTTAATACATACCTATTCTGTGACAGGCACTGTACTTGGTGCTTTATAAATATCTCATTTGATTCTTATAACAACCTTATAAAGTAAGTGTTATTATTATTTCTATTTTATAGTCCAGGGAACTAGAGATAAAGAGAATCCAAATGACTTGCCCAGGTCACAGAACTAGAATCTGAGATCTGGGGCCTCTACTGTTGGCCTTGGACCCCCCAAGACTATGACTTAAGTTATATTTCTGACATATTCTAGTTTTGTGACTCAGGACAAATTTCCTCACATTAAATCCCAACCCCCTCCCACCCACCCAGACAACTCTCTAAGATTTTATATTGCAAATATAAAGTGGTAGCATTTCCCTAAAACAATGAAATCTCAATTTTTAAAGCAAAACAAAAAGAAGACATTGAATTGTATCTAGAGACACAAATATACTTAAGCAGCTCATGGATTACAAGAGATCTCCAAAAAGTTATATAAAAATTTTCAGTATAAACTTCTGTTCTGAGTGTATATTTATCTCTAGACTGATTCATAATCACAGATTGGTCATTCATTTGTTGTCACCTTAGGCGAATCAAGAAATCTCTTTGTACATTATGGGCCCTGTGCATGATAAACATTTCTCAATTTGAATTGTATTGTAGATTGATTAAATATTTAAATGATCACCTTTGGCAGATCTACTTTTGGTAGCCTCAATATTATTATTTTCAGTGTAATTCAGGGGATTGTGACTGGGAGATGCGGTTTTTTAAAAAAAAATTTGCTTTTTCCCAATTATATTTAAAAACAATTTTTAATATTTATTTGAAAATTTTTGAGTTCCAAATTATGTTCCCTCTTGATCCCCTGCACCAAGATATAGGTTATACATATGCAATCATATAAAGTAAATTCCTGTATTTGTCCTTTTGTGGATGAAAACTTGAACCAAAAACATGAAGAATAAAATGTAAAAGTATGCTTTGATCTGCATTTAGACTCCATCAGTTTTTTCTTTGAAAGCAGATGGTATTTTTATAGTGAGTCCTTTGGGGTCATTTTGGATCATTGTATTGTTGACAGTAACTAAGTCATTCACAGTTGTTTATCATAAAATATTGCTGTTACTGGGTACTGTGCCTGCCTAATCCTGCTTACTTCACTTTGCATCAGTTTATGTAAGTCTTTTGAGGTTTTCCTGAAATCCTCCTGTTCATCATTTCTTATAGCAAAATAATATTCCATTATAATCATATGCCACAACTAATTAGCCATTCCTGAGTTGATGTGCTCTACCAGTGAAGATGAACCTATGACACGGGTGCTAAAGATGGCACACAGAGCACTCACTGTGGGCTCTCAGTCACCCTCTCTCCCTACCCTGCACCCCCCGAATTCATTACTAGAAAGGCAGAGAGACTAGGGAGGAGCTTTTCCTCTCTCCTTCTCCACCATGCCTGATGACATTATTTTTCACATCCCCTGCCCCTCTGCCAAGCCGTCCAATGGGAGTGCACAGAAAGTAGATGACTCACAAGTGGCAGAGCTGGAGGGGAGCAGAGTGCTTAGGCCACTCCCCTCCCCTCTTACACTCACTGAGGACATTACTCACTTCACCCACCCCTTTACCCAGCAGTCCAATGGGAGTGCTTTCTCCCTCCCTTGTGTGGAGTAAAGGGGGAGGGGCATACCCAGCATGTGTTGGGGAGGGGAATGACACTCAGTCTCTGGTGGGGGGGGGGCAGGCATAGCACTCAGTCTAGGGGGTGGATTGGGGGAGGGGCCCAGCATACCATCTCTAAAAGGTTTACCATCACTGGGCTATATCCTTAATTTACAATTCTTTGCTGGAGGTGCAGTATTAATGTGCATACATGAGTGTGTTTTTAAGTACCAGGCTTTAGGTAAAGTTTTGTTAATCTCTAAAAATATGCTACATACTCCTGCCAGTCCATCTGTTGGCAACTGGGAAATACTGGATGACTCCCATAGTCCTTTTCAGATCTCTTGCCTCTCTCTTTATAGAATTTCATAAATATTGTGAATTTAAAATTTTAAAAACTCATTAGACATTTAATTTTGTTTTAAAAAAGGAAATGTGCAGAGTTGGGAGATATTCAAGAAAGTCTTTAAAAAAAAAAACCCTTACCTTTCATCTTAGAATCAATACTATATGTTTGTTTCAAGGCAGAAGAGCAGTAAGGGCTAGGCAATGGGGGGTTAGGTGACTTGTCCAGGATCACACATCTAGGAAGTATCTGAAGTCAAATTTGAACCAGGACCTCTTGTCCCTAGGCCTGGCTCTCATTCCACTGAGCCATTTAGTTGCCCAGAAAGTCTTATGTGAGAAAAATCAAAGAGACTAATGACACTGAATTGTATGGAATTGGGGATTTAGATAATTCTATTATATAGAATATTTGGAAGAGAGTTTCATATAAGAACACTGGGAAGATAAGAGGAGGAAATCTTTAAAAACCAAAAGTATTCTTTTGTAAATGTGAAATAGTTAAATGGAATGTGCAGTGCTAATAGCTGCATCCCTAAAATGGAAGTAACATAACCATTAAGGTCTGGAGTCAATAACAACAGAGACCCCCAAACTCTTCAGGGAACCTGAGAATCCTGAAGGGGATATATAACCCTCCAGAGTCTATGAGAGTAGGGCCAAAGCACACTCAGTACATTTGTTTAATGACATAGATTTAAATTCATGTCTTGGCCTCTACCATCAGAAGAAAATGTACTAAAGTAATTTGGGGCAGGGACTAGGTTGAAAATTGGGATGTAGGATGAAAGGAAAACGTTAAAATCTTTCTTCTAACCTACCATACTAACCATGAGATGTTTCTAAATTCTTTGCCTTATAATCTCTTTCATCAAAATAAAAAGAGGTGGTCAGACATGTCTGATTTGGCCACTTGATTGCTTTGACTAGACAAGCACTTTAATTGAGTGAAAGTAAGAGGAAGGGTACAGCTAATTTGTTTTTAAATGGAAAATACCTATTCCCATTCAGCAACCATCCTTTTATTGTAATTAGTAATGGATAACATCCAAAGATTGAGAGATTTGGATTCAGTAAGTGTTTCAAAAGCCTTTGGAGAAGAAATCAAGCCAACTTTTTGAAAGTATATCATTTCTCAGGAAATCTTTAATATTTCCCACTCCTGGCATGGTAAGGAATACTAGTTTGAATATTCTTTTAGAAGACATTTTCAGATCACTACTCCCTTTTTGTGGTAAGCAGAACAGGGAAGTATAAAATGAAGGAAGTACAGTGTTCAGTCTTTAGTTCTTTAGTGCAGCATTGAAGTTTAATGTCCCCAGGGACTGTCAGGGTCCTCAGGAACTATGAAAATTGATACTGTACAAGAAAAGATAATTTCTTTCTTCTTCTACCATAGGAAGAATAGGGAACTAAAATCCCGCAGGAAACAAGAAGTCAGTTCAACAAGAATTTATTTAAGAAGTTTGTAAAAGACCACTGAAGGCTTATACATTTAAAAATATTGAGAAAGTTCTCTCCATGTAATGAAATTTCTTGTGAGCCACTCTTTTACTCATTCATGTTTACCTATTCACTCTGTATCATTTGCAGAGCAAGCAAATAGCTAAGTCTTTTGAACATTATAAAAATTTAGAGGTGAAGAGGGATATAATGGAACTTTCTGGCTCTTGCCACTGTCATTTTGACATGACCTTCATTTTTGGATTTGCCTTATCAAATTCATGGCATCTGAATGTTTGGCATGTGGATGCTAGTGATGAAGAAGGAAGGAAGGCATGAGATTTTGAAGAGAAGGACCAAGAGAGACTCAGTGGTGCCTATTTTCTTGCTTCTACATATAAAAGTTATGAAAGGCTATGCCACCTGAACATAACTTCTGGAGAATTTTAATCAACACCATTGGAGTTCTAGCCCTGCAGGGACCACAAAATTTCAAATCCAGGGGAGTAGATTTCCTAAGATGCTGGAGGGGCATGTTGCATTCCTGTTTATAAGGTTGCATTCCTATTTATAGGGAGAGATACACATTTTTACAAGAATTTTCTTGTAGAATCAATATCCTAACTCCTATATTTATGTGAATCAGATTAGTTTTTCCTTTAAAAGAATTGAGACCGTTATCGAGAGTTGGTTGGTCTATGTGGTTAAAAACACAGACTGTTGATATCTTTTCCTGGTCACCTGAGTATTGGCATAGGTACAGTACCCCCTGAAACTCAAACTATTATCAAGGAAATTCTTTTGCTTCCTTAGGCCCTCATGACTCTCAACCCAAAACACCAGACCTAGGAGATTACCTGCCTTTGATAGCCCCATTGAATTGAGTTTATTTTATTTTATTTTATTTTTTAAATTTTATTTGGTCAATTTCAAACATTATTCCTTGGTTACAAAAATCATATTCTATTCCTCCCTTTCCTCCCCCTACCCTTCCCATTGCTGAAGCACAATTCCACAATTCCACTATTACATGTGTCTTTGATCAGAACCTATTTCCATGCTGTTGTTCCTTTAGTGTCTATATCAATCATATCCCCCTCCACCCATGTAATCAAGCAGTTGTTTTTCTTTTGTATTTCTACTCCCACAGTTTTCTTTCTCATAGATCCCTCTGGGTTGTTCAGGGTCACTGCATTGCCACTAATGGAGAAGTCTGTTACATTCAATTGTACCACAGTGTAATCAGTTCTGCTTCTTTCACTCTACATCACTTCCTGGAGGTTGTTCCAGTCTCCATGGAATTCCTCCACTTTATTATTCCTTTGAGCACAATAGTATTTCATCACCAACATATACCACAATTTGTTCAGCCATTCCCTAATTGAAGGGCATCCCCTCATTTTCCAATTTTTTGCCACTACAAAGAATGCAGCTATGAATATTCTTGTACAAGTTTTTTTTTCCTTATTATCTCTTTGGGGTACAAACTGTGCTTTGGTTGGATCAAAGGGCAGACAGTTTTTTAGGGCCCTTTGGTTATAGTTCCAAATTGTCCTCCAGAATGGTTGGATCAATTCACAACTCCACCAGCAATGAATTAATGTCCCGACTTTGCCACATTCCTTCCAGCATTCATTAGTTTCCATTGCTGTCGTGTTAGCCAATCTGCTAGGTGTGAGGTGATACCTCAGAGTTGTTTTGATTTGCATCTCTCAGATTATAAGAGATTTAGAACATTTTTCATGTGCTTATTAATAGTTTTGATTTCTTTGACTGAAAATTGCCTATTCATATCCTTTGCCCATTTATCAATTGGAGAATGGTTTGATTTTTTGTACAATTGATTTAGCTCTTTATAAATTTGAGTAATTAGTTCTTTGAGGTTTTGTTTTCCCTTCTAATTTTGGTTACATTGGTTTTGTTTGTACAAAACCTTTTTAATTTGATATAATCAAAATTATTTATTTTACATTTTGTATCTTTTTCTAAGTTTTGCTTGGTTTTAAAATCTTTCCTCTCCCAAAGATCTGATATGTATACTATTCTGTGTTCACATAATTTACTTATGGTTTCCTTCTTTATGTTCAAGTCTTTCACCCATTTTGAGTTTATCCTGGTGTAGGGTGTGAGGTGTTGATCCAAACCTAATCTCTCCCACACTGTCTTCCAATTTTCCCAGCAGTTTTTAATCAAATAGTGGGTTTTTGTCCCCAAAACTGGGATCTTAGGGCTTGTCACAGTCTGTCTTGCTGAAATCAGTCACAAGTCTATTCCACTGATCCTCCTTTCTGTCTCTTAGCCAGTACCATATTGTTTTGATAACCACTGTTTTATAGTATAGTTTGAGATCTGGTACTGCACGGTCACCTTCCTTTGCATTTTTTTTCATGATTTCCCTGGATATCCTTATTCTTTTGTTCTTCCAAATGTACTTTGTTATGGTTTTTTCTAATTCAGTAAAAATGTTTTTTGGTAGTTCAATGGGTATGGCACTAAATAAGTAAATTAATTTGGGCAGGATTGTCATTTTTATTATGTTAGCTCATCCTACCCATGAGCAGGTAATGTTTTTCTAATTGTTTAGATCTAGTTTTAATTGTGTGGAGAGTGTTTTGTAGTTGTGTTCATATCGTTCCTGTGTTTGTCTCGGTAGATAGATTCCCAAGTATTTTATATTGCCTAGGGTGATTTTAAATGGAATTTCTCTTTCTACTTCTTGCTCCTGAGATGTGTTGGAGATATATACAAATGTTGATGACTTATGTGGGTTTATTTTGTATCCTGCAACTTTGCTAAAGTTGTTGATTATTTTGACTAGCTTTTTGGTTCATTCTCTGGGGTTCTTTAAGTAGACCATCATATCATCTGCAAAGAGTGATAGTTTGGTCTCCTCATTGCCTATTTTAATACCTTCAATTTCTCTTTCTTCTCTAATTGTTACTGCTAGTGTTTCTAGTACAATGTTAAATAATAGCAGTGATATTGGGCATCCTTGTTTCACTCCTTATCTTATTGGGAATGCATCTAGTTTATTCCCATTGCAGATGATGGTGGCTGATGGTTTTAGATAAATACTTTTTATTATTTTGGGAAAGACCCTTCTATTCCTATACTTTCTAGTGTTTTTAATTGGAATGGGTGTTGTATTTTGTCAAAGGCTTTTTCTGCATCTATTGAAATAATCATGTGATTTTTGTTGGTTTGCTTGTTGATATGGTCAATTATGTGGCTGGTTTTCCTAATATTGAACCATCTTTGGATTCCTGGGATAAATCCCACATGATCATAGAGAATAATCCTCGTGATGACTTCCTGGAGTCTTTTTACTTGTATCCTATTTAAGATTTTTGATAAGCTCCAATTTAAATTCCTCAAGAGCTTGTGAACAGTTTCCATTTTGGGGGGAAGGTTTTGGGTTTATTTGAATTTCCTCCTTTGTTTCCTCTGTAGCCTGGTTTTTTCCTCCAAAAAATTTTCCAGGGTTAACCCTCTCTATTCTTTTTTTTTTTTTGGTGGAAGGAGGTTGTAGTTCCGGGGCACAATTTGCCATCACTGTGGAGGTTTTTTCTTCCCTTTTTAGTCAGAAATCTGAGCGAGATGGGAAGTCTCTCTGTGTATGGAGTTAAGGAGCAAAGATTTTGCCTGAGGCAAGCTCTTGAATCTCCTCAGTTTCTGCTGTCTGCTGCCCTTCTCTGTGTTATTTTCCTGAGAATGCCCATGGTTTGCGCTCTTCAGCATGCTGGAGTTTCAGGTGTAGCTGCTCTCAGGGGTAGGTTTTTGGTGGTCGTAGTCAGCTCCCAAGGACCTAGAGGTGCTCCTTACTCACTCTAGAGGTTCCCTTCTCTCACTCGCTGATTCTGGCACATGCTGGCTCTGACTCTGGCTCTGTAAGTGGGGTGGGGGAGGGTAGATCAGTTCCCATTTTGATGGGAGCTTTTTCACTCCCTTATAGTGTGAAATGTCCAAATCCCACATACCTTCAATGCTGCGCCCTACTGTAGAGTTCCTTTGTTCTCATGAATTTTTTTTTTGTCTTTTGAGGTAGTTTATATCAGTGGGTGCTGAGGGGAGGACAGGTCTTGTGTCTAGACTGCCACCATGTTTATCTGGAAGTAGCCCCATTGAATTTAGATGGACAAAGAGACACACCTCATTCATTCATCCTCCAAATCGCGAAAACCACCCCCATGCCCTATGACTAACCTCCCTCCCAACCCCTTCCTCTAGAGTCAAGTCCTCACTGCTGTAGAAGAATAAAACCCCCAGAATGGAGCCATTCAGGGAGCAACCCCCAGGTTGTTCCACTCATGCTGTCTTGCTGGCAAAAGATTGAACTTTACTAATAAATCTCTCTCTTACTTTTAAGCTAAGTTTTAGAGTCTTGCATTCTTGCAAAAGGTATCCTTCCCAAACCCCAGGGGTACAATTCTACCCCATAACATTATGAAGAAACTCCAAGGAGATCCAGGAGTCTCATATTTGACTGATGGATCATGATGGGAGGTTTTGGCAAAGGAGCTTTGCTTCAACTGAATCAACTAGAGGTGTCCTTTCTGGTTATGCTTGTTGAATATCCTTCTCCTTCTATTGATAAGAAAAAATTCCTTTTTGTTAACAGTTGAATGCTTTAATATTGATCCTAAACCACCAAGGGATTGAATCAGGTCCTGCTTTTTCATTTTCTTTTTCTTTCTCTATTTTTTCTTTTTTAGCACATTTATTACTTATTTCATTAAATGTTTCTCAATTCCATTAAAAATTTTTGAGTTTTCAATTCTTTCCTTTCCATTCTCCCTTATCTCCTGAGAAGGCAAACAATATAATAAGTCAGGCAAAATATATTTCCATGTTAGCCACATAAAAAGCACATGGAAAAATAAAGAAAACCAAAGTATGCTTCAATTTACACTCAGAGTTTTTTACTTCTCTCTCTGGAGGTAGGTAGCATTTTTCTTCATGGCTCTTTAGGAGCTGTTCTGGATCATTATCTTAATCAGAATAGTCAATCTTTCACAGTTGATCATCCTTATAATATTGTTCTTACTGTGTATAATGTTCTCCTGGTTCTGCACACTTCACTTTGCATGAGTTCATATAAGTCCTGTTTTTTTTTCTGAAACCATCATAATTATCATTTCTTATAGCACAATAGTAGTCTTTCACAATCATATGCCATTACTTCTTCAGCCATATCCTAGTTCAGTGATGGTGAACCTTTTAGAGATGGAGTGTCAGTCCCCTCTCCCCACTGAGTGCCATGCCCACTCTCCCCCAAAGACCATGTACTATGCCTCTCACCTCACCACATGGAAAACTACTCTAATGATAGATCAGTGGTAAATTAGGTGTCCTCGCAGAGCTGTGCACTATAAACCCATGCAGAGTCCCAGACTCTAGCAGCTCTGGTCACTGAACTCCTGGGAGTGCCACCACAAGAGATGACAACTCCTAGGAACAAAAGAATTTGGGGCATCTATATACTATTTGGGGAACCCAGAGACTGGAAAAGATGATTGATTGATATAACCATAGCTACAAGGAAATGGGAGTGTTGAAACTATATAGACAGGATACAATCAAGCTTGGGAAAGGAGCCACAGCTAGAGGCTAAGATGTAAACTAAAGGACAGTCCTTGCACTGGTGTAGATCTTCTTGGGAAAGGGTCTCTTATACAATGAGAAAAACTACTGGGATAAAAGGATATTTTAGCATTTGATTAAAATCTGTTAGCTCTACTTAGCTAAATCCATTAAATATCTTAAGGCCTATTGTTCAGTCTGAAACTGCTAGTCTGAGACTCCCCTAAGGGTGGATTCTCTGGGGAACTAGGGTGAACTTGGGTCTCCAGTTTACAAGCTAATCCTAAAACTTGGGGTTCATCAGATCTTACTATGCTAGAAGTTTGGGGGTTTCTAGATTCTACGTGAACATTTCTAATCAGTTTTGTTATCTGCTACTTTTTGGGTGAGATGATTCCATTCACACTCACAGTTATGATTACTAATTGTGTTTTCCCTCCATCTTATTTTTGTCTATTTTTCCTTCTCTTTCTCTTTCTTTTTTCCCCGCCCCAGTCCCTCATCAAAAATCTGTTTTGCTTCTGACCATTGTCTCCCTTAGTCAATCCACCTTCCCTTTCATCACTCCCTCAGCCCACTCTTATCCCCTCCCTCTCCTATTTCTCTACTGCTTAGATTTATTTCTGGACCCAACTGAAGCACTGAGATTTCTTGTAAGAACTTTATCATCTTGTTCAAGATCTAGATAAGGATCCTGTGTTTCATACAATTACTTACTTTTGTCAGAACTTCTTTGAGCTGACACTAAAGCTAAGGCAGTAAAATTCTTTTAAATGAACTTTCACTTGGGAGATATAGATATAAGTTTCTGTGTCTTCTCTATCAATGGAAACTCCAAAGCACAACTTAAGAGATAAATGTAACTTTGGTATTATTTCTCATTAAGGAATGATCCAACTATTCCTGTGTTTTTTTTTTAGTATTTTTTTAACAAGAATTAAATGAAATTGTTAAGAACTTTTCATGACTCAATTGCCACAATTATATGATTTTTGTTGTTCTTGTAAAATGGCCAATTATGCTTATAATTTTTCAAATTTTGAACCAGCCATTCATTCCTGGTACAAAGCAAGGAATTTAGGAGGCAGCTAAGTAGCTCAGGGAATTAAGAGCCAGGTTTAAAGTGT
Organism: Monodelphis domestica; assembly: GCF_027887165.1. Taxonomy (NCBI): domain Eukaryota; kingdom Metazoa; phylum Chordata; class Mammalia; order Didelphimorphia; family Didelphidae; genus Monodelphis; species Monodelphis domestica. The sequence continues at coordinate 268,121,740 of NC_077232.1, forward strand.
TATGGGCTCTGGAAGGATACCTTTGGGGTTCGGGAAGGATACCTTTTGCAAGCATGCAAGACTCCAAAACTTAGCTTAAAAACAAAAAGAGATTTATTAATTTAAAAAGTAATGTTGAGAGTGGCCAGGAGGATAGCAAGGTAGAACAGCAAGATGGGGAGCAGTTCCTTGGGAGGAAAGGCTGCTCCCCCAGATGACATCAGTTCTGGGGATTTTATACTTTTTACAACAGAGTTACTCAGGCATGAGGTGGGGTGATCATACTGGGGTCTGCCTGGGGACATAAAGATTTCTTAGTTTTAGGGAACAAACAGATGTCTGATAGGATTGAGGTGTGGCCTGAAGGTGCATCTTTCTGTCCATCTAGAGGACGATCAAAGGAAGATAGTCATCTCAGGACCCTGGGGGGGGGGTGTCATTGGGTGTTTTTAGGCTCAGAGTCAGGAGGAGGCAAAACAAAGGAGTTTCCCTGATAATAGTTTGCCTGGATTTCTGGGGTACAGTGCCCATGTCATCTCCCCCCCTCCTAATATGTAAGGGAAAAAGGGACGGTGGTCTGTCTTCTGTAACTTCTTCAGAGCTAAGAATGGGCGTAGAGATGTCCCTTCCTACCCCTTAGGAGAGAGAGGTATTGACTGTAGGCTGTGTCCAGGGTGTCAGGCTGGGATGGTTGTAGAGGTTGTAGTGGCATCTCTGTGACTCCCATGAATGCTTTCACCCTAGAAGCAACTAGAGAGGTGACAAGGTTACAAATACAAGGTCCACATATCAAGATACCCCCAATTATCAAGATGATAGGGGTAAAAGGGGCAAGGAGGGCATATATAGCCAGGATTTCCAGGAGGATGAGCCAGGAAACAGCTTTCTATGGGCATCAGCCATCCAAGTGGACACCTCATGTAGCTCTTGAATTCGTATTTCTACTTTGTGGGAATTATTGATATTCCAAAAAGGACAAAGAATGTAAGGAAAGAGATGTCATGGCTAGAGCAAGAGAGATTTAAGATAACAAGGGGAAGGGGATGGAGATACTTATTCCAAAGTGTCCTTGGGTTGGGTCTTTCTGCGGAAGAGGAATTTGAGATCTTCCAGTGGCTCACAGGAATAAGTGGCTTACGTTCCCCATTCACCACCGGTTTCTGGAGGGATAAAGGGTTTAATACGAGAGACATGAGCCCATGTATTCTGTCCCTCTAATTTTACAGCTGTAGGAGTGGACAAAATAACCCTATGGGGGCCCTCCCATCGGGGTGTTAGCTGGTTTGATCCACTCCATGTCTTCAGATATACCAAGTCTCCTTTTTGGGCTGGGTGGAGAGATTTCTCTGTATCCTCTGTTGAGGGTTTGGGGAGGATATGATTAGTGTATTCTCTCAGAACCTGGTGGGTTGGGCCAAGTTGTTTAGAGAACCAAACGAGGTTGTGTATTTCTGTGTCTAAAAGAACATCAGAGGTTAGAAAGGGTCTCCCATAGTTCAAATGGACTCAGCCCTAACTTTGCCCGGGGAGCAATTCTGATTCTGGTTAGGGCAATTGGGAGAGCTTGGACCCAATCAATCCTAGCGTCCTCACAGAGTTTGGTGAGGGCTCTTTTTAGGGTCTGATTCATACGTTCTGTTTTCCCTGAAGATTGGGGATGCCAGGTTGAGTGTAAATGGTAAGTGATGCCCAAAACCTTAGAAACCATCCTAGTGATCTGTGAAATAAAGGCAGGAACATTATCACTCTGAAGGGTTTTTGGAAAGCCAAACCTAGGGATTATTTCATTGAGCAAGGCCTTTGTGACATCTTGTGCTTTCTCTGATCTGGAGGGAAATGCTTCAGGCCAGCCTGTGAAGGTGTCTACAAAGACTAAAAGGATCTTGTACCTCTTGCAAGGTGGCAAATGGGTGAAATCGATCTGCCAATCCTCACCAGGCAATTCCCCTCTCCTCTGGATGGGCTTAAGGAGGGGAGGTGGCCTAAGAGCTCCAGTGCTGTTGGTTTGGGCACAGAGGGCACAGGATCTGAAAATTTCCTGAATGGTTTTGGAAATGCTTTTGCCTGTGAAAAGTGACTTTATCAGAGTGGTTAGTGCCTCTTTGCCCAAGTGTGTGGAGTTATGTAATCCTATAACCAGTTTCCACATTAGGTTATTAGGGAGGAGCAGAGGTCCAGAGGGAGAACACCACCACCCGCTATGTTCAAGGGTGAATCCCTGAAGTTCTGCCTGTGAAATTTCCTCCTCAGTGTATGAGGGAGAAATTCCCTTTGGTATTGTGGGGTGTTGTGGAGTTAGGGTCAGAGCAGTCAAAGGAGTGACTCTTGAAGCCTCTTTGGTGGCTAGGTCTGCCCTATGATTCCCTCAGGCTATGTTGGAATCTAGACCCTGATGTCTTCTGCAGTGGATGACAGCTCTTTGGCTAGGTAAAGTAACTGCCTCAAGTAAACTCAGGATTTCTTTCCCGTGTTTCAAGGGAGAGTTTTTGGTAGTTAATAAACCTCTTTCTTTCCATATAGCCCCACAAACATGTAAAACATGAAAGGCATAATTTGAGTCCGTGAAAATATTTGCATTTTTCCCTTCAGCAAGCTGCAATGCTCTTGTGAGGGCGATCAGCTCTGCTTTTTGTGCTGAAGTCCCTGGGCAAGGAGTCCCTTTGCCTCAATGGTGGCTGTCTGTGGGACTATAGAGTACCCTGCTTTCCTTACTCCATTCTCCATAAAGGAGGACCCATCTGTATACCAGCTGACCTCTGCCTCAGGGAGAGGAGAATCTTTGAGTTCTGGTCAGCTTGAGAAAGTGTGGTCTATCAATTCCTCACAGTCATTGGAGGTGGGATCTCCAGGAAGAGGGAGGAGGGTAGCTGGGTTCACTGTCCTGCATACCTTGAGGGTAAGGCTGGGTGTGTCCAGTAAAAGAGCCTGGTACTTAGTGAGGTGGCCCCCAGAGAGCTATCTGTTACCTCTAGCTTCCAGAATGCTAAGGACCCAATGGGGGGTCAAGATTTCTAGGGGTTGACCCAGACTTAGTTTAAATGCCTCTTCTGCCATGAGGACCGTGGCAGAGACTGCCCTCAAGCATGGTGGCCATCCCCTGATAACTGAGTCAAGTTGCTTGGAGAAGTAAGCAATGGGGCGTTGGTCAGGTCCTAGGTACTGGGCTAGAACGCCTAGGGCAAACTGCTTTCTCTCACAGGTAAACAAGAAGAATGCCTTTTCAAGGTCTGGTATCCCTAGGGCGGGGGTAGAAGAAAGCCAGGTTTTTAAGAGTGAAAAGGCTTGTTCCTGGTCTCCCCCCCCAATCTAGGGGTTCTGAATCAGGCCCCTTAGTGGCTTCATAGAAAGGTTTTGCAATGATCCTGAAATTAGGTATCCAAATACGGCAAAACCCTGCCATACCCAGAAAAGTTCGGAGCTGTCTTTTGGTAGAGGGGACAGGAATGGACAGTATGGCTTGTTTCCTGTCTGTGGTCAGGGAGCATGAATTTGGGGTTAGGGTGTGCCCCAAATAAGTTACAGACTGGGAGACAAGTTGGGCTTTAGAAGTAGAAACCTTGTAACCACGTTCTCCTAGAAAAGTTAGGATAGAAATGCTGTCTGTGATACAGGCAGCCTCAGATGGATTAGATATCAAAATTTCATCGACATACTGCAAGATTGAGCTGCTCGTGAGTCTCAGGGCTCTAAGATCTTTGTTAAGGGCAGTCCCAAAGTAGTGGGGGCTGTCTCTTAATCCTTGTGGCAAAACAGACCACGTGAACTTTTGGGGTTGGGGGTCTGAGGGAGAAACCCACTCAAAGGCAAAGAGGAATCTGCATTTGGGGTGCAAGGGTATGCAAAAGAAGGCATCTTTCAAGTCAATGACAGAGAACCACTGAGAGTTCCCTGGTATCTTAGTTAGGATTGTATACGGGTTTGGGACAATGGGGTGAGCAGAAATTATTGCTTCATTAATATGCCTGAGATCTTGAACCATACTCCAGATCCCATTTGGCTTCTTCACTGGTAGGATGGGAGAACTGCAAGGTGAAGAGCACTCTTATAAGAGGCCATAGGCTAGGAATTTATCTATGAAAGACTGTAATCCTTCTCTGGCCTCTGGGGAAATGGGATATTGCTTCCTGTGTGGGTAAAGGGAATCAGGCTTGAGGCTTATCATTACGGGCTCCACCTGGAGGACTTTTCCCAGTATGCCTTGATCCCAGACAATGGAAGGCACCTTCTCCCAGATTTCTAAAGAGATTGTTGCGGGCTTTTGCAAAGCACTCTTTGGAGAATTTAGAACTGAGATAAGCGAAAATTGTGAGCCTAATTTCTTCATAATGTCCCTGCCCAGTAGAGAACATGGGGAGGAAGGAATAACCATGAATGTATGTTGGAATAATTTATCTTCATGGGCACATGGTTAGTGGTGCTGTTTCCCTAGAGCTAAGTGTCTTCCCCCCAATTCCAATTACCTAGTGCTGCGAATGGAATGTAGGACCATTGTGAGTTTGGAGAACAGAATATGTAGCTCCCTTATCAATTAGAAAGGTAACTTTTGACTTCCGGGTAAACATGGCTACAATCTAGATGTGACTCACTTCCCCACCCCAGCACCAAACGAAATAGACTACCTCAAAAGAGCATAAAAATCACCTTTGGAAGAACAGAGGGACTCCCTAGTATCCCACAGAAAGGAAGGTACGCGGGGTTTCAACATTTCCACACTATAAGGAGGAGGAAAAGATCGCACAAAAACGCAAACTGAGCCGCCCTCCCCCCCCCCCCAACCAAACCAGAGTAAGCTATCAGAGCGCTTACTGGGACAGCAAGTGAGTGAGGAGCGTCTCAGTCTGGGGGGGGGGGGGACACACCAGGGTCCTTGGGATCTAAAGACTGCAAGGAAACGACCTCTCAGGGCAGTTTCATGGGAAAATCCTGCGCTGAGCAAAGGGGCGGCCGTGCTGAGAGGCTGCGCTGAGCAAAGGGGCTCTCAGAGGCTGTGCTGGGCAAAGGGGCAACTGCTCTGAGAGGCTGCATTGAGCAAAGGGGCTGCTGCGCTGAGTACAGGGACTTGCACTCTAAGAAACCTCGGAGGCTAGGAAGAACTAGTCTAAGGCAACCTAAATTCACAGAAAACCCGCCCACATCACCCAGACCCCAGAACAAAAAAGAAAGTGGAATAAAACCACGAAAGAGATGGCTCACATGTCCCAAAATCAAGCCTCCAAGAAGAAAGGGGGGAAAAAGTGACTATTGAAAACTTTTATGGAGGGAGTACCCAAGGAAAAGAAGAGAATGAGGAAGAAATCCAAACATAATCAGAACATGCCTCCCAAAATGGAAACTATCCACAAGCTCTGGAAGATCTCAAACTGGAGATTACCCAAAAGATGGAAACCTTTTGGAAAAAAAAAAACTGGGAGAAAGGGATCAGCAGTCTGATAGATAAGACTTCACAATTGGAGAAAGAGCTGAAAGCATCTAATAGAAGGGCAGACAAAGCTGAAAAGCAAAACCAGTCCCTAACGACCAGAATTAAGCAAATGGAAGACAATGAGATTACAAAACAGCAAGAATCAATAAAGCAAAGCCAAAAAATTAATGAATTAGAAGAAAACATGAAATATCTCACTGAAAAGGTCACAGACTTGGAAAGCAGAGGAAGAAGAGACACCTCCGAATTATTGGTCTCCCCGAAAAACCAGAGATAAACAAAAATCTTGATGCTATTCTATAGGAGATTATAGAAGAAAATTGCCCACATGTTCTGGAGCAAGGGGGAAAAATAGAAATAGAAAGGGTTCATAGAACACCTTCTATACTAAATCCCCAAAAGACAACCCCCAGGAGTGTAATCGCCAAATTCAAGAGCTTCCAAGAAAAGGAGAAAATTCTACAAGAAGCCAAGAAGAGGAGCTTCAGATATAGGGGGGCTCCCATAAGGATCACACAGGACTTAGCGGCTAACACACTAAGAGACTGCAAAGCATGGAACATGATATTTAGAAAGGCAAGAGAGCTGGGTCTCCAACCAAGAATCAACTACCCAGCAAAACTAACTATATACTTCCAGGGGAAAGTATGGGCATTCAACAAAATAGAAGATTTCCAAGCATTTGCTAAGAAAAGACCAGAACTTAGTGGAAAATTTGACATCCAATCACAGAAAGCAAGAGAAACATGAAAAGGTAAATATGAAAGAAAGGGAAAAGGAGATAAATCTTATCTTTTTCTTTAAGTCAAACTCTCTTCTATAAGGACTACATTTATATCAAATTATATATATATTAATATGTGGTGAAAATGTATTGTTTAACTCTCAAAAATTGTATGCATCATAAGAGTAGTTAGAAGAATCATACATAGGGAAAGACTGGGGCATCAAGAAGATTTGGTGAAAGGGGGGAAAAGAAAGAAAAAGGGAGGGGGGATCGCCGATAATACTAACATTTACTTCAAGAAATTGGCGGGGGGAGGGGGGACTAAATAGAATAATCTTTCCCATACAAAGATACACATGGGAAGGGGAGGGGAAGAACTCTCATATGAGAAGGAGAGGAAGAGAGCGTGAAGTGGTATTACTTAAACCTTACTCTCAGTGAAATCAAATCTGAGAGGGAAGAACATCTAGATCCAGTGGGATCCTGAATTCTATCTTATCCAACAGGGTAAGAAAGAAAGGAAAATCAAGGAGGGGGAGGGGAGAGGCAGTATATAAAGGGAGGGAAGGAGAGGGGGGAGGGGAAGGGAGCATAAAAAGGGAGGGGCTAGAAAGGGAAGCATATCAAGGGAGGGGACTAGGGGGACTGACCTAAAGTAAATCACTGGTTCAAAAGGATATAGCTAAAGAAGAAAGGTCAGAACTAGGGGAAGTTATCAAAATGCCAGGGAATCCACAAGTAACAATTATAACTTTGAATGTGAATGGGATGAACTCACCCATAAAACGTAGACAAATAGCAGATTGGATTAGAACCCAAAACCCTACCATTTGTTGTCTTCAAGAAACACACATGAGGTGAGTTGATACTCACAAGGTTAGAATTAAAGGATGGAGTAAGACCTTTTGGGCCTCAACTGATAGAAAGAAGGCAGGAGTTGCAATCATGATATCTGACAAAGCCAAAGTACAAATAGACTTGATCAAAAGGGATAGGGAAGGTAAATATATTCTGTTAAAAGGGAGTATAGACAATGAGGAAATATCACTAATCAACATGTATGCACCAAATGGTATAGCATCCAAATTCTTAATGGAGAAGCTAGGAGAATTGAAGGAGGAAATAGACAGTAAAACCATATTAGTGGGAGACTTGAACCAACCACTATTAAATTTAGATAAATCAAACCAAAAAATAAATAAGAAAGAGGTAAAAGAGGTGAATGAAATCTTAGAAAAATTAGAGTTAATAGACATATGGAGAAAAATAAATAGGGACAAAAAGGAATACACCTTCTTCTCAGCACCACATGGCACATTCACAAAAATAGATCATACACTAGGTCACAGAAACATGGCACTCAAATGCAGAAAAGCAGAAATAATAAATGCAAACTTTTCAGATCATAAAGCAATAAAAATATTGATCGGAAAGGGTACATGGAGAGCCAAATAAAAAATTAATTGGAAATTAAATAATATTATACTCCGAAATTGGTTAGTTAGAGAAGAAATCATAGAAACAATTAATAATTTCATTGAGGAAAATGACAATGGTGAGACATCCTTTCAAATCTTATGGGATGCAGCCAAAGCAGTACTTAGAGGAAAATTCATATCCCTGAGTGTATATATTAACAAATTAGGGAGGGCAGAGATCAATGAATTGGAAATGCAAATCAAAAAACTTGAGAATGAACAAATTAAAAACCTCCAGAAGAAAACTAAACTAAAGATCCTAAAAATTAAGGGAGAAATTAATAAAATTGAAAGTGATAGAACTATTGAGCTAATGAACAAGACTAGAAGCTGGTACTTTGAAAAAAGAGACAAAATAGACAAAGTACTGGTCAATCTAATTTTAAAAAGGAAAGAAGAAAGGGAAATTAACAGCATTAAGGATGAAAAGGGGAACCTCACCTCCAATGAAGAGGAACTTATGGCAATCATTAAAAACTACTTTGCCCAACTATATGGCAATAAATATACCAATCTAGGTGATATGGATGAATATTTACAAAAATATAAATTGCCTAGACTAACAGAAGAAGAAATAGATTTCTTAAATAATCCCATATCAGAAACAGAAATCCAACAGGCCATGAAAGAACTTCCTAAGAAAAAATCCCCAGGGCCTGTTGGATTCACCAGTGAATTCTATAAAACATTTAAAGAACAGCTAACTCCAATACTATGCAAACTATTTGACATAATAAGCACAGAGGGAGTTCTACCAAATTCCTTTTATGACACAAACATGGTACTAATTCCAAAACCAGGCAGGCCAAAAACAGAGAAAGAAAACTATAGACCAATCTCCCTAATGAATATAGATGCAAAAATCTTAAATAGGATACTAGCATAAAGACTCCAGCAAGTGATCAGAAGAGTAATTCACCATGATCAAGTAGGATTTATACCAGGGAAGCAGGGCTGGTTCAATATTAGGAAAACCATCCACATAATTGACCACATCAACAAGCAAACCAACAAAAATTACATGATTATTTCAATAGACGCAGAAAAAGCCTTTGATAAAATACAACACCCATTCCTATTAAAAACACTAGAAAGCATAGGAATAGAAGGGTCATTCCTAAAAGTAATAAACAGTATATATCTAAAACCATCAGCTAATATCATCTGCAATGGGGATAAACTAGATGCATTCCCATTAAGATCAGGAGTGAAACAAGGATGCCCATTATCACCTCTATTATTTGACATTGTACTAGAAACACTAGCAGTAGCAATTAGAGAAGAAAAAGAAATTGAAGGCATTAAAATTGGCAATGAGGAGACCAAGTTATCAGTCTTTGCGGATGACATGATGGTCTACTTAAAGAATCCTAGAGATTCAACCAAAAAGCTAATCGAAGTAATCAACAACTTTAGTAAAGTTGCAGGATACAAAATAAACCCACATAAGTCATCAGCATTTCTATATATTTCCAACATAGCTCAGCAGCAAGAACTAGAAAGAGAAATCCCATTCAAAATTACCTTAGACAAAATAAAATACTTAGGAATCTATCTCCTGAGGCAAACACAGGAACTTTATGAACACAACTACAAAACACTCGCCACACAACTAAAACTAGACTTGAACAATTGGAAAAACATTAACTGCTCATGGGTAGGATGAGCCAATATAATAAAAATGACCATCTTACCCAAACTCATCTATCTATTTAGTGCCATACCCATTTAACTTCCAAAATTTTTTTTTACTGATCTAGAAAAAACCATAACAAAGTTCATTTGGAAGAACAAAGGATCAAGGATATCCAGGGAAATAATGAAAAAAAAAATAAAAAGGAAGGGGGCCTTGCAGTCCCAGATCTCAGGCTATATTATAGAGCAGAGGTCATCAAAACAATTTGGTACTGGCTAAGAGACAGAAAGGAGGATCAGTGGAATAGACTCGGGGTAAGTGACCTCAGCAAGACAGTATATGACACACCCAAAGATCCCAGCTTTTGGGACAAAAATCCACTATTTGATAAAAACTGCTGGGAAAATTGGAGGACAGTGTGGGAAAGATTAGATTTAGATCAACATCTCACACCCTACACCAAGATAAATTCAAAATGGGTGAATGACTTGAACATAAAGAAGGAAACTATAAGTAAATTAGGTGAACACAGAATAGTATACATGTCAGGCCTTTGGGAAGGGAGAGGCTTTAAAACCAAGCAAGACTTAGAAAGTGTCACAAAATGCAAAATAAATAATCTGGAATACATCAAATTAAAAAGTTTTTGTACAAACAAAACCAATGTAACTAAAATCAGAAGGGAAGCAACAAATTGGGAAACAATCATTATAAAAACCTCTGACAAAGGTTTAATTACTCAAATTTACAAAGAGCTACATCAATTGTACAAAAAATCAAGCCATTCTCCAATTGATAAATGGGCAAGGGACATGAACAGGCAGTTTTCAGATAAAGAAATCAAAACTATTAATAAGCACATGAAAAAGTGTTCTACATCTCTTATAATCAGAAAGATGCAAATCAAAACAACTCTGGGGCATCATCTCACACCTAGCAGATTGGCTAACATAACAGCAAAGGAAAGTAATGAATGCTGGAGGGGATGTGGCAAAGTAAGGACATTAATTCATTGCTGGTGGGGTTGTAAATTGATCCAACCATTCTGAAGAGCAATTTGGAACTATGCCCAAAGGGTGATAAAAGACTGTCTGCCCTTTGATCCAGCTATAGCACTGCTGGGTTTGTACCCCAAAGAGACAATAAGTAAAAAGTCTTGTACAAGAATATTCATAGATGCGCTCTTTGTGGTGGCAAAAAATTGGAAAATGAGGGGATGCCCTTCAATTGGGGAATGGCTGAACAAATTGTGGTATATGTTGGTGATGGAATACTATTGTGCTAATAGGAATAATAAAGTAGAGGAATTCCATGGAGACTGGAACGACCTCCAAGAAGTGATGCAGAGCGAAAGGAGCAGAACCAGGAAAACATTATACACAGAGACTGATACACTGTGGTACAATCGAAGGTAATCGACTTCTCCACTAGTGGCAATACAATGTCCCGGAACAATCTGCAGGGATCTAAAAACCACTATCCACAAGCAGAGGATAAACTATGGGAGTAAAAACACTGAGGAAAAGCAACTGCTTGACTACAAGGGGGGAAGGGGATACGACTGAGGAGAGACTCTAAATGAACACTCTAATGCAAATACCAACAACATGGAAATGGGTTTTATCCAAGAACACATGTGATACCCAGTAGAACCGTGGGTCGGCTATGGGAGAGGTGGTGGGAAGGGAGTGTGGGGGAGGAAATGAAAATGATCTTTGTTTCCAATGAATAATGTTTGGAAATGACCAAATAAAATAATGTTTAAAGAAAAAAAAAGAAAGAAAGGTAACTTTCTTACCTTCAACTTCGAGAATAACCCTGGGTTCGGCCATGGTGGTGGAAACTGGGAGCGAGCAAACCGTAGGGCAGCCCTATTCTGAGTCCTCAGGAGACTGGAGGTCAGGAACGTGCCTCTGGGGTCACTGGAGTCTCTGGTTGGAGGGGCACTGCCGTTTCCAGTGTCTCTGTTGGCCACAGGCTGGACACGGGGTGGTGGGTGGTCTTCCCTTCAAAGGACAGTCCTTCGACCAGTGCCCATCCCATCCGCAGGTGTAGCAGGAGCCCCTTGGCCTCTGCTCATAGGTCAGAGAGGTGAGAGCTGCCGTGAGGAGTTTCTCACATCTCTTTCCTCCTGTCTCAGCTAGGTCCCTGTTGTGAAAAACCTTAAAAGCAGCATCCATTAACTGGTTAATTGGAGTCTGAGGTCCCAGATCCAGCTTTTGTAGTTTTCCCCTGATGTCTGGGGCAGACTTTCCTATAAAGTGGAGCCTTAAGATAAGTGCCCCCTCATCAGTGTCTGGGTGGACATTGTATATTGTTTCATGGTTTCCACTAATGGGGACAGGAAGAGGGCTGGATTCTCCTCCTTTCCCTGAGTGATTTCTTTGAGCTTATTGCAATTCACTCGCTTTCTAATCCCTTTCTGCATGGCCTCAAGGAGACAGTCTATCATATGGTCTCTCCTAAGTCTGTCCCTTTCATTCATATAGTCCCATCCAGGATCTTGCCCTGGGTCTGCGGTGGCACCAGGAACTCCTGCCCATGTGCCAGCTAGAGCCTTCTCATCACCTATTTCTACAGCCAAATCCCAGATCTGTTTTTTCACATCTGGGGTGCATGCAATAGGTGGAGATAATAATATGCAGATCTGCCCAGGACAGGTCAAACTGCAGGGTAAGGGATTTAAAACCCTCAATGAATTGTTGGTTCTCTGAGTAGCGACCCAGTTTCTCCTTCATCTGGGCTAGATCAGTCATAGAAAAAGGGACATGTACCTGAGCCAGTCTATCTGACGAGGGTACCTCTCTCATAGGGAGGAGGGTAGCCCTGTCACCATAGCTCAGTCCGCTCCGGGTATGGAGTGGGCTTGGTTGAGGAATGGGCAAGGTAACAAAAGATGGGAAGTCCTAAATTCAAATCTGGCCTCAGACCCTTCCTAGCTTTGTGACTCTGGGCAAGTCATTTAACTTGCCTATCCTTTACTACTCTTCTGCCTTGGAATCAATACAGTATTGATTTCAAGATGGAAGGTTAAGGTTTTAAAAAAAAACAATAAAAGAATAAAATTAATTAATTCATTTGTTTTTTACATTAAAATACCCAGGTAACACCCTCCTCCTCCTCCCCTAAAGCATCATTTGATTGTAAAACTATGTCTTATTTCTATTTATCAGTTCTTTCTCTTGAGGTGGACTTACACAAGTCATTCTTCAAGTAATATTTCTATTTCTGTATATAATGTTCTCTTTGTTCTGCTTCTTTTACTCTTCTTAATTTCATGTAGGGCTTTCCATGTTTTTAAAAAACAAATATTTTCTTGAACTAGAAAAAAATAATAGAATATATTTGGAAAAACAAAAGGTCAAGAATATCAAAGCAATTAAAATTATCCAGAAGTAAGTGAAGAAGTGACCGGCTACTCTGTTGGGCATAGGAACTTCATCAGATATCTACATAATTGTAGTGTCCTATCACTGCTAAGTCATACTTCTGTGGCAGGTATGTGGTTTCCCAAATTCCTCATCTATTTCCTATTTAGTCATGGTGGTAATTTCTATACGTTGAATGCAAAATCATTTCTGTTTTTCCCTCTATGGAGCTTTATCAACATGCTTTTCAACATACTCCTCCCCTCCACTTTTTAGATTTCCTCACTTCTTTATGAATCATGTTTCTTTTGAATGATTCACTAGTTTTTATATCTATAGGTGGAAACATCCAAAGCTCCTTTATATATGATCAGTAAAGCAACACTTGGACCATATCAATTACTGCAGGGGGCACCAGTGTTTCTTCTATTGAGACTTTATACACCATCCAGGGTCAACCCTCTCTGACGCTCTTAAATGGGTTGGATAGATCCTGGTTTAATCTTGTCTCTTCTGCCACTGCCACTGGCATTTGGGTGAGTGGCTGATATAAGGTTCAATACTTTGCCTTAATCCTAGCTTGTGTAAAAATAAAAGGCAAACTGTAAAAATAGTAAAGCAGTGGATTGATTATTGGTTTTAAACTAATTTAGATACTCTACTTGTTGTGCTTACAAAGTATCTTCAGCTTTATATAAGTGAAGTGAAGCTCATAAGTGAGCTTCTCTATAGGGCCAGGTACAAGGATGCTAAGAAGATTCTTGTTATATAACAATAAACTATTTATATTATATTTAAACTTGTCATCTGGTGGTCTGTTGTGGGTACTGACCTTGGTCCATCTCTGTCTTCTTCTTCTTGTATAATACCTAACTAGGAGTTGGATTTGTCCTCTGCTGTGGCTATGAGATCCCAGTAAGGTGTTGAAAATCATACTCAGTCTCCAAGATGCCCCTGGTACAGGTACCCAGGTACTGTGCTGGCTTGCCTCCTCCTATAACTCTCAGTGCCATTAATATGTACAGATGGGTCCTCCCTCTCTGAAGCAGTGACCTCTGGGGGGTGATTGTCCTACAAATCTGTTCTAATAGGCCAAAATGAAGGTCTGATTTTGATGGTCTCTGCTACTGCTTTGTTCTCCAGTGATTCAAGAATTATCTAGAGCTAGGTTTGGGCAATTTTGTTTTGCAAGGCTCCTCTACCAATGATGGTAGAACTGCATTCTACATATTTACATTGAATTGGAACCAATGACCATCTTTTCCAGATATTATAATTTCAAATAATGCAAATCTAAATAATGTGATCACTTCACAGGATTCATTATTCACTTTAATAGGGACAAACAGAAAATGTTCCAAGAAAACAGAATCTCAAGATTGGAAGAGATCATAGAGGCAATCTAGTATAATCTACAGGCAAAAAAGTGATTGTTTGCAGTGTATCCAACACAAAATAAACTACCCTTTGCCTGCAGATACTAGCAAAAGGCACTCATGACCCTAAATGTGATTTTGTTTTGGGATAACTCTAAGGCACTTGGAAGTTTTTTTTATTCCATGAAAGCTAAAGAAATCCATCAAGAAAATGCATGCATAAGAAACACTCCTATTCATGACAGATTTGCTTGAGCCTTTTCAGAACTGTGAAATGGTACTGATCTCACATAGTCCTGTTCAAACTTTGAATCTGGAATGTAGTACATAGTTTCAGAATCCTCTTAAACATAAAATAATACTCAAGGATCAAAGCAGTCTTTTAATAATGCATCATTGAATTTCTGGTCATGCTTGAGCCATTGCCAGTCTAATCAGTAAGCCAACCTTAAGTCAATAATTGCCTAGTCCTTGAATAATTGCAGGTATCTATTATGTGGTCCATTATCCATACAAAAGGGAACTTCTGAGTATTAAACATATTGCAAAATAAACTTTATTGAAGAACAACTCCTTCAAGATGCCTTAAAATTCTTGGATAGAACATTGTGGAGCTTACTTGCTTCCCCTTCTGTTCCTGGATATTGAAGGAGGTAGTTGTCTCTCCTTTTAAAAAATTTTTTTTTTTAAATAATCTTTACCTTCTGCCTTAAGGCAGGAGAGTGGTAAAGGTTAGGCAATGGGGGTGATTTGTCCACGGTCACACAGTTAGGAAATGTCTGAGGTGTGAAGATTAAATCTAACTCTCCCCTTATTGTGAAAAATTAAATTAACTCCCCTGCCTATTTTTAGATTTAATCACCAAAAGCGTAAACATGCTACTTACAGTTAAGTGGGGAGATCTGCCCATTTTTAGATTTAATCACCAAAAGCATAAACATCCCACTTAAACATTTAGTAGGAAGGGCTGTGACCCACATGTGCAATAGTGGGTGACAAATCAGAATCAAACTGACTGCCCTGTGGGCCATCCGAAGCAAAGCTTCAACTGTAATTGGTAGATGTAAAATTAGGGGAAGGCACAGGAAATGACAAAAAAGAAACTGTCTTTAAAAGGGAGTAACAACTTCCTATGAGAGAGAATTGTCTGAGATCTTCAGAGAGTTCAACTTGGACTTCATCTTCTTCTGGAGTTCTGAGTTAGAGTTGGAGGCTGAAGAAGAATCAGCAGACTGAACCTGAGACCCTGTTCCTGGTGAGACTCCCCTTGAATCACTCCCTTTGGACTATCGAGTGGTGAGTGAAAAAGCTGACTTTTTTCCTGGATTTTCTGAAGAGAGACTAGTCTCAGGAGAGACCTACCTCTTGAGAGAGACAACCTCAGGCTTTGCCTAGGCTTCTCTGGCTAAGGACTAATTCTCCCTGCTCAGGTTGAGCCAGGGGCTGGGAGTAAATTACTTAGTGCTTAGGCTAGATATCTTACCCTATCCTCTCTCTGATTTTCTTACTTTACCCCTTCTATATTTTGTAAATAAATTGTAAATAAAATCTCTTTGGAATGGATAAATTGTAAATAAAATCTCTTTGGAATAGATTAAGTTCCTGGTGACCCTAATTTAAATAAACCTTTTATATAAATTAATCCCCCTTTCCCCTTACAGAGGCCAGATTTGAACCTGAGACCTCCCATCTCTAGGCCTGGCTCTCAATCCACTGAGCCACCTAGCTGTCCCCAGTTGCCTCTCCTTTGAATCAGTAGTAGCAGATTAATATATTATAGGGAATAGAAGTTTTGGCAGATTTAATTATTTAACTCATGACAGTACAAGAGAAAAATGTATGGCATTCTTTTAGGAAGGAATACTTTCTAGTACTTTGAATTTGGATTTGAGGATAATTGAGTATTTTTTCACCAGTTTCCTCTAAGTTAGATCCATCCTAGTATTTAGTTTATTGCTTCTCTTTCCTTACTACAAAAGTTTTTGGCAATTCCAGGAGTTGGTGTGAGATCTAGTAACCGTCTATTCCATTCTGTCTCAAAAAAGGTATTTCATGCCTTGAATACTCAATGCAATTCCCCCTGCCCACAACTGCCAAGATCTTTCTAAGAAACAGACAAATCAGAAGCTCATTCAAAGGCTCATTTAAAAATGAACAAACCACTATTTTTCAAGGTATGTAGCAGGTCAACACAATTCAGCCTAATTGCTTATATGTTTTATGTCTACTGTGCTAAGTAATTGGTGTTCAAATGATCAAAACATTTTAGATTTAGAGCAAAAGGGATTGTAAAGACCACTGAGTCTTAGCTCCTCATTTTACAGATAAGGAGACTTTTATTTTTCTATAAATATTTTCCATTTTACAGATGAATCCTTGAGATATGAAGTAAGTTGTCTAAGAGTAAGAACTTGAATTCAGATTCTGACACCCAAGCCAGTGGAATGAATGGTTCAGGATGAAACAGACCTTGCATGATCTTCCCAAAAGGAAAATACAATTGTTTTCAGTCAGTTATCCTTACTAGGGCATGGACGGACACTCATATCTTACAAACTTTTAACAGCAAGAGTTAAACTAGGATTATTGGAGTAGGTAGGTAGTGCCAGACCTGTACTTGGTAGGACTGGGGTTCAAATCTGGCTTCAGACACTGCCTAGGTGTGTGACCCTGGGTAAGTCGCTTAACCCTGATTGCCTAGACCTTGCCATTTTTTTTTGGTCTTAGAAATGATTCTAAGGCAGAAGGAAAGGATTTTAAAAAACAAAGAAATGAGCAAATAGGATTATGAAGGCAACCTCCAGTTAACTGGGAAATCAAATTCCTAGGAAATTAACCAAATTAACCAGGAAATCAAATAAAAATACAATCAATTCTCTAAAGCCGGTTTTAATGTTACCTATTTTAGACATATATCAATTATATACACTACATTACTATACGAAGGTTCTTCTTGGATGTCTCAAAATATCAACCTGTGTTTGTAATCCTTTTGACAGAGAAGACCAGTGGCTTTATTTATTTTAATATGGAGGTTGTGAGAAAAGGAAGCTTACCAGTGGTGTCT
Source organism: Monodelphis domestica (assembly GCF_027887165.1). Taxonomy (NCBI): domain Eukaryota; kingdom Metazoa; phylum Chordata; class Mammalia; order Didelphimorphia; family Didelphidae; genus Monodelphis; species Monodelphis domestica. The sequence goes on from NC_077232.1 coordinate 268,138,793, forward strand.
ACTAAGTAAGAAATTAATGGAACTCTATGTCAAAAAGCATTGGAAAGATCTTTCTTATTCAACTTGGGCTTTCATCTAATGCACTGAGATCTACTAGGGGAACAACTTGAAAGTGAGATTTTTCTAGGCTCTTCTCCCTCTCTCTGACTTTCATTTCCTTCTCTCTTTTTCCTTCTCTTCTTTGGCCAGGTGCATATTAGTTATCTCCTTTAAAAACACTGTGCTGGCTGCATTGAAAGTGCCTTTTCATGTTGGAGATGTACTTCAGACATAACACTAGGGTCACTTTCTGAGTTACATTTTATAGGATTGATTAAACTTTAGCACCATAACTGTTGACTTTACAGTCCTGGAAAGAGACTCAAAGTGCTAAGCTCCAGATAATTTGTGCCTTACAATTCTAAAAAAAATCAAATAGAGATAAGGTTTTAATGTGTTTGGTTAAAAAAAAGTAGCCATCTATTTCTCTGAGTATTCTATTTTTAAAAGACCCCAACATTTAAAATGAAATAATGTCTTTTACACTAATGAAGTAAAGTTACAGTAAATAACTATATAAGTGAAAGTATCTCAATTGGAGGAATGAGGGGAAAGATTTAAACTGGGCTTTCCATTGCTTTAAGTGTATTTCATGTACATTTGTATAGATAGGTACTAGGTACTATATATAATTGTTGGAAAATGAATGTGCACCAGCTCTTGGCAGAGTTTTTAAGGTTGTGTGACCTGCGGTTCATTGCATTGTAAATAGTTATTTTTGAAAGTTATGGCTGTTGAATCATGGGCCAGAGATATAATAGTCTCTCTTTTCTAGGTTGTTCTATGAAATAAAATTCTAAGATGTGCCTTCTTGTTTGCACACACATTATAAAAATAGGAGGCATATGTTTGAGTAGAAAACACACTGATTCTGTAGTAATTTGGATTCAAATCCTGCCCCTAATGCTCACCTATGAAAACTTGATCAAATCACTTTACCCCATTGGGCCAGTTTCCTCATGTGACTAGTTTACTCTCATGTGATTAATCTGATCTTTTAATTTATGGGAATAATAATGATTTCACTAATGGTAATAGGAGTCTTTGGGGAGTATTCAGGGAGCACTATCACCTCTGGTATGAGGGCTTATTGAGTCCTTTTTCTTTTTTTCTTGTAAAATGTAGTTGTTGTTTTTTTTTCCAGAGAGTACTAATATACCATATAATTCTTTTCTTTGTTTATTCCTTTTATTTTTGCTGAGTCCTTTTAAGAGCTACTTATTCACCTTTAGTGGTCATCTGTCATCCAACTCTTTCCCAAGGCTCCAAGAAACTGCAGTAGGTACAAAGGCCATACCTTGGTAAAACCATCATGGCAGATGGGCTAAACCATCTTGAGGGTAACCCATTGGTGAGTTAGAAGGATTGTCTACCCCATGCATGTGAAGACCTCCCTTGGTGGAATGGGTATGTGTGTGAATATATGCGTGTGTGTGTGTGTGTGTGTTTGTGTGTGTATCTAGGTATGAGTGTGTGTGTGGTGTGTATCTAGGTACAAGGTATAAGAAGACTGGGGGGCAGTTGGGTAGCTCAATGGATTGAGAATCAGGCCTAGAGATGGGAGGTCCTAGGTTCAAATCTGACCTCAGACATTTCCCAGCTGTGTGACCCTGGGCAAGTCACTTGACTCCCATTGCCTAGCCCTTACCACTCTTCTGCCTTGGAGCCAATACACAGTATTGACTCCAAGACAAAAGGTAAGGGTTTAAAAAAAATTAAAAAAAAAAGAAGACTGGAAAAGTAGAGGGGGAGTGATGAAGTTGCTTTGAATTTTAAACATAGGAATTTATGTTTGATCCTGGAGATGATAAGGTGCCACTGGAGTTATTGAGTAGGGAAGTGATTTAGTCACACCTGTGCTTTAAGAAGATCACTTGGCAGCTGGGTTGAATATGGAATAATGGGGAGACTTGTGACAGGTAACCCAACCAGCAGGTTATTGCAATAGTCCAAGTGTAAAGTGATAAAAATATAGGCGCCTTTATTTCATGAGGCATTGAATCCTTTTCTTTTGTACTTTAATTTGTGTTGAGAATTTTTTATTATCTTTCAGGATTTACTCACCCTTCCTTCCAGTTTCAGAATTTTCTTGATTGATTTTTCTGTTCCTATTTTTTACTTTTTTTTCTTTTGGTGTTTTTTTATTGCTCACTTTCTAGACCCTTGATAATAGGTTGCAAAATTGCCTGAGCATCCTTCATATGGGTGATATAAATTACCATGGTCTGGGACCCTGCACCCTGACTCTTAAGGTACAAGACTGGTTACAGGGAATTTTAATTCTTTTTCCTTCAGGCCTATGGCTTTTTATACAATCATCTGTAGGGTTCCTCTGCTCCACTTCTTCCCTCCATGTTCTTCCTTTTTGCATTCTGAAGATAATCTTCTGTCTATTGTAGGCCTTTCTGGAAGGTGTTCAAAGAGAGTCTATGTAGGGGCAAGGGATCCCAAGGTGGACCACTGTACTCACTTACAAGTTAATTTGTGCCCCTGCCATGGGTATATAGAAGCTGATTTGGGGGTGTGCTCTTAATTGAGGACTCGAAGAATCAGAAATCTTTGGGGTTAGTTAATTCAAAAGAATGTCACCTCATTTGGGTTCTTCTTCTATGGATTTAGTTGTAATTATTGTACATCTTACTTTTTTGGAAGGTTGGAGAACTGACATGGTTGGAGAAAGTGTTTAATCTGCCTTCTTTTTTCAATTTATTTCAAAAGTCACTTTTCTCTCAAGTTCTAAAATGGAACTCTAGTTTCATTGGATTTGGATGATCCTTGATAAAGCATAGCTGACATTTTGAGCATCTTGTTAAAGCATTATGGCCAGTGATTGACCTTCCTTGCCATATGACCAGTAGATCTTTTTTTTTTGGTCATACATCTTGTTCTCCTCTTCTTTTTTTGAGGTTTTTCATTGGATACATGTGGTAGCTTACTTAAAGTCACTATGCAGATTTCAACTTTTTTCTTTGTGGTACCCATGTTCAACTCGTTATGAGACTTTTGAATTCCATAACTTGCTTCCATAAAGCAACACTAGAAAAATACTAGTACTGAAAGTGTGTAGGTTTTATTTTTTGTTTCAGAAGAAGCTTCAGTCTCATTAAAGAAGCTTTGTAATTTCCTGAAGTCAAATCACTCTTTTTTTCTTTCTCATACATGTATATGTAACATACATATGTGCGTATATATATATATGAAGATCTATATACATATCTGTGTCTATATGCCTATCTCTCACTTTTAAACATATTTATTTGTGCTATTTTGGGAAGAATTTAATGCTGGTTCTCTGAAATGTAGGCTTGATGAATGAATACAGTGGTCAGAGATTGAAGGGACAGTTCATGGGGTCAGGAACCCATGAACCAACCTACATGATTGATTGAAACAGCTCTAAAGTTCCAGTCAAATGGGTAAATAATAGACATTTTCAAAATGAGCCATCATTTCATTCGCTAGTCTATTCTTCACTAAATTGATACCCATATTTATTATGTCAAAGATCCAGGCCAGCTTTTTTATACACAGTTCCCATAATTTAGGTGAGCAATGAGTATTAAGAATAATGCCAGTTTGCAGTTCTTAAATGAGTAGAGGAAGACTCGATGTTAGAAGGCTTAAAGGGGAATTTACATCCACTTGGCATTTTCCTCACTTTCAAGACTCACACTGGACATCTCCTCATTAGCTGTGTTACCTCCTGGATCATGCCTGGAAAGATTTAAGCCATTCCTCTCTGGAAATTCATTACTGGGATTTTACTGTCCTAATTTGTGAGTATCTTATGTAGTCCACTATTTCAAGATCAGCTGACTCTACCATGTCTCACTTTATTCTCTGGTCCCAGCTATTAGAATCGGAACTCCATGAATGCAAAGATTGTCTTCACTTTTTAAAAAAATTGATATCCCTAGTGACTAATACAGTAATTGGCACATAGTAAGCTCTTTTTGTTTTTTCATTCATTCATTTTTTTTCTTCATTCATTCATAATTACTTTCCATGCAATTCTGAGAAAATAAATTTCTAAAAGATTCTACTTTTTGATATTAATTAGACTTTTAGAATGAAAGCACATTAAAATTTCATTGTTAAACTTCTTGCTATTCTCTAGATTCAGATATAGAGAAAATCCATTTGTGCTCTTTGTGTCAGTAGTATACTTTGGAAATTCTCTATAAAATGTTATTGGTGGAAAGAATATTAAATTTGGAAGAGGAAATGAGTTCAAATTAATTATTCAATCAAAAAAGTATTTATTGAGTGTGTACTATGTGGTAAGATACCAAGATTAAACCTGCTTTTTGAGGAGTACTCTAACAGAGAAGACATACATAGACACACATAAATAAAACATAAGATACACCCCATTATAATAATTAGCTTATTTTAAGTTCTAAATGGCAATACTATCAACCCAAGGTGCATTGGGTTTCCTTTTCCTTGCTTTTAGGGAGTATTTTTAGAAGAAAAATTCCAAGTTCATTTACAGTTGTGTATAAATTCCAATTAGGGGGAAAAAATCCTAACATGCAGGTAAAGTTTAAATTCTCCTTCTAACTTTATATTTATATCTATTTTTAGTTATCCCTAGGTCTCTTTTTGGTTGAAGCAGATTTCAGTTTGCTAGACAGTACTGCCAAAACCATGTTTGAACTTGATGTTATATAGAACTTTAGATCATTGTCTTTGTTTCTGGGGAACACAAGAAACCCATGTCATCCAGGCTTGGGGCCAGGTGTTTGCAATTATGCTCACAGGAGGATGATTATTGATCCACATAAAAAGCCACAAAAGATCATCATGTCTAAGCAAAAAGGAAACTGACCTTGGAGTCTTGGAAGACAGAGGTATAATTTGGGCAGACTGAATTGTTTTATTTTTTTTTCCCCAAGGCACCAAAATTTAGAGGGTATTAATAGGATTTGAAGTCTTTTGGTAAAGAACCCTATTTTTCAACTTGTTAAACTTCCATTCTAATACTACAGGGATAAATTATTTAAAGCTTAGCTTTGAACTCATGACTCCCCCAAAGGGAGCGAAGTACAATGGTATCCAATGTACAATGGAAATCATGTATGAGGCAGATATTTCTTATACACAAAATAGTTGCTCATAAGAGACAGCATCCATTGACAGATCATATTAAAATAAACATAACATAACTATGCTTAAATTATTTGAGAGGCTGATACTTAAAACTAGTAGAATATTTGTTTCTATGACTGTTGATTAGGTGTTTTACACTGCACTATGACTCTACATTATCTCCTTCAAAGAGAAATGTGTGAAATTAGCATAAAAATATAACTCATAGTCAGCACATGTACATGAAGATAGGATGCAGAGTTTCTGACTTCCAGAAAGGGTGTGTGGAAGCCCCCCTGCAGAGACCCTCTGGGTCTCTGACCCAGAGGCATGGTGTGATGATGTACTTCGATGACCCAGGCTGTCCAATCAAAAGCCAAGCAGGTATAATGGAATAGGCAAGATATAAGAATCAGGACAAATGGGAACTGGGTCTCTTCACTGTTTTTTTTTTTTTGACTTTTGAAAGGAGCTTTCTTGCTGGAGAGTGGTTCCAGCACTTATCCATATAAGCCATGTCTTACAGGAGGTGCAGCAGGAGGCTGGCACAGAATTTGGCCAATGGGGGACTATGATGGCTTGGGAATCCAGGAACTAAGACTTGCATACACATCCGAAGACTTGGGGTTTTTAGGCTGATAGTAATCTTATTTCTCTTTCTTTTTCTTTACTAATAAATATTTAAAATTTTAGTATAAAGTTTCCAAGATTAAGTTTTATTCATTACAGAAGGAATCTTCTGTCCATTGAGAAGTCTGCTTAGACCCTTGATATTGTCAACATGAAATTTGGAAATCCCAAGTTTGCCCTTGTCCCTTGGGAAAATACCTTAACAGAAGTCCTGCACTAACTTTATTCCAGGCTGAACAATAGATCTTAATGTAACTTAAGTTTAGGTGGGACTAGTAAATATAATGAAATGTTAAGTACCTTTTTTGTCTTAGAATTTTCTCCCAAAGGTATCAGAGTCCTCTCCCAGATAACCCAGCCCTTGGTTGGAGTCTTTCTTTAGTATCCATTATAAAGCAACTGCTTCTCCCTGATAATCCAACCTTGAACTTCTCATTTCCTTGTAGGGATTGTAAAGCCAATCAATCATACTTCCCAGTCCTTAGTTCCCCAAAAGGTTTATAAGTCTCAAAGTTCTATTGTTCTTTGTGGAACCATCTAGCACAGAGATTCTCTCAGAGATGTTGTCCCCAGAGCCCTCAAGGTCTGCCTCTGTGTGGTATTTAGTGCTGGGCTCTGTGTGGCAGCCGATATTTAAGGACCTCTCTCTTTCCTGATTAAAGATTTAGTTTTGCTGACTACTTTAGTGGTTCTGTGTTTTTCCAAGTCAGCAATATCCTCCTCTTTTGGTAATCATTTAATTTCATGAAGTAACTCCCTTTGCCATCCATCAACTTCACACAATGAACCCAGAAAATCCAGTCCTCTTGAAACTCTCCTCAAAACTTGGGCAGGTCCAAAAAAATCTTGGGCATGTCCTCCTGGAGTTTAAACTTCAGTTACTCAGGAAAGGAAAAAGCAATTAGGTGCCTAACTGGAATCTTATATAGTGAATTTCCCCTACTCCACTTGCCATGTGAGAGCTCAGGTGTCATGATGCAAGAGGAAGTCTCTTACTGGAAATCTCAGTTTCAAAATGGTGAAGTAAGAGAGAGAGAGTCAACCCAGACCTCTATTTTAATTGACCTGTACCCTAGGTTTTTGTGGGGTATCAGAAGATAAGGGACTCCTCAATTTTTTACATCATATTAAGTAAGAAATCCCAGGATACCACATGGCCAGAAGCTGCCAGGAAGTTTGTCAACCTCAAAAGGTTTAAGTGTTGAGTTACTGTGTCCTCAGAGCTCCTGGAAGTTTTCAAGATTTCTACTGGAGGAAGCTCTGGGGGCATGTAACCTTTGTGCCACTTCCCCCTCCAATGGGAAGACTCAGCCACAAGAAATTTAATACAAGCATTCTTAGTCTTTCTGTTTCATTCACTCACAAAGATAATCAATCCCTTCAGTAACTGGGAAAGTGCATTGCCATATCTTCCATTTCTTTGTATAAAATAATTATGAGGTTTTCTGGGTCCCTCAGACTACATAGGCACATGAATCTAGAATGGGAAGGGATTTTATGTGTCATCTACTTCAACATCACAGATGAGGGAATGGAAGCTCAAAGAGACACAATGACTTCCTCAAGGTTGCATAGGTAGGAAAAAGCAGAAGCAGGATTTAAGCCTAGGTCCTTTGACACTAGACCATTGTATTTCTCACTGCACCTCTGAGCCTTTGGTGAAAATGGTAAAAGAGTGTGGCCTGAGGGAATGGTCAATTGTAGCAAGAGTCTTTTTTCTTTATCTTCCTTGTCATCATTGTTATTATGAAAGACATGACATCTCCAATAAAAATCCATGTGGTTCAGAGTAACAAGCTGCTTTCCCTAGCCAACATTGTCTGTTCCCTAATATCTACTGTGAGAATTAAAATTAATATACAATAACTCAAGTATTATATTTATAAGATTTATTAATAACAACTTGAAATAAAAAGCTAGAGTAAAAACCTGCCTAATTTGACCACAATCTTGATCAAGAAAGGGGGGGAGGGGGAAGCTAGGTAGCTCAATAGATTTGAGAGCCAGGCCTAGAGTTGGGAGGTCCTAGGTTCAAATCTGGCCTCAGACACTTCCCAGATGTGTGACCCTGGGCAAGTCACTTAACACCCCCCACCCCCCACCCCGTTGCCTAGCCCTTAACTACTCTTCTGCCTTGGAACAAATACACAGTGTTGATTCCAAGACAGAAAGTAAGGGTTTAAAAAAAAAAAGAAGAGAGAGAAGGAGGAGCCACAGAGAATTATACAAATGTGACCATTCAAAGTGGTGGAGAGAGGAGAGGAATTCTGGAAAATATTGAAGGATTTCTGGGGAATGAAGTCCAAGGGCTCAAAATCCTAATTAATACACCATCCATGTCATTATTGCCTTCACTCTACTTTATTCTTCCATTATATTTTATAGAATAATATTCTGTTGTTAACAATCTATCTTTCTTCTTAGACTCCTATCTCCTTGCAATCATGGAAATCTCACTTCCTTGGAAGGCATTGTGTCTGTCCTCTTCAACATTGGATATTTACTTATGCCCTTGAGGTTTTGGGGTAGTATTCGAAATAAGCATATTTCTTTTTGCCTTCTACTACTTCCACACTTGTCTTTTATTGCCATCAATCAAGAAATTATTCTTTAAGATTCACTCTATTCATGCCTGTTTATCTATGCTTCTATCTATGTATCTATGGTATGATAGAATAGATGCATAGATAAAAGCATAGATAAACAATCATCAATCTCAAATTAAAATTTTTGTGATTGTTCTCTCCTGTCCCATAGATAACTCTCTCTTCTATATCAAGTGGCCCAGCAGCTGGTTCTTAGTCTTGCTCTCTTCCTCAACCACTGCTTTAATACTTGGGTACTTAAGTTTGCAAACTTACAATCCTGTTGTTTTTAATTTCATCAATTTTATCATCTGTACTTTTGATCTACCAAAGCCAACAGCAAGGATATGAACTTGATCTTGTCATGATCCATAAGTGTTCCACTTCTATGCCATAATTCTGATGTCCCTCTTTTTGATCATAACCTTCTCTCCCTCCATCTCTTCCTATGCCTCATCCTTTTCATCCTTCTGTCACTCCATCTTTTCATTTTGCAAGGACATAATCCCTATTCTGGTCTTGCTTTCTTTCCTTCCAAATCTTGACTGAAAAAGAAGATGAAAAGAGGAAATGATTGTCCATCTTGACTGTGAGAAAGAGTTTGGAGAGTAGGTACCAGTGGTATGTTTCCAGTCTGAATGCTTGCTTCCCTGCTCCCTTCCTCCAAGCCTTTGGTAGGCTATTATTTGGGGACTGATAATTAGGCCAGCTGGGAACAACCTGGCCCACCATATTTCCTATTTGGTTAGAGGAAGGAGAGAAAGGAGAGAGAAAGATTTGCCTTTCCTGCATGTAGCCAAGTGTTTAGTACTCCTTTATTTTATTTACTTCCTCTTGGGGGTTCCACCATTCACATTATCATGTATATCCTCTGTCTGATTATAAAAATAGCTGATGGCCACCTATACTATTGTTGCTGTATTTGGGAAGAGGCATTATTCTTTTTAAAGAGATATTAGACATTATCTCTTCTGCAGAGCAAGCTGAAACACCGGGTAAAAATAATGATTATAGCAGATCAGTGTCTTGCCTCTTCTTGCCAAAAGTAAAAGGTAAAAGACAGAACCTTCATCTTCAATTTTTACTCACTCCTTTCCAACGGCTCCTTTCCTTCTAATTAAAAAAAATGTAAAGATCTTTACTATCTTTAAAAAACATTATTTGATCCTTCTATCCTCATCAAATCTACCATCTCATATCTCACTTCTTCATAGCTAAAACAAAAATCACCCCCTACAAGCTTTTTGTATGTGTTTCTACTTTTCTTTTTTTCCCTCTCTTCTCTTCCCCTTGCAGTCTGCCCCCCACCAAATCCCTCAATAAAACTACTATTCATCCAGGTTATTAATGACTTCTTAATTTTCATATAGAATAGCTTTTTCTCAATCTTATTCTTCTTGACTTTTCTACAATATTTGACACTATTGGCTACCTTCTCCTTATTCCTTTCGGACAATTATCTTCTCAATATCCTTTGAAATATCATCCTTTTTGTTCTGCCTTGCTCCTACTGTATAGGTATATTGTGGGGTTTTGCCTGGGCTTTTTCCTTTTCTGTCTACATTCTCTTAGTTACCGCATCAGCTCCCATGGGCTCAGATACTTTCTCTCAGCAGATGTAAGTAATGTCTCCTGACTTCCAGTCTTACATCACCAACTGCCTATTGGACACATTTAACTGGATATCTTGTCATCTTAAACTTAACAAGCCCAAAACATAACTCATTATCTCCTCCTCAAACACTTCTCATTTTCTAGCTTCTCTGTTGATGTTGAGAACAGCATCATTCTTAGGTATAACTTGTCTGTTCAGTCTTTGATGCTTAATTCACATCCAGTCATTTCCCAAATCTTGATTTTGACAATACGTAATATCTTGCTTCTATACTCCACTCCCATGTCCCCCATTAGTTTAGAGTCTTCTTATCTGTTGCCTGAAGGATTATAATAGCTTTCTAACTGGTCTCCTTGCTTCCAAATTCTCTCCTCTTCATTCCAATCTAACTTCTATACAATGCCAAAGTGACATTCCTAAAGCCTAGATCGTACAAGATTTATTCTCTGTTCAAGAAGCTATAAAGGTTATACTAGGATTAAAAACAAACATCTATCTCTGACTTTGATAATTTTTGACAATCTTTCTTTTTGGACCTTTTTCATATCACCCTTTTTCATGAATACAGTTGTCTAGTTAGGCACTATAAAATCAGCTGCTGATGATTGGTGCTAAACTCGATCCTTTGTCATCTCCATTTCGTGTTCAGTTCTGGATCAGGTTGGCCTTCTCAGTAAAGGAAATAGACTCAGTTTTTATCACTGATTCACCATTCCCATCTGTGTTTCCTGAGGAGTTCCGCTAATTCAAGATATTTTACTCTTGGATTTAAATTAGGTTTCTCCATAGAAAGGAGTCAAATAAAAAAATATATATCAAATGTATTCAATGAATTAGGTTATCAGACAAGTTGGTTCCTACATAGAAAAGGCATTGAGAAGCATTGCTTAAATTACTACTGGTAAAATAAATGGAGAGGCTAATATTCAAGCTTCATTGGGACATAAGCAGTTTCTGAAATTGGCTAATTTGCATTTCATCTGTGCTGAGTACAGTCTGATTATATGCCAGGTAGAATCTTCTTTCTACTGGCCTTGCCCTAGCTGATGCCAACTCATTTCTTACCACTTGTTAGCTCCCATTACTACTGCAACCACAACCCCTTTGGCAGTCACTGTCCTTGGAGCCAGCCTGCTAGTGCTATGATACTGCAGAACTTCTAAAGGAAACACAAGGTAGTTGGAAAAAGACGGAGTTGTTGTCTCCCACCCTTAGGAGGGACCCTGTCTTACACCATCCCTCACTGGTATCATATCTGATCAAGTGGAAAAATATATGAACCACCACTACGAAGCCTCTTCTTTCATCACTTGCATCACCACACACCCTTTCCTACTGCCATGGATCAGGGGGGCCAATGAGGGATTGATAACTCAAGGTCTATCATGTTGTTAAATTTTTTTTTTATTTTGCATCTTAGAATCAATACCGTGTATTGATTCCAAGGCAGAAGAGTGGTAAGAGCTAGACAATAGGAGTTAAGTGATTTATCCAAGGTCACATAACATAGCTAGGAAGTGAGTGATGCCTAGCATCACTTTTTGTTTTTTTTTGGTACAAAAAGTACCCAAAAGCCACTTTAGCACTGGACCCCAACATGGCCAGGAGCAGTCAGAAAATCTAACATCTTCAAAGCCCCAACAACCTCATTCTTACAGATTTTAGTAGTTTGAAGGGAAGTTTCGAGTTCATCTTCCATTAGATGGCTTTCATAGATTCTTTTTGTATTGCTTATTATATTTCTGAAAAATTGTCCTACATAGGCTTCTCTATCTGTATACAAAGTTCTCCTGGTTTTGCTCATCTCACTTTGCATCAGTTCATGCTAGTCCAGCTTTTTCTGAAATCATCCTGCTCATCATTTCTTATAGTGCAATAGTATTCCATTACAATCATATACCACAACTTGCTCAGCCATTTTCCATTTGATGGGCATCCCCTCAGTTTACAATTCTTTGTTCCCACAAAAAATTTTTATACAACTAGTCCTTTTCCCCTTTATTATTATTATTATTATTTTTTTTTAAACCCTTACCTTCCGTCTTGGCTCCAAGGCAGAAGAGTGGAAAGGGCTAGGCAAGGGGGTCACACAGCTGGGAAGTGTCTGAGGCCAGATTTGAACCTAGGATCTCCTGTCCCTAGGCTTTGCTCTCAATCCACTGAGCTACCCAGCTGCGGGGGGGCCCTTTATTATTTTTAAAAATTTCTTTGAGATATAGACTCAGGAATAGGATTGCTGGATCAAAGGGTATGTACAGTTTTATAGCCCTTTGGGCATGGTTCCAAATTGCTCTCCAGAATGGTTGGATCAGTTCATTACTCCATCAACAATGCATTAGTGAAGGACATCAAATCTTAAGACAAACCTGAGAGACATTAGATAAGTATCTTTTCCTGCATTGATAAAGAAAAAGGGAAGCCTAATTTTGAAATAGTGAAGATATTTAGCATAATGTAGTTGGATTTGGATAGAGTGATCCTGATGGTTTATTTTCCTTTTTGTCTTTCTCTGTATGTGGTAATTCCTCTTTGAGGTCATTTTATGAGATTCACTGACCCAGAAGCTTAAACTTTCCTTTTGACCTTTCTGAGATTCAAGTTTTGGCTCAAATTACAGTCTGTTTCATTGACTGAAATTAGAGGGATATTCAATAAGTAAAAGCTTTTCACTTTTTAAAGTAACCATGACCACCAGTATCTATCAACTATAGCAACTGCTTTGTGGAGTATTAAGTGCATATAAAATTTATTCTTAGTATCTCAAAGCAAAGTCACTGGAGTAAAATATTTAACTTTTATCTAATTCATTAACTCTGATATCTTAAAACCTTAATTCAATTTTTCAATGCACAAAAATCTATTTCATATTCTTATTCTATTACTCTGATTATTTCTAAAACTCCTCCCTTCAGTCTTACAATCAATACTATGTATTGATTCCAAGGCAGAAGACTAAGAAGGGCTAGGCAATGGATGTTAAGTGATTTGTGCAGGGTCACATATCTAGGATGTGTTTGATATCAGATTTGAACCCAAGATCTCCCATCTGGGCTTGGCTTTCAATCTGAGTTACCCATCTGTCTTCCTATCATTATTTTCTATCCTTTTCACTTTATCTACCTTTATGGAATAAAAAGTAAAACCCATATAAAATATGCAAATTAAACAAAGCAAATTCTCATATTGGTCATGTCCAAAAATATATTTGCACTCTGAGTCTATCTCACAGGAGGTGAGCATCATGTTTCAGTATTGAAATTATGGTTGGCCATTTTGGTGATTAAGTTCCCAAGTCTTTCAATGTGGTTTGTCTTTACAAGATTATAATTGTATACATTATCCTTCTAGTTCTGCTCAATTCATTTTGCATCAGTTCATACAAGTGTTTCTCAATTTTTCTGAAACTGTCCTCTTCATAATTTCTTAGAGAATGTTAATATATCAATTATTGTTTATCCATTCTCCAATTGATGGGCACTTCTTAAATCTCAGTTCTTTGACACTACAAAAAGAGTTGCTATAAATATTTCTGCACATATGGATCCTTTTCTTTTTCCTTAGATCTCTTTGAAGCATAGACCTAGTAGTGGTGTCCATGAAGTTTAGTAATTGTAGGGGCAGTGTTCCAAATTGCTTACCAAAATGGCTACACCAATAGTGCAATCATGTACCTATTTTTCTAAGGACCTTCCCAACAATTGTCATTTTCCATTTTTTTTGGTCAACTTTGCCTGTTTGATTTGTGTAAAGTAATATCTCAAAGATGCTTTAATTTACACTTCTCTCTTAGTGATTTGGAACATTTAAGCATTTGACTATTGATAGCTTGGATTTCTTTCTTCCTCTGAAAACTTCTTGTTCATATCATTTGATCATTTACTATATTGAACTTTTCTAAAACTTTATTTGGTCTTTTATTCATTCTTGGTTTTGATTTTTGAGTGTGAATCTTCATTTTTCAATTATGTTTCTTATAAGTGTGCCGGTGGAAAAATTTGCCACACCTGAGCTACATTCCCAGCATCCTTTTAAGTTACGTCTTCATTTTATATAAGGATGCTTGGGAGATAAATTTGGCTGAGACCCACACTATGGGGCTCCTTTTTTGGAACTTGTGCTTTGGTAAAGTGCTGCAGGTGTGAGTCTCTGGCTCTTTTGCTCTGCTCACTTGACTGAAAGAACCTTTTTTTCTTTTCTCTCTTTTAATTTATCATTAAAATTCCTATATATTTTTCAATACTAGGAGCATTTATTTATTTTTACTCCTACATAAGCAATACGTTGTTGGATTCTGGTTTCAATTTATCCTGCTAGTCTCTTCCACTTTATGACTGAATCCACCCCATTCACATTCAGAGTTCTGAGTTTAATTGTATATTTCCCTCCATCATATTCTCTTATACTTTCTCTGTTTCATGCTCTTTCTTTACAAAGAAAACAAGTGTTGAGAAAGATGGAATATGCTAGCCACCAGTGCTGCAGGAGGTTGATGTAATCTGCTTCTGCCTCTTGCCCCTCTTCTTTTCTCTCACTCAGAGTCCAATCATGGATTCTTACTCTATTTCTTTCCTTTTAAACCCTTCTTTGTGACCCATCCTCCAAGGTTTGTTTTGTGATTAATCATTCCTTTAATCTACCTTTTCTCTTATTCCCCTCTCTTTTCTTTTCTTTGCCTCTTCTGTTTTCCTATTGAATGAAATATATTTGTGCACCCAACTCTGTTGCATTTTTCCCTCCTTTGACCAGTTTATATTAAAATGAGACTCTAGCATCTCCCATTTCCCTGACTTTCCTCCTGTTTTGTACAGTCTTTCAGTTCCTCCAACTTCTCTCTTTCCCTTCCCTTTCTTCTTTTAAAATAACCATAACTGTAACACACACACACACACACACACACACACACACACACACACACACACACACACACACTCCTAGGTTCTTTGTCTTGTTTGACTCCTTTTAAGACCTTGATGATATGAGGGTGTTGAGGCGTTATTTTTATAATTTTCCCCCATTAGTGTGAATGGAATTGGTACCATGGGCCAGTGCTTTGCTGTAGCTGTAGCTTTTTTTCTTTTTTATTGTTAGATATACTTTCCTGGTGGCAGAAGAGTTTTATTGCTTTTCTGAAATCACTTTTCTTCCGTAGTTGTTCAATTTGATTCAAAGATTTTTGATTAAGCGTTTTAGAGTAATGAATAAACAAGAGCCAATAATTGGGATATCATTACTATCCTGTAGCACATTTCATCCTCAGCCTCACTGCACCGCATAACCTTTTCATTTCATCTTCTTCCCTAACATCACATCCTCCTCCAAAAAGGCAATGTCATTGCAAGCATCAGAAGTTAGCATTAAAATGAATACTTTTTAATTTCTTTGGATGAGATGGGGCCCTGAGCTCAGGGACAATGCTGATGGATGATGTTTTAATGCAGCTGAAATGTTATTTTTACTGAGCCAGGGAAAACGATAAATTTTGCTTCATTGCCACTGATCGCTCTATGCATAAAACTATGGTGGGCGCTCATGGGCTGTGAATAATCACCCCAGCATGGCAGATGTTACTTTGCGGGAGGAAAGCAATTCTTATGTGGAGGAATTGTGGAAAGATTAATTGTCTACAGCTGTTTCATGGCCCACAGCAATCTTGATACATTTATGATAAGTTTAAGAGCTCACTAGAGGCAGCTCCTATTCCTTGTTGTGAGAAGGGTGGGGGGAAGGAGCCAAAGGCTTTATTTTGACACCCAGATTCATAGAATCTGTCAACTCCATTTCAGCCTTCATAGAAAACTGACTGCTGGCCCTTTGGAAATGATTGTGAGTGAGGGAAGATGCAGGAATTATCCAGATCCAGATAAAGAAAAGGAGACTGAGAAGAATTATTCAAATTTGTGCAAATGAATTGCTTCCATTTTTCCTCCCTCTGCCAAGTGAAAATTGAACGTGACCTACTTTGACCTTTCTCTATTAAGTGCAGCAAATTGCAGTAAATGCACAGTTCTGAGTGCCCTAATGAGACAGAGCTCCAGCAATGCCTCATTAATAAGGGGAGTTTGACCTTGCTGGTCAGCCCTTCATGCGATATTGAAAAAGAATAAGAAAAAAGAAGAGATGACCTGCTGTAAATTTTGAACAATACATTTGATTTAGTTTGCATATACTCTGAACTAGACACTTCTCAGCCCTTTCTCCCCCTCCTTCTTTCTGTTCTGCCACAAAGAGAAAAAGCAATATTTACCTATTAGACTACTGTGGAAAATGGCAGCAAAGATGGAGTGTATTGCAGAGATGCTCTGCAGAGACCTTGACAAAGTCGTGGCTGGAATTCACACTAGGTTGGAAAGAACATTAATCCCTCTTGTCTTCTCTCTTCTTCAATTCAACTGATAAGTATTTTCTTTTCCTTTTAAAAGAATTTCTTTTTTTTTGAGATTATATGCTCTGTGGCTTGACTTAAGATACTTTCCTGCTGCCTCTCATGAGGGACTTGGATTCTTGGACGGTCAAGACAATAAACTATTTTGAATTTTGAAGTTTTTGACTGTATAAGAGAGAGAGAAGAGTATAGTGCAGAGGTATCAGACTTAAGGCCTGCATGCCTAAAGCAGCCTAGGAGCAAGGCCTTCACCAGATTAAAATGCAAATGTAAAATATCTAACAATATAAATAAAAATATAATATGGCACAGATAATGTTAATTTATCATTTTCTAAATCTATATGCAGGCTGGGGCTGCTTGCTTCAACTTGAATTTGACAGCACTGGTGGCTTCAAAGTCAGGAAGGCTAGGTTGAAGTCCTTCCTTTAAAGCATGTTATCTGGGTGAGCTTGGAAGGAGTGGCAACACAATAAGATCAGATGTGTAAGATTAAAAATTAATATCCAAATACTTCAAGTATTATATTCTTATAAGAATTAATAACTTGAAGAAAAAGGAAAATGATAGAATTAGCAAAAAGAGAGTTTCCCCCACTGCCAAAAGTGGGAAGAGAACCTGGAGGAGAGCTCAGGAAGGAGAGTTTACAGAAACTTTTACAGAAAACTTTTATGTACAATGCTATGTGGATGAAGGGAAAAGGATTCTGGGAGATGAAGTCCAAGGGTTCGAGATTTCTAATTAGACAAATACCATTCTCCATTGGTGGCAGGAGTTGCCTCTTTGGAATTTCCTTCTTCAATGAAATCATAATCTGTCCTAAAAGCTTTAGATTTAGTGGCAGAACTGAACTATTTATTCCTGGGAATCAGCCTTATTTAGGGAACAAGGCCAACAGATGAAGTCAGAACATTGAGTCAGACCTTCTATGTATTTCTCTGAAAACTTCCAGGTATCCTTCTGGCATCTTAGTTCTCTGAGCCTTAATTTGTAAGAAGACAGACTTTGGGAGCTTATTTAATTCAAAGTGATCCAATATGAGTTGTGATAGCTTAGACTTAGACTAAATATTAGCTCTTAGAAAATGGGGATAAATTCAACCATTCTGGAGGGCAATTTGGAACTATGCCCAAAGGGTGCAAAAAGATGGTCTGCCTTTTGATCCAGACCTAGCACTGCTGGGTTTGTACCCCAAAGAGATAATAAGGAAAAAGACTTGTACAAGAATATTCATAGCTGCGCTCTTTGTGATGGCCAAAAATTGGAAAACGAGGGGATGCCCATCAATTGGGGAATGGCTGAACAAATTGTGGTATATGTTGGTGATGGAATACTATTGTGCAAAAAGGAATAATAAAGTGGAGGAATTCCATGGAGACTGGAACGACCTCCAGGAAGTGATGCAGAGCAAGAGGAGGAGAACATTGTTCACAGAGACTGATACACTGGGGTGCAATCCAATGTAATGGACTTCTCCATTAGTGGCAGTGCAGTGATCCTGAACAACCTGGAGGGATCTATGAGAAAGAACACTATCCACATCCAGAGGAAACTGTGGGAGTAAAAACATCAAAGAAAAACAACTTCCTGATTACATGGGTCGAGGGATATGACTGGGAATGTACACTCTAAATGAACATCCTATTGCAAACATCAACAACAAGGAAATAGATTCTGATCAAGGACACATGTAAAACCCAGTGGAAGTGCGCATTGGCTACAAGAAGGTTTGGGGGGAGGGAAGGGAGGGAAAGAATATGATTCTTGTAACCAAGGAATAATGTTCTAATTTGACTAAATAAAAAAATTTGCAATAAAAAAAGAAAATGGGGATAAATTGAAGTAAACTAGAGACAAAAAGTAGTTCTACTTTATATAGTGGTTAGTAGGTTAGTAGTTGGGTATAGAAATCTAAGAGGAGAAGTGGATAAGAAAAGGGGGAGAGCTAAAAGAAGGGAGGCCAGATTTGGGGAGGCAGTGGTCAGAAGCAGAAGGCTTATGGATTGACAGGGTAAAAGAGAGAAAGTAGGATAAAGAGGAGGAAAAGGGGATTGAAGGAAATAATAACTGTGAAAAAATTATACAGCAAGTTTCTCTAATAAAGATCTCATTTCTCAAATATAGAACTGAATCAAATCTATAAGAATTCAAGTTATTCTTCAAATGATAAGTGATCAAAGAGTATGAATAGATAGTTTTCAGATGAAGTAAACAAAACTATATTCATACAAAATATTTTAAATCAGTATTGATTAGAGAAATGCAAATTAAACAACTCAGAAGTATTACTCTACACCTACTAGATTGGCTATTATGACAGAAAAGGAATAGGACACAAGCTGGAGGGGATGTGGTAAAATTTAGGTTCTAATGCACTATTTGTAGGGTTGTGATCTGATTCAACTATTCTGAAGAATGATTTGAAACTATTCCTAAAGGGCAAGAAAACCATGCATATCCTTTGATCCAGGAATACCACTTTTAATCCTGTATCCCAAAGAGATAAAAAATAAAAAAAAAGCATCTATATGTCCAAAAATATTTATAGCAGTCTTTTTTATGGTGGCAAAGAATTGGAGTTGAGAGGATGCCTATCAATTGGGAAATAACTGAACAAGTTGTGATATCTGATTGTGATGGAATACTATTGTGCTATAAGAAATTATGAGCAGGATGCACTGAGAAGAACCTGAAAAGGCTTACATGAATTGGCACAAAATGAAATGAGCAGCACCAGGAGAACATTGTACATAGTAATAATGTAAAATGATCAATTGTAAATGACTTAGCTATTCTCACAATATGATGATCCAAGAAAATTCTGAAAGGCTTCTGATGAAAAAAATGCTATCCAGATCCAGAGAAAGAACTAATGGAATCTGATTGCAGAACAAAGCATATGTTTCAAAACTTTATTTTTTTTGTAACTTTTTAATGTGTTTCTTTCACAATGTGACAAATATGGAAATACGTACATGTTTAACCTGTATTAAGTTGTATGCAGTTTCTGGGAAGTAGGAGGGAAGAAAGACAGAATTTAGAACTCAAAATTAAAAAAAATGAACATTAAGAATTGTTTTTTACATGTAATTGAAGAAAAATAAAATATTGAAATAAAAATGGTTCATTTGCAGGTTTTTTTGGATAGAGATCCCAAGAGAGTTAAAATTAGATCATATATGTTTTAAATAATATCTCATGACCATTGCTCTATTGACCATTTAGTTTTGTTAAATATATATATATATATATAAATATATCCCAAATATGAAATCTTTATCAAAAGAACTTATTGCAAACTTATCCAGTTATAGATTTTCTTGAAATTTTTTCACATTACATTTTTGTGGAAAATTTAAAAAATTGAATTTGCCACAAATTGTCCATTTTATCGTATGGTATCTTTTCCATCATTTATTAGGCATGAACTCTTCCCTTATTCATTAATTCAAAGGATAGTTTCTTGCTCCTCAAGTTCCATCAATCTTAGATTTCTTGGTAGCAGCAATTGTAAGTATGCACTGCCATGCCCAGCTGAAATGATCAATTATTTTAATTAATTTTTCAGTTGACTATCTAATCTTTAACTACACTTTCATATCATCTGAAAAGAAAGATCATTTTCTTTTCTCTGATCTTATTTGTATTCCCCTTCAATTTTTTTTTCTTATTATTTCTTCAGTGAGCATTTTTAGAACTCAATGTGTTAAATAGTGGTGACAATTGGCATCCTTGCTTTGCCATTTATCTTATTAATAAAACATTTATTCTTGGATTTGAATAAATACTACTTACCATAGGTCCATTTATTCCCTTAATTTTTATGATTTTTAATAGAAATGAGTGTTGAATTTTGTCAAAGGTCTTTTTATCATTTTACTACATGTTTAAGAATCTTTGTTAATATGACTTGTTATTTTGTAGTCTTACATATATTGTACCATTCCTGATTCAAGTATAAACTCATCCTAGTTAGATAATTTTTGGAATGTGCTGAAACTTGCTAATATTTTAGTTAATTTTTTTACATGAATTTTCATTGAGGTCATCAGATTGTATTTTTCTTTCTCTGCTTTGTCTCTCCCTGGTTTAAGTATCAAGATTATATTTATACTATAGGAAGAAATTACAACATACCTTTTTTCATATTATTCCAAATAATTTAGGTATATTAGAATTAATTATTCTTATAATTTTGGATAGAATTGGTTTCTAAATCCATCTAGTCCTAGAGTTATTTCATTAACAGTTTGTATGTGGCTTTTTTAATTTTTTCTCTCAATATTTGGCTATTTAGATAGTATATTTCTTCTTTTGTTAATCTAGATGCTTCATCTTTTTGTAAATATTTATATATTTCCTTTAAATTATCAGTTTAGTTAGCATATAATATTCATTTGTTTTAGTTATATGTGACTCGTTGTGACCTTATTTGGGGTTTTCTTTTATTTATTTATTTTCAAAAGTTTGTAATTTGTCTATTTAACCAATTGCATGTAATAGCAAATTTCCACATAAGTTTCTGAAGTTATCTGTTCCAAATTGTCTTTCTTCCTCATTTCCCTCCACTGCCAGAGCTGGCAAGCAATCTAATCTATGTTATACATGTATTGTCCTACAAAACATATTTCTATATTGTTCAGTCTTCTAAGTGAATAATCATATAAATCCCAAAACAAAAGCTCAAGTAAATAAGTGAAAAATTATATGCTTTCATCTGCATTTTGACTCCAACTGTTCTTTCTCTGGAGATAGCATTCTTTGCCATAAGTCCCTCCAAATTGTCCTGGATCATCGTATTGCTGAAAGTAGCTAAGTCTATCAAAGTTGATCATTACACAGTATTGCTGTTACTATGTACAATGTTCTCCTGGTTCTGCTTATTTTATTCTGCATCAGTTCATGTAAGTCTTTTCATTTATTTCTGAAACCATCCTGTTCATCATTTCTTACAACACCATCATGTATTCCACAGTCCATCATTATCATCTACCACAATTTGTTCAGCCTTTCCTCGATTGATGGACATCCCTCCAATTTCTAATTCTTTGCTATTACAAAAAAGAGCAGCTATAAATATTTTTGTTCAAATAGGTCTTTCCCCTCCTTTTAAAAATATCTTTGGGTTACAGACCTAGTTGTGGTATTACTGGATGAAAGGGTATGCATTATATTATAGTCCTTTGGGCATAGTTCCAAATTGTGCTCCAGAATGGTTGGATCAGCTTACAACTCCATAAGCAATGCATTTGTGTCCATTTGGGGTTTTCTTGGTAAAGATTCTAGAGTGGTTTGCCATTTTCTTCTTCAGATTATTTTATATGTGAGGAATCTTAGGTAAATAGGGTTACATGACTTGTCCTAGGTTATACAACCATAAAGCTACTGCGGCCAGGTGAACTCAGGTCAGACTCCATTCCTGGCACCAGAGATCAACTGTGTCACATAGGATCACCTAAAATATAATAGGGACAAACAATTTGGGATAATTTCATTTATTTCTTTTTAAGAAATAATCATATAAAACCATAGCCTCAAAACAAAAATCCAAATAAACGGGTCATTTACAGGTTCAAGGAGATTCTTTCCTTTACTACCTCCGTGAACTTTCATTCCATTCCATTCCAAGTACTAAATGTTTGAAAATGTATATCTCAATCTGCCTCTTGAGTCTTCTACTTCTCTGATAAGTGATGGGTGACAAATTTCATCATTACTCCTTTGGACTATCAATTTTACATTGATGACCATTTTTTAATCTTTAAAATTTTTTTTCCTTAAAAGGCTTTTGAACAGGCAGGGGAACTTGAAACCAAGTTGCCAACATTTGCTGGTTGTGGAAAAAGAAAGTTCCAGAAAATATCTATGTCTGTTTCCTTGCTTCATTGACTACACTAAAGGCTTTGTACAGATTACAACAAAATGTGGCAAGCCCTCAAAGAGATCAGATTACCAGATCATCCTTACTTCTCTCCTGAGGAACCTGAATGCAAAGCAAAAATTAGAGCCAAATATGGAACAACTGATTGGATTAAGATTGGGAAAAGAGTGCATCAAAACTGTATATGACCACTTTATTTATTTAAATTATTTGTATAGTACATCATGTAAAATGCCAGCCTGGACAAATCAAAAGCTGGAAAAGTACTCTGATGGCAGAAAGTAAAGAAGAATTAAGAATACACTTTATGAGGGTGAAAGAGGAGAGTGCCAAAGCTGGTTTGAAACTTACCATTAAAAAACCAAGATTATGAAACTGATTCTCTTCCTTCCTGGCAAATAGAGGGAGAAGAAATTGAAGAAGTGTCAGAGTTTATATTCTTGGGTTCAAAGACAACTGTAGACAGCAACTGCAACCATGAAATTAAAAGATACTTGCTCCTTGGAAGGAAAGCTATAGTAAATCTGTAGAGCATATTAAAAAGGAGAGCTATCACCTTGCTGACAAAGGTCCATATAACAAAACTATGATTTTTCCAGTAGTAATGTATGGCTGTGAGAGTTGTACTATAAGGAAAGCTGAGTATCACAGAATCAATGCTTTCAAATTATGGTGCCAGAGAAGACTTTTGAGAATTCCTTGGACAGCAAGGAGATCAAATCAACAAACAGTTAAAGAAATTAGTTCAGACTACTTATTGGAAGGACAAATATTGAAGCTTAAGTTCAAATATTTTGGCCACAGGACTCACTGGAAAAGTTCTTGATGGTGGGAAAAGCTGGAGGCAAAAGGAGAAGGGGATGGCAGAAGATGGGATGAATAGATAGTGTCATGGAAGCAATGCACATGACCTTGGGAAGACTTCCAGAGATAGAGGATAGAAAGACCAGGTACGCCATGGTCCATGGACACTAATTAATGAAGAGTTGGACACAAATGAATGAAAAAACATTGACAACAACATTGTAAAAATTGTTCTCCTGATTTTGATCACTTTGATATTCTGTAATCCATGCAAGATTTCCCAGGCTTCCCTGAATTGATTCTTTTATCACTTTAAAGACTTTCTAGAATTTTCTACTTCCTATCCAATGGTCTTTTACTGGCAGTGCCTCCGCTCCTACATCTTCTTTTTCTGATTGGTGTTTCTTCCTAGAACCCTCTGTTTGAGAAAATACCCACATTGACCTTGAGGGAAAAGAATGCTTTTTTGTATTTTTATATCCAGTGCTTAGCGACATGCTTGTAGCAAAGAAAGCACTTAATAGAGGCTTTATTCATCTATTTCTTACAGGACAGGAATATTCCACTGAATATATTTTTTGTCCATTCTGTAATTAAAAGGCATCTTTTTAGTTTTCAATTCTTTGCTATAGCAAAGGATGGTGGTAAAAATATTCTTGTCAATTGGGTCATAGGATTCAGAACTAGAAGGGAAATTAGAGACTATCAAGTTTAACCCCTTCATTTTATAGATGAGGAAATTAAGGCACAGAAGGATTAAATGAGTTGCTCAGGACCACACCTCTAGTAAATAAGCATCTGAGGTAGGATTTAAACTTAGATCCTATTGATGCCAAATCCAAGACTATCCATTATGCCATCTAGCTTCTTTCCTTCCTTTCTTCTTTCCTTCCTTCCTGCTTTTTTTTCTTTCTTCAATTTCATTGTGGTATAAGTTGCTTAGTAGTGGCCTGTATATGTGTATAGCATATGTGAATTAGTGCTATTTGGGCTACAGTTTCAAATTACTTTTCAGAATATGTGGGCAATTTCACAGCCCCATCAAAAAACGCATCTGACAATTGAAAATTTCCTTTTTTTGCCCATTTTGTTGATTTGTTGATGGGTGGTAGGTAGAAACCTAAGAGTAGTTTTAATTCTCTTATTATTTATTTGGGGCTTTATTTTCTCACGTGGTTTTTAATAACATGAACTTTTTCCTTTAAGAACTGGCTCTACAAAATATGGGTGGAAAGAGTAGAGGAGGGAAGTGACCTTCACTGGTAAACACCCAACTTATTGTCTTATTTGAACACTTTAAACCTCCAACCCCATTCACACTCTCCTATCTCCTAACCTTCAGTACCATTAATAGTCTTCCATCTTCTAAGTAGTTAACAGAGCTTATATCTGTCATTATAGCATAGAAAAGCGTGAGTTTCTATGCTACTTATTGTATATAATAGAAACAGAATTAAAAGTTATTAAAACCTATAAAACAAGAAACTACCTAAAGTGGCAGAGTTGCTATTAAAAAAAGAAAGAAAGAAAGAACTTGGCACTATTGGATTTTGAGAGGAGGGGACCTTTTCTTAATCTTGATAATTCTTATTTCTTCTAGTACTGTGATTTGATTTCATTCACTTACTATTATGTTGGTTTGATTAGTTAATCTTTTATTTTTGATCTGATTGGCTAAAGATTTTTCTGTTTTGTTATTCCACAAAAGATGAGGTTTGTTTTTTCTTATTTCTACAGTTCTTTTTGCTTATCAGTTTAATGATTTCTCCTCAACTTTAAAAAACATGCCCTTATTCCATTAATCATCTCCTTTCCTGTTCTGTTATTGTTTGTTTTAGTATGTTATTTACCCCCAGAAGATTGCTTTAGTTGCATCAGAAATTCTGATATATTTTCATCATTGTTATTTTTCCCCCGCATAATGGTTTTTATTATTTGTTCTTTGACACACTTATTTTTTAAGTATCAATTTGGATCTGTGGGTTTTTTTGATAGTCCCTGAATTGATTTCTGTTGATATTGCATTATGATCTGTAAAGAATAGGTTTATCATTTTCTGCCTTTTAAAATATATATTTACATTCTTTCTTTGACTATTTTGGGGGAAAAAAGATTACTTTCTTGAGCACTCCATTTTTTTCCCTTTTTATTCTACTCTAGACTTTTATTTTTGTTTCATGGACCTTATATTTTTGTATTCCCTGTTTGATCTTTATTACTAATTGAATTAGATCTTCTAAAAATGCATTTTTTGGGGGATTTCATTTCATTCCTTAAAAAGCACAATAGTATTCCATCACCATCATATATCACAATTTGTTCAGCCATTCCCCAACTCCAACTGAGGGACATCCCCTTAGTTTCCAATTTTTTTTGCCTCTACAAAAAGTGCAGCTATGAACATTTTTGTACAAACAAGTCCATCCCCATTTTAAAAAATCTCTTTGGGATACAGACCTAGTAGAGGCATTGCTGGACCAAAAGGCACAAATTCTTTAAAAACCTTTTAGACATAATTCCAAATTGCCTTTCAGATTGGTTAGATCAATTCACCATCTATCAACTCCACTAGCAATGCATTAGTGTAAGACATACATTTTGAGTTCCCTTTTTAAAATATTTTCTATGTTACTGTCTTGTAGGTCTTGAATCCCAAATCTCTTTTTCTGTTGTGCTTCATTCTTAGAAATAGTAATTCCTGCATGTGATAGAGAAGTTTAAGGACCTTGGTCCTTGATGATGTTGTTCTTTATTACTCCTTGTTCTCTTTATTTGCCATGCAGACTGAGTTCTTGCTCTCCCACCTTTATGGGTACTGATGGCTCCCCAGAGCTCATATTCCTCTTCTCCTGAGGCAGGCCTCTAAGCACCAAATTCCTGCAGATTATATCTATTATACAATTCCCTACTTCCAGTATAAACCTTTTTCTCTGAGTGCATCCAGCTAGATGTCTTTGCTACAAACTTGGTGAAGCCACATACATGCTGGTGTCTTGCTCTACTATCTTCTGATTCTCAGTTCTCTGGCTGAGAACTTCTGAGGTAAAGAGGATTGGAATCCTGAAATCACAGTCAAAATGAGCCTCTACCTTCTGCTTTTTATTTTAATTTTAATTTTTTTTTTTGCTGTGCAAGGCTGTGTTTTCTTGCAAGTCCATAGGTCAGCTTGTTAAACCCCACCAGAGAATGGTTGGGGGCGAGGTTCCTCCAGTGAGTGAGTTCTCTGTTCATCCCTTGAATTGTTAACTTACTGAAATTCTTAGTGTCTTAGACAATGGAGACAGAAGGGATTGCTTTTTCTCGTGTAAAATTCTTATTTTGGAGAGGTCTGAGAGATTCTAAGGATAGAAGAAAGATGAAGATCTTGTTGGTCACATGATCCAGAATGCTTTACCTAGTTTTTTAAAAACCTTTTTTGTCTTAGAATCAATAAAGTATATTAGTTCCAAGGCAGAGGAGAGGTAATGGCTAGGCAATGAGGGTTAAGTGACTTGCCCAGGGTCACCTAGGCAGGAAGTTTCTTAGACTAGATTTGAACCCAGGACCTCCTGTCTCTAGGCCTAGTTCTCAATCCACTTGTAAAGATTAAAATTTAGGAATATGGGGAGACTGAGGCAGGTAGAAATTAGTTTCTCTCTACAAGGAGTATTATATTTTTTTAGAGGTTTATTAAGGATAAAGGATAAACGTGCCTAGGCCAGAGGCCTAGACAAGACCTCACCTACATTATGGAAAGAGCCACGTCTGCTCCAAAACAGAAGTCCAAAAAAAGAAGAGCTCAAAAGCCTTTGCAATCAGCTTAAGTACCTTCTCAATCTCTCCCAACTCAGAATTCCGTGAGATTACAAAGCATTTTGGGGAAGTGGAGCAAGGACTTGTGGGGATTGAAGTCCAGAGTTCAAATCTCAATTTTACACACTGAGGCACTTTTTTGCCCCCTATAGTTTTTTTAAAAACGGTATTTCTCTTTCTTTCTGGTGCATTTTGTTGGTAATATGCAGAAATGTTGTTGATTTTTATGAAATTATTTTATGTTCTACAACTTGCTGGTTATTTTAAAATTTTATTTATTAATTATTATTACTATTATTATTATTATTGGTTGACATACTAGCTAGTATCCTCTTTAGTAAATCACCTGAAAAAATGATAATTTTGTTTTCACTTGGCCTATTCCCTCAATTTCTTTTTTTTCTCCCTTATTTTTATAACCAGCATTTCTAGAGCCATATCAAAGAGTAGATGATTCTCAATTATTCCACACCTGGGATCAGGAAGCAGCCAGTGCTAACCCATTCTCTTCTCTC
The DNA here is from genome assembly GCF_027887165.1 of Monodelphis domestica. Lineage (NCBI taxonomy): Eukaryota > Metazoa > Chordata > Mammalia > Didelphimorphia > Didelphidae > Monodelphis > Monodelphis domestica. Next base: position 268,166,127 of record NC_077232.1, read on the forward strand.
TTTAAGCCGACACAATAGCTTTGGACATTTGGATCAATAAAGGACCTCAGAGCTGATAAGAAGCAGATTTGGCTGCCCACAGTAGCTTGTATATGTCATGAAGAAGTGTGAAATTTGTGCTTATTATGTGCAATGAGAAATACTACTGACTCTTGCTATGTATTTGAGAACATATGCACTATGAAACCATTGGAAATAGTCTTCATTGACTTCTTGTCTCTAGAAGGAAGAACAAAATGTAAGAACAAAAATGGAGACTGACCACTTTCCAAAGCATGCCTAGGCATACCCAAACAGGAATCAGGAACCATTTGTGGTTGCCAAAGTATCACGGGGAAAAGATTTCTCAGTGTATAGACTTTTTGCCAGGATCCATTCAGATGAAGTAGGAGACATTGAAAGTACATTGCAGAAGATTTTAGCTTTGGCTGGCATCAGGGAGTCTAGAACAACATTTAACCACCCATAAGGAGACCTAATTCTGAATGATCTAAAGATACACTTAAGAACAAATTAGCTCAGGTTTTGGGGCAAATGGGTCAAAAGATCCACAAGATAGTAAGGAGTGTCCAACCAGTGATGACTGTGGGTTTTTAAATTAATATACAAAAACTAAGTATTATATTTTAAAAAAATTATTAATAATAACTTGAAATAAAAAGCTAGAGTTAAAAGGGCACTAACTCACTTAAGCCACGAGAAGGAAAGATGAAGAGGGAGGAGTTACAACCAATTTATAATCAATCACTCAACCATGCAATACGAGGATGCAGGGAAAGGGATGCTGGGAGATACAGAAAGGAATTTTGGGTAACGTAGTTTTAGGCGTTCAAGGATTTCCAACTATACACTAGGGAAACTGACAAGCTACTGAAGGAAAACTGGTGAAATTGATGTACATATAGCCAGTTAATAATACTACTATTGTTTACCCCTATAATGTAGCCTTACATATAATCACATATATCCATTGATGTACATATTGTGAAGATTGGATCTGGTTATCTCCTGATTGTAACAATGAAGGTACTTAGCTCTTCCTTGATAGTGAAGATAAAATTGTAATCCCCGGTAAAAATAAAAATTTTAATCCCCAATGTGTTAACTCAGTATTTAAGGTAGATCTACCCATTTTAACTACAAAAAGGTGTTAACTAACCACAAAAAGGTGTGATCTAGCCACAAAAGGTGTGATCTAACTACAAAAAGTGAGAACACCCATTTTATACATTGAGTGGGCAGTCCTGGAGAGGAGGGTCTACTGTGATTGGTAGATGTAAAATAGAGGAAACAAAGACTGAAGAGGATCAGTCGCCCCAGGCTTGGAGTGAAGGATCAGTCACTTGGAGCTGCAGGGAAGACAGATACTTGAGGAGAGACTTGAAGACAGACACTTGGACTTGGCTATGGAACTGGATCCTGGAGGAGCTTGTGCAGGAGATCTCAGACTACTTTCTTTTTAGATGGTCACTATGGTGAGTGAAAGGCTGACCTAGTTTCCCTGCTCTTTCTGGAGGTGTGAACCTCCCAGAAAGGCCCATCATCTTGAGACTCCTTTCCCCTGGCTGGGGCTTAGAATTTCTACCTGGTTCTGAGGAAGCTGGAGCTCTATCTTTCTCTCTCTCCTCCCTTTTCTCTATTCCTTATTTTCTCTCTATTGTAAAAATAAACTACCATAAATTACATTTTATTTTAGTAATTTATTTTGGGATTTAGAAATTAAATCCCCAGCAGCCACCAATCAAATATCCAGTCCAACCATAATAAATTTAACAATATTAATTACCATATGCATTTAGTATGCTTGCTTTATTTTCTTGCTTTTGTGTTAGTTGTAAACCTTAAAATTTCTTAGACTTATAAATGTTGGAAATTTCACCATTGGGAAATTTCATACTTGGAAAATTTCTTACTGATAGTCTATTGGAATGTGAACCCCATTGGCATGGGAGGTTCCTCCTCCTCCCTTCTTAAGATTACTTTAGGACAGAAACCTTTTGCTGAACAATGGAAAGGGCTTTGACCTATGCTTAAGCATAGAACAGGAATTTCTTTGAGTCATGATTGATTTTAGAATTGATACAATAGAGATACTTGGAATGACAGAATCAGGTCTTGGAAAATACAATTTCCACCCCACTCAGTCCTAACAGGATTTAGGAAGGGCTGCAGCATAGATCAAAATTTAATTATTCCAATCTCTACCCTACTCAGGGTAACAGGATTTAGGAAGGGCTGTAGCAAAGGATCAAAGATTTAATTATTTGAGAATATGACCTTCAACAGACATGTGCAAAGCCAGAGACTTCTGGGCGGTCCTGGGTTAAGCTAGAGCCTCCATTGGCACAGGGAAATTGATGGACAGTGATTGGTAGATGTGAGAACTGAGGGGAGGGAACTTGGATGGTTTCCTTAAAGATAGAGGGGTCTGAAGACTCAGGGGGGTAGTTGAGGAGTTGGTCTGAGTGGTTGGAGTGTGCTCAGAGAAGCTTGCTCTGAAGGAAGCTGAAGGTGGGGGCCTTTGAGACTGTTTCTCCATTTTGGTCACGTGAGTAATAGGGACTGATCTCTTTTCTTTGCCCCAGCTATCTAAGGGCTTGGGCCTTTTGGCCCAGCCTAAACAGAAGGGGTATTTAAGCCCTATTCCCTTCTCTCCCCTTTCTCTCTCCCTCTCTCTCTCTCTCTCTAATTCCTTTCTTCCTTCTGTTTGTAATTAAACTCTATAAAAGGTTGACGGCTGACTTGAGTTTTCATTTAGGAATTACATAGCTGAATTCCTTGGCGACCTTAAATTAATATATATCAGTCTTTTAAAGTGATTTCCTTGTCACATTGTGCATATTAAATTAGTTTGGTAACAATTCATAATTGGTCAATTATTTGCCTATAAATTTGCTATTTTACATATTTTACTATTTCCCAGGCTTACTTCTATTATTACTGCTTTAATTTTGCTTGCTTTTTTTTTTTTTTTGCTTTGTTATGTGCATATACTTTTACTTACTATATAGTTCAATAATTGAGGCCCAATATCTCTGGAGTAGCCTATCTAGTGATGCTTATATATATATATATAGATTATTTTTCAGCTGCAAATGGCATCCTAAGATGATTATTTAGCACACTGCCTTAATCATTTTTGTTTTGTTTAATTGTTGATATTTAATTTAATGCTATATAATTTCTGATGCCAAGTGATCCCTAGATTATTTGGAAAGGATATGACAATGACAAACCCAGGAATGGAATATTTCAGCTTCAGACTTGTTTTCTTCCTGAGTGGAGGGAAGAGATTTGAAACCTTCATTCGATATTCAGAAAATTATGGACTCGATTCCCTCTTGCTTTGGGAAAGACACTACTATAAATTTTGAAGTAGAGGAGAGGACTTTAGTTCCTCCTAGAGGTTTGAACTAGTCTGTGATAGAGTGCAGAGAAACAGGAAACAGGGCCAAGAGGTGTTCTTGCAGAGGGATCAGCAGAAGTAACATTATTAGGATAGAGCCCTTGTAGGCAACTTGCTGTTTGAACCTCAGGACAAAGAATGAAATGTAGTAAGCAGATTTCAGGAGCCAAACCTTTAGTTTTAACCACCTTTTTTTAAATTTTGTAATTTTTTTTCAGGAAATAACTGGTGGAAACTCATCTCACTTTGCTCTTTGGTTCTAAAGGATCTGGACTGTTTACTTTTATGAAGCCTTAAAATAAGATATTTTTATTTTTTCATGGTTTTCAGGTTGTCTGATGACACAAATGATCTTTTTGATTTATTTCTTGGGTCAGTTGTTTTTTGATATAACACCTAACATTTTCTTCTATTTTTTTCAGTTCTTTTTTACTTTGTTTTAATATTTTTGTTATTTTGTACATTCTAGTTTTGAAATTTTAAAATTTTATATGTATAAAATTGTAAAAAATATGTATAAAATAAAAATATGTATAAAATATTTATAACAGCTCATTTATAGTGGCAAACCATTGGAAACTGAGAGGATACCCATCAATTGGGGAATGGCTGAACCAGTTGTGGTATATGATTGTGATGAAATATTGTAAGAAATGAGAAGTATGGCTTCAGAAAAACTTGGGAATACTTATATAAATTGATGCAAAGTGAAGTGAGCAGAATCAGGAGAACATTATACACAATAGCAGCAATATTATAATGAAAATCAATTGTGAAAAATTTAGTTATGCAGATCAAGACAATGATCCAAATTCTAAAGGACCTATGAAGAAAATGCAATCTTCCTCTAGAGAGAGAATTGATGAATTCATCAATGCAGTTTGAAGTATACTTTTTCCATTTTATTTTTCTTGTAATTTTTTTGCAATGTGACTTATAGAAATATGAATTTTATATTTTCATGCATAGAACAGGTATCATATTGCTTTCTTTCTCAATGGGTAGAGGGAGAAAATGTGAATTTCAAAATTAAAAAAATACTAAAAGCAAACAAATAAAATTGAACATTTACAAAAGGTTCTCTCTCTTTTGTAAATTTTTCTTTAGAATATTTCCTACTTAGTTCTTATTTTTTCCTTTTTTCCCCTTTGCACATTTATTTCATTTAAACTTAAAAAACCACCTCATTTCATTTATTGCTATATAATTCTAGGGGGCGAGTGTGATTTTACCTCTGCATCTCAATTTCTTTATTTGTAAAATTAGTAGATGATCTCTTCATTCTATTCTAGCTCTAAATCTATGATCATTGATAATATATGTATTATGATCAAACTGCCTATTAGATCTGGGAAGGGGAGGGAAGAGAGGGAGACAGACAATTTGGATCATATAGTTTCAGAAAATTTATGTGGAAAATTGTTATTACATGTAATTGGTGTAAAAAAACAAAACCCAACAACTATGATCCTCTAAGAGTCAGAAGTCAGAATTTTCAAATCATCTCATTCAATTTCCTCCTTTTACAGATGGAGAAAGTGAGGGCTAGGGAGACGAAAAGCCTTGCACAAAGTCACAAGCTTAGTGGAGTTGGGACTAAAAAGTCTCTTGACTTTCAAACCAAGACCACAACAAATCCAATTCAACAAACATTTAACCATTCAGCTCAATTCACCCTGAATTTCTTGAGTACCTCTGTGATTCATTCTGTGTTTTTATAGGTCACCTTTCTAAGTGCGTTCACCTCTAATATCTTAAAAGCAGAGATTTCACCCAAGTTTGTAGCTAAATTCACTTTTCCTAGGTGACAACAACTGAGCAGAAACTTCAGGCACTAGGAAAAAAAAATCTAATCTGGTGGTTGACTTAACAAAATATATAGCAACAATGGTTGATAAAAACCCTTGACTAGAGGAGTAAAGATCAGTGGTTAGAATACAGAACAAGAATGACCTAAACCTTTCCCCCAAAACTTTAAATTTATATCTATTAATAGAACATTTGTACCATTTATCTACCAAAGGGCATCAAATCTTGAGGTAAACCTGACAGACTTTAGATATGTATTTCCCTGCCCCATAAGTAAAGCCTAATTTTGAAGGCTTTCTAATTTTTAAAATATAGTTCATCATCCTCTCTTTTTATATATGATTTTTCTCCTAAGGACTGTTTTAGCTGCATCCAAAATTTTTTGTTATTTTGAAACATCATTACAATTTCCTTTCTCATAATTATTTAGCATTTCTCTGATTTGTTCTTTGAGCCACTCATTGTTTAGGATTTCATTGTTAAATACCCATTTGGGTCTGTGTTTTTTGTTTGTGGTCCCTGAGGCAATAACTGGCTTCAAGTATTCTAGGTAAGCTGTCCAATTAGGGGAGGGGAAAGAAGAAGGGACTGAGAAATTATATAGTGTCTACTCTGTGCTAAGCTCTTAAAAATATTATTCTACTTAATACTCATAATAATTTTTGAGGTAGGTGCTTTTTATTAACCTCACTTTATAGTTGAAGAAACTGAGGCAGATAGAAATTAAATTAGTTGTTCAGGGTCACATAGCTAGTAAGTGTCTGAGGCTGTATTTGAATTCTGGTCTTTCTGACTCTGTGCCCAGTACTCTAACCATTTTACCACCAAGCTGTAATATTTGCTAATTTGCTAGCAAAAGACAGTTATTTTGATTTGCATTTCTCTTATTAATGATTTGTTGCACTGTTGTATATGATTGTCAATAGTTGATAATTCTCTTTGAAAATTGTATTATTATTTTTTTATCACATATCAATTGGAAAATAGTTTTTGGTCCTACATATTTGTGTATTTACAAGTAGTAGTGAGAGAGAATTGGGATTGAAGCCAGGAAAGATCTGATTTCAAGTTTTACCTCTGATATTTGATGGTGTGTGACCCTGGGAAAGTCTCAATTTCTCACTGTTTTAGGCAACTCTCTAAGATTATAAATAGCAGAGAAAGTATCTCTGCCTTGGGAGAGAGTGCTTACTCATTTGGTGGTTCCTGGTTTTTTGGGGGCTGGTAGACAATTTCACTTCTTGAATTGTTTCATAAATTTTTTTTTGTCTCAAAACTTTTCAATTCCATGTAATTTAATAATTTTGTCTTTCTTCCTTTTTTGAGTATGTTTGGATATGAGTTCTTTCCACAGTTACAGGTCTGAATGGTATCTGATCTTGAATCAGCTTGTAAATCAGCAAGACAATAATAGTTAAGACCAACAACCTGGATCTGTGGTTCACTTGAAAATGCTGAGTTGCTATATACAAATTACAGGTGGTACAGTTTGGGCCCAGAGTTAGGAAGACCTGAGTTGAGATCCCACCTCAGATACTTATTAGTTGTGTAACCCTGGGCAAGTTCTTGTTTTCCTTCTAATTTTGGCTGTGTTGATTTTGTTTGTGCCAAAGTTTTTTTTCATTTCAAGTAATCAAAATGATCCATTTTACTTCCTGTGATCCTCTCTATCTCTTGTTTGGTCATAAATTCTTTCCTTAACTATAGATCTGACAGGTACATTTTTTCATGCTCCTTTAATTTACTTACCATATCATTCTTTATGTCTAAGTTATTTATTCTTTTGGCCTTGTCTTGTATACTGTGTTATGCTAGTCTATGCTTTGTTTCTGCCAAACTGCTTTCCAATTTTCCGAACAATTTTTTTTGGTCAAATGTTAAGTTTTTATCCTAAAAACTTGAATCTTTGGATTTATCATACAATAAGATTACTATAATCACTTACTACTGTGTATTATGTACCTAATCCACTCCACCAATGCACCACTCCACCCATCCACTATTTCTTAGTACTAGATTGTTTTCAATGATTATTGTTTTGTAATATAGTTTGAAATCTGGAACTGCTAGGCTGTCACATTCACTTTTTTCCTCACTGATTACCTTGATATTCTTGACCTTTTGTTCTTGAAAACATTGATTTTAAAACCATTAAAAAAAGTTAACCTTTTTGCTTTATTAGGTGAAATGAACCACACTTTCAGCATCAAATTTCCTGTTACTATTTCAGTCAGTGAACAAAAGAAACATATTTCTGTGGAGAAAAATAGCTTTAACCCTTCCACTCTAAGAACCTAACAGTATGGAATACTAAAAATAATAATCATCCTAAAGAAACTTTTCATAGTTTTGCATTATTTAAAGAAAAAGAGATTTTCCAAAATGCTCTTTTAGTACAATGTCAAAATCAGTCATTGTTGGGATAGTTTTACTCTTTAGAATCATAGACAATTGGTCATCTAGTTAAAATATTAGTTTAAGAAAATCAAAACTAGTCCAAAGCCCAAAGAACTCCCTTCAATTTTTAGACAAATGCGAAGACCTTTAATATTCAGGCCATATTCATTTTGAATTTCTTATTATACAACCAAACCTTGGTACTTGCCAGTTTTGGAACTCATCAAATTTGGTATTTGATGGATTTTGACAAGAAGAAATTGTTTCAGTATTTGATGTTCTCTTAGTACTAATCATGTTTGCTAGAACTTATTGCCTTCATGATCTTGGGAAGCTAATGCCCACTCCAGCTGAAACAAATGATCACATATGTTTGTTCAGGAGCATAACGAAAAACTCAACAGTGAGGAGTTGCAGAAATTTCAAAGGAAGCAGTAACAGCTGGGTGGGTGGGGTGGAGCTTTCTTCAGATTAGGAGGAGGCAAAGGAGGACATTCCTACTTCATTAATCTGGTAAACACATGCAAAATGGATGGAGGTACAAAACTTTGTTGAAAATTTACCACCTTGATAAAGTTTTAACAAGAAAAATCGCAAATTTGTTAAATGACCAAAGCATTTTCTACTTTAGATAAATTTTGAAACATAAACATTGGATAGGTTTCTTGTGAAGCTTACACCTGATGAATCTCAAGCAGGATTTATAAAATGAATCAATTTGACTCTAAATCTATGATATGAAAATTGTAATGGATTGCTATAAAAAATAGTTCATTTCCCTGCCTCTAGAAATGTTGAGGTCTCAGAGTTTGTATTACTCACAATTAGGGTGGATGATGCTTGGACAAAATGACCTTTTAAGATCTCATCCAACTCCAATGCTCCATTATTCTTTGTTGTTCCTTTGTTCTGACTTCCATTCTTCATCGTGTAATACTCATAGGACATTTTCTTAAAACTTCATGACACAATTTTTTTTCTGCGTGCATATCTCCTATGATGTAATGGACTATACCAAAGGTGTCAAATATGGATTATACTCCTCTTCAATGTGTAACTGCTCTGGGGTGCAGAGGTGAACCCCCAGGGTTCGGGACAGATATCTTTTGCAAGAATGCAAGACTCCAAAACTTAGCTTAAAAATAAAAGGAGAAACTCATTAATTTAGAAAGTAATGTTGAGAATGGCCAGGAGGATAGAAAGGTGGAACAGCAAGATGGGGAGCTGTTCCTTGGGAGGTCAGCATGAATGGAAAAGCTGTCCTCCAGACGACATCGATTCTGGGGATTTTATACTCTTTACAACAGTGTAGACATGATGCTGTGTCATGGTGACTCTAGAGTGGTAAACACTCAGGCATTCAGTGGGGGGTTTTGTCATCTGCCCATAGGGGGTGACTCTCATAGTTTAGGGGACAGATGGATGTCTGAGATATAGTCTGATGATATCAAGGTGTAGCCTGAAGATGCATCTCTCTGTCTATCTTAAATCTAAAGGACGATCCAAGGAGGATAATCCTCTCAGGGTCTTATAGAAGTTATCAGATGTTTTGGGTTAGGAGTCACAAGTATGTAAGGGAGCAAAGGAATTTCCCTGATAATAGTTTGCCTGAGTTTCTGGGGGTACAGTGCCCATGCCATAACCAGATTAAAATGTAATTGAGAAATATTTATAAAAAATAAAAAAATCAATGGAACATAAATAATACAAATACCTAGTTTTCTGAGTTAATATACAACCTATATGGATGTTTATGTAATTTTAGTAGCTCTCATTTCTATTTGAATTTGACACCCTGGGTTACACTATTCCATGTGAGTTTCTTCTCCTGGATTTTTGCTTTCTTTTAAAAAATATATAAAATCCTAGAACTTATGTTGATGGTAGACTCCACAGGTTTATAGTTGCCACTGTTTTTTCTTTCCAACCTTTTAAATAGTATTTTTAAGAATTTTTATTAGGGAAAATACATGGTAGTTTACATAACTAAATTAAAGAGAAAATGTATAACTAGATTATATATTATCAAGTCAGTTACAATAAGCACTAGTTTAAAGAATATTAATATATATATATGAGATATATTTCTATATATGCATATATACATATATACGTATATATACACAGGTATAGCTACATAACGTAAGGAGTGTTTGAGCAGTATATTGTCCACTTTTAAAATAAAAACTATTATTATACAAAATGGAGGTGTCATGAACCTGAAAAATTATCAGAAGCTCAGGATGATCTGAAGCTGGTGAAGGAAACTAAGATAAAAGGCTTAAAAAATTATATTGGTGAAGAATTATTTGTTTTTTCCCTATTAAACTGTGAGCTCCTTGAGGATAGGGGCTGCCTTTTGCTTCTTTTTGTATTTCCAGCACTTTATACAGTGATTGGTACCTAGTAGGTACTTAAGGGATATTGATTGGTTGATTGATAGAAAGATCATTAAAGAAGGAATTGAACTTTTTCCTTAGGGTGAATTGGATGATAATAATTGACAGCAGGGAGAAGGTAGAACTTTTTTTGCTTCTATATTCTTTTTCTGAAAAGGACAACATTTACTTTGGAAATAAAAACAAAAATGACTCCTGGAAAGTTGATATCTAAGATAAGTAAAGGGACTCCTTTACTCATTCAGATGAATATAAATCACCTGCCTCAAATAAACTACACATCTTCAGGTCATGAAAGAACTGCTAGATGTGATCTTTAATATTTGCAAGATAATGAAGAAATAACAAAACAAAATGAGACAAGAAAGATACCATAAGACTGGAAAAGAGCAAATATCCTGGTTTTCAGAAAAAGAGAAGGAATGGAATCAAAATATCATAGGCCAAATGAACTTAAATTAATTCCTGGGGATATTCTTAAATGTATTAAAGAGGTGAATATCTAGTTAAGAAAACAGTGATTTCAAAGGGCCATGTCAACTTGAAATCTGGAGACCCCAATTCTACCTCTGTCCCCTGAGAATTCACTTTGAGGGAAGTCCCAGACTTAGCCATTTCAGACTGAATAATAGACCTTAAGGTACTTAATGGTCCTAGATGAGTGGAACTAGTAGATCTAAATCAGATGTTAAGTACCCTTTTTTTTCTGGTAGTTTCTCCCATTATATCAAAGTCCTCTTCCAGGGAGCCTAACCCTTGACTGGATCTTTCCCTTTTAGTATCTATTTTAAGTAGGTCACTCCCTGATACCCCAGCCTCTGGCTATGATTTCTTTCCCAAGCCTGTTTGTATCCTATCAATGTAGTTTGAACCTCTCATTACTTGTAGCCATGGTAATGCCAATCAATCATACTTCGCCATTCTTAGTTCCCCAAATGGTATATGAGTTCCCCAAATTCTATTGTTCTTTGGAGAACCATCTAGCCTGGTGATCCTCTCAGAGATACTGTTGCCAGAGTGCCAGAGCCTTTGGCTCTGTGTGTTTTTTAGGTGCCTGACTCTGAGTAGTGGCCAAATATTGAACACTATCTCTTTCCTGATTAAGGACTCTGTTTTTCTAACTACTTTAGTAGTTCTGTGTTTTTTCAAGGTTAAAAACCAGAATAGCTTCATCAAAACCAGGTCCTGGCTGGGAGAATAAAATTTTTCTTTGACAGATTTACCCATGAGTCAATGAAGGGAATGGCATGGATATAGCTTAACCAGTGAGGTTTTTGATAAAATCATCTCATGCTATTCTCATAGAGAATATGGAGAGATATGGATTAGGTGATGATGCAGAGAGATGGATTAAAAACCACTTGGACTACTGGACTAAAAACATACTTGTTATTTGGTATCAGTTGAACAAAAGATTTCCAATTAAGTTCCTGAAGGTACTCATACTTAGCCTTATCTATTTTTTAAAAAACCCTTACCTTCCATCTTGGAATCAATACTGTGTATTGGTTCCAAGGCAGAAGAGTGGTAAGGGCTAGGCAATGGGGGTCAAGTGACTTGCCCAGGGTCACACAGCTGGGAGGTGTCTGAGACCAGATTTGAACCAGGACCTCCTATCTCTAGGTCTGACTCTCAATCCACTGAGCTGCCCAGCTGCCCCCCTTATCTATTTTTTTTTAAACAATGATTTGGATAAAGGCATCATTGCTACTCTGATTTCTAGTTGACACATGTCTGGGAGGGATAGATAATATATTAAATGACAGAAATGATCCAAAAGGATCTTGATGTACTTGAGCACTGGGCTTAATTTAATAAGAGAGAATTCAATATGGATAGAGGTAAGAACATGTACTTTGATTTTAAAAATCCACTTTACAAACAAAGATGAGTAGTCATAATTAGTATTTTGTTTAGAAAAAAGACCTAGGGGTTTTAGAGGACTGCAAGCTCAAAATGATTCAGCAGTGTGATGTGGCAGCCAAAAAATTAAAAGTCATCGTGGGAAAAAGTTAGAAAGAATGCTTTCAGGAATAGGGAAGAGATAGTCTTACTGTATTTTCCATCATATTTGGGACTCAGCATTCATTTCTATGGTCAACAAAGACACTGATAACTTGAAAGTGTCCAGAAGAGGGTAAACATTATAATGAGGGTCTTGAGTAAAGTAATATAAAATTTGTTGAAGCAATTGAGAAATGTTTTCACTTTTAAAATTATTTCCTATTTATCATGCATATATCGTGCTTTGTATATATTTATTTGCATATTGTTTCCCCCATTAGAATGTAAGCTCCTTGAAGGCAGGGACTGGGCTTTTCTCTTTTTAGTGCCTGGTACAATAGGCACTTAAGAAATGTTTAATGACTGATTCATTTTTATTCTGAAGGGAAAAAAAAAGTTTTTCATGTAGAGGAGGGATTAGATTTATCTTGTTTAGTTCTAGAGGGAATAATCAGTGAAGGTGGAAGTTGTAGAATACTACTGAGGATTAATGTCAGGAAATTCTTCCTACAATTAGAGCCATAGTGGAGTGGGCTGTTTCTGGAAGTGGCACATTTCCCCTCCTGGAAGGGAGATAAGATGACCATCTGACTTGCCCATTTTAGAGGGTGTCTGTTTAATTTATGGATTGGACTAGATGCCCTTTCCACCTCTCAAATTCCATGACCTGGGGATTTTTCTAAGCAAAACTTTTCATCACAGGTAGATGCTGGCTTAGATACTTCTCCCTGTTGAGAGAGAAATTGTAGGAAGACTATTAAGTGGAAATTTTCTGCTTATGGTAAAGTTGTAAATTTATTGTTTATGACATCATTTTTATAAACATAATGCAAGTTAGGAAACAGATTTATATTTGAAAGCAATCTACTGTTTGATGATATTATTCAGGATTCAGAAAATTGATAGTGACAGTTAAAATACCAGGAACTTGATTAGATATGTAAAATTCAGGTCTGGAGAATTAAAAAAAAATCCTTATTTTTCTTCTTAAACATTTTATTGTTTTTGAGTCATGTCTGACTCTGTGGCTTCATTTGGGCTTTTCTTCCATTGTGGTTTTTCCACTACTTTTTCTACTTTCCTTTTTCATTAACAATGTTTCACTCCTGCTCCTCAAATAGGTTTTATGGAAAGCATCAGTAAGAACTCATTTGTACTCATCTTTTTGAGTTCAAATCTAGCCTTAGACAGTAGCTTTGTGACTCTGGGCAAGTCACTTAAGTCACTTAAGTTGGCTTCAGTTTCCTCCTCTGTAAAATGAGCTGGAGAAGGAAATGGCAAACTGTTCCATTAGACAAGTCTCCTTGTAGAGAGTTATAATCCCTGTAACATGAAACTTAACTTTCAGGGCAGCTGAAGGGGACAAAGAAACCTACCTAATTGTTAATGAGGGGATTTTTGAGTACCTACTAAAAATATTAGTACCTTTGAAGTATATTAATTGCTGCTATCTTTTGGCTATCCTACCTGTTTGATCATTCCTTCTCAGTCTCCTTTGCTTAGTCATTATCCAAGTCATTATCATTAATTTTGGGTCTCCCTCCAGGGTCTTCTTCCTCTATTTACTTGGTGATTTCATCAGCTCTTGTGGTTCAATTATTTGAACCACATTTCATTTCTTTTCAGAGGACTCATAATTATACATCGTTACATAGCATCTTTCTTGAGCTTAAGTTCCACCTCATCAATTGTTTATTAGACATTTCAAACTGTATTTTCCCCATAGACATCTCAAATTCAACATGTTCAAAAGAACTAATTTTCTTTTCTCTCGAAACTATTTTTCTTCAGAACTTCTCTTTTACTACTGAAGATGATATCATTGTTTTAGTCACTTATCTTTGCAAATTTGGTGTCATCCTTGATTTCTCATTCTTAGTTACCCCACATGGCCAATCCATTACCAGAACTTTTCTCTCAACAATACCTATTGCATATTCCTACTTTTTACTCTTACAGTCCTAGTTCAGGCTATCATCACCTTTCATCTAGGCTATTGTGATAGCCTCCTAAATAGATTTCATGACTGGAGTCTCTCCTCACTCCAATCTAGTCTCTACATAGCTGGCAAAGGAATGATCTTAAATCATACATTTGGTCATGTCACTCCTCTACTCAATAAATTCCAGTGCTTCCCTATTACCTGTAAGATCATGTATTAATCCCCCTCTTTTTTAGTATTTAAGTCTCTTTTTCAATATGGTTCTTATGCATTAAACCTTGCTACAATTGGCTGCCCAGCTATAGGATAGCTAGGTGGCATGGTGGATAGAGTGCCAATCCTGAAGTCAGGGAGACTCATTTTCCTTAGTTCACATCTGGCCTAAAAAAAAAAAAAGGTAGTGCTTTGTGACTCTGTACAAGTCACTTGGTTCTGTTGGCCTCGGTTTCCTCATTGATAAAATGAGCTGAAGAAGGAAATGGCAAACCATTTCAGTATCTTTGCTGTATAAATGGAGATTTTGAACTTTGCCTTCATTCCCCAGAAGTCCTTAGTATTTCCTAAAATTCCCTATAATCTCTCCTGTGTCTCCTTGGCGAGATCACTTTATTGGTATTTAACTGGTGGTAACTCCTTCCACTTTCTCTTTTTGGGCAACAATCAGCAGTGATGGTGGTGAGTGGGGATGGCTGAAAATGGCTAACCAGCCATGGGCACATGGTTTTTATTTTGTATCCTCTTTATTCCTTGATTTCTAATGATCAGTTAATAAACCTCATAAACTATAATATTTTTACTATTAAGATATACATTTTTACATTGCCAAGAAAACCCCAAATGGGATTAAAAGAATTGGACATGAATGAAATGACTGAATAGCAACAACCCATTGGCCTATCTACTGCTGCTCCACTACAACTCTCCATCTTCCATCTCTTAGCATCCCCCAAGCCTAAAATCTTCCACTTCTTAACTCGAGTTTCTGGAATCCTGCTTTCCTTTAAGACAGTTCAAATGTGATCCCTTCTACATGAGTTCTTTTCAGATCCTCACAACTGCTAGAGATTTTCCCTTTAAGGTTTGGTTTGTATATGTTTAGCATAAGTCCAAGTATGTACATACTGTATTCCCTATCAGAACATAAGCACCTTGAGGGTAGAGAGTACTTTGATTTTGTCTTTATAGCTCCTTCACTTATCATTATATTGTGAGCTTCTTGAGGTCAGCTGCTGCCTTTTTCTCTCTTGTTTTCTATTCCCAAGGTTTATCCCAGTGTATCATAGAGAAAGTACTTATATTGTATGGCAGGATCACTTGGGAAATACATACTAAATTCCCTTTAGAATTTGGTAGTTTTGCTGATTTAGCCACAATGGAAGGAAAAATTTAAGAACTACCCAAGGGAAGGACTAAATATTTGTTCAAAAATGATGAGAAAACATTAAGTTCAGACAAAAAGTTAAGTTTAGACAAATACTTGTTGTGGGGGGCTATAGGTGAGCCCCTGGGATTTGGGATGGGTACCCTTTACAAGGATACAAGACTCCAAAACTTAGCTTAAAAATGAAAAGATAAATTTATTAATTTAGAAGATAGATGTCAGAAGTCCCAGATAGGCTCAGGTGTCTGTACTGCCTCCTCAAAGGGATGAATTTTGAAGTTTCCATATTCTATTTAGGGAATGAATTCAGGCAAAA